>NC_050446.1:3278109-3578109 GCF_903995425.1 Onychomys torridus
ATGAGAGACAGGAACTAAAGGCTTTTTGGCAGAAGTATCCCTTTTGACTCAGCTACAAAACCTTTTCAGGCTGAGAAGTTGGTGAGACCATTCAGGAATTCGTGTTATATCATGTCCCTCTCTCTCCTTCCTTTCTAGCTCAGGAGAGGTCATTGCCATCTGTCTAGCTGCCCAGAAATCAGGATGTCAACCTTGACTGTCCCATTTTCTCAATTTCCACACTCAGTGACAAATCTCCATCTGCCCACACATGTCCTTACAGCTCTGGCCTCGGTCTCCCAGGGGACACCTGCCTTGAGCCATATCACTGTCCTCTTCTGTCCGTATGCAAATCTGATGACATATTTTCTACTTAACAGCTTCTAGTGGCTCCCACTGGAATCTGCCCCCAGAGTGGCCATATTTAGTAAACAAAACTGTTTTTGTTATGAGAATGTCACATTCATCAGGACCTTTCACTCCTTGAATGCATTCCATACCCCCAGTCTTTCTGTCTCTCTTTTTTCTTTCTTTCAATATTTAGTTTATTTGTTTTTATTTTAATTACATGTATATATATATATATAGGCTTGTGTATATAAGTGCAGGTGCCTGCTGAGGCCAGAAGAGGCTGTCAGATCCTCTGGAACTCGATTTCTAGGTAGTTGTAAGCTGCCCAACATGGGTACTGGGACTAGAATTTCCATTCTCTACAAGGACTCCACCACTGACCATCTCTGAACTCTCCTTTTCTTTCTTGACAGAGTCTCATGTAGCCTAGGTTAACCTTGAATTCATTATGTAGTCAAGGACTACCTTAGGCTTGGCCTTCCAGCCCCCTCCCAAGGGCTGGGGTCACAGGTACACACCACTATGCTCAGTTTTCCTGGGTTGAAGTCAGGGCTTCACAAATGCTAGGCAAGTACCCTACCAACTGAGTCATGCCCCAAGTACCCTACCAACTGAGTCATGCCCCAAGTATCCTACCAACTGAGTCATGCCCCAGCCTCCAACCTTGTCACTTATTACACTATATTTTGGGTCACAAATTTGGGACAGATTGAACTGCTTGAAAGAGCCCCCAGGGCCAGACATATGCTCATTGTTACCTTCCTCTTACCTACTGTCTGATCCACTGAGGAGGCCAGCCCCCTCCTGCTCACCTCTAAGCATTTGGAACACTGTAGTCCCCTCCTCCAAGAAGCTCTCCTGCTTTCCTGGGTGATGAGAAGCCCCATAAGCCTGCACAGCAGTACCTTGCCCTTCGGAACATCACGGCCCCTTTATTCTTGTCTCTCTCCTGCAGACTACACTTCGTCATCACTCCTGCACACCCTTCACCCCATCCACACCCCAACCTACAGCTAGTCTGGCCTGCCCCGCTATGCCACAGCTGGATGCTCCCAGGGGTATTGCTGGGGGCGGGGGAGGCATAGAGCCTTGGCTGGCTTCCAGCTCTCTTGTTCTCCTGGCCTGGGTCCCAGCTGGAGGGCTCACCCTCCTTCCCTGCCTGAGTTCCCATGAAAAGCGGCCTCCGTCCCAGCCCCCTACCCAGGACCAGGTTATAAAATGCTGAGACAATGGAGGCTTGAGGCCAACTTTCCAGTCGGCCTGCTGCCAAGTCAGTCATCCGCAGCATCTCCCTGTGCATCTGGGGACAGGCAGCAGCAGCTGAGGCCATGAAGAACATGGCTTTGCCACACTGGGTTAACTTGGGCCTTGATGTTGCTGAAAAGGAAGGAGTCTGGACTAAAGTCAGGATGTAAGTTTGAATCCCAGCCCTGCACCTTCCTATTGGGGCAGATGTACATCATTCCTGTGAACCTCAGCCTTCTTGTTTGTGAAAGAGAGTCATGGCACTTATCTTCAGAGTAGGCCACCAGTGGGCAACGCGTTACACTTAGCAGGACACAACAGCAATCTTCTGCCTTCTGTGACTCCTGATAGCAGGCCTCAGGGACCAAAGACCTCCTTTTAAGTTCTCCCAGACTCACCAGCTAGATCCTACACTCTACACCCAACATGGGCTCTGTGGCATCCATCCCACGGTAAAAATGACCTCTAATCTAACTGCTAGCGAACACACGGCTGTCAATCAGCTAAGAGGGAGAATGAATGAATGGACATGACCAAGAGGAGTGGTCTGGGCTGCAATTGGAAAGCTTGGAGCCTTTTGCTTTTCAAGACTGTGCCCTGAACATTTTCCTTCTGCCTGGGCCCCCTGAGCCCCTGTGGCTGCTGCAGGGGAGTCTTGACTGACCCTGGTCGACCTCCTTGTGGCCCATCTCAACCTCCTAACTACCAATAATGTTACAAAGTGATCATCTGTTTGTTCTCTATCCGTTCTTCTAGACTACAGATGTCTCACAGCCAGGGGCTGCTGTTTTATTTGTGTGTGTACAGTCATCTCAGTTTCTATTGGTGATGTGTAGGACCTCTGCAAATACCCAAACCCACAGATGCAGAAGTCTCACATGTAAAATGATGTAGTGTGTGTCTATAACCAAAGCCCCTCTCCTGTTTAGTTTCAAGCATGTCTGGATTACCCATGTGTGAATAGCTGTTACACAGTATTGTTTAGGGAATCATGATGAGTGATGGAGGTGGCATCTTCAGGATGCATACAGGTTTATCCCTCCCCCCAATAGTTTCTGTCCTTGATTGAATCAAGGGATGTGGAAGTGGAGCAGTACACAGCAATGGAAACCTAAGGGACAAGGAAAGTGAAAGAAGCCGTCCTCACTCCGGTCCAGTTTGTCGTTCCTGCTGACTGATGTTCAAGAAACTTCAACATGATTGACAGCCCCAAACTGCCAACAGGCATCTTCCTAAAGACACAAATAGGAGCTGGAGCGATGCTCAGTGGTTAGAGCACTGGCTGCTCTTGCAGCGGACCTGGGTTTGGTCCCCAGCACCCAAATGGTGGCTCACAACCATCTGTAACTCCAGAGGATCTGATGCTCTCTTCTGGCCTCTGCAGGATCAGGCACACAGGTGGTGTACATATATGCATGTAGCTAAAATACTCACATACATAAAAATAAAAGTATCTTAAAAAAATTCAACAAATAAATGCTGCTGAGGACAAGAATGTTTGCAAGCTTGAGTGTCACCTGCCAGTGTGACCCTCTGTCAGTGTGATTCTCTGTGTGACTCTGTCAGTGTGACTCTGTTGGTGTGACCCTCTGTCAGTGTGACTCTCTGTGTGACTCTGTCAGTGTGACCCTCTGACAGTGTGACTCTGTTGATGTGACTCTATCAGTGTGACTGTTGGTGTGACTCTCTGTCAGTGTGACCCTCTGACAGTGTGATTATCTGTGTGACTCTGTCAGTGTGACCCTCTGTCAGTGTGACTCTGTTGGTGTGACCCTCCGTCAGTGTGACTCTCTGTGTGACTCTGTGTGACCCTCTGACAATGTGACTCTGTTGATGTGACTCTATCAGTGTGACTGTTGGTGTGACTCTCTGTCAGTGTGACTCTGTCAGTGAGACTCTCTTGCACTGAACCTAAACAATGTCCTCAAAATCATCTTAGGAGTGCACTTTTTTTTCTGTGTAATTTTGGTGCCTGTCCTGGATCTCGCTCTGTAGACCAGGCTGGCCTTGAACTCAGAGATCCACCTGGCTCTGCCTCCTGAGTGCTGAGATTAAAGGCGTGCGCCACCACTGCCTGGCAGGAGCACACTTTTTAAATTTTAAACTTAAATTTGAGCACACATCAACACTCATGAATGTAAACACCCACATATGTACAAACACTCATACTCAATACATTCTCACACTCAACCACATTTAAGCACATGTTCATGCAAATACACATACTCATTCATACTACATTAATGCCCCTCAGATACATATGTACTCATACACATGTCAAATGCTGACTCATTCTCATATCCACACTCTCATATTCACAGATTCACACATATAGTCACACTTATTTACAGACACACTTGTACCTCTGCACTCACACACCCACTCTCTCAAAATGCACACACATATATAGCCACACATGTCATACACATACACATATAAGTACCCACATCCTCACATTTGGAGGCACATATACATGCAAATTCACACCCAACAGACACACCTACTCATACACAGATACACACACAAATCACACTAATTCACTCATTTTCACCCACTCACACCCACTCATACACTCTCAAATACCCACAGTCACACCAACACACACAGAAACCCACTCACATATTCTCTCACACACAGATACAGTGGAACAACCACAGAGACACCCAAATACACAAACACTGAACCACACATTATTCCCATTCCCTCACACATAGGCATACTCACACACTCACATTCCCACACCATTCACCAGATGCTCACACTCAGACATCCTCACACATTTTTCACACGCACACATGTGCAGATAGTTACACTCACTTTCATGCTGACACATAATCCACACACTAACACATCTAATACAGTTACACTCATACTCAATTACATTAACAAACACAGGGGCACACACACAGACACATAAATACACTCAAACACCCACACAATCATACTCACACCCACACTACACACCCAGCACACATAGGCACTCACACACATGCACAAACACCCTTCCAATCTCACCCCAACATTATGTTAAGAGCTTGGGAGCCACCACTACCATTCTGGTTTTTGTTTTTGTTTCTTTTGGTTTTTTGAGAAAGGGTTATCTGTGTAGCCCTGGCTGTCCTGGAACTCTCTCTGTAGACCAGGCTGGCCTCGAACTCAGAGATTTGTCTGCCTCTGCCTCCCGAGTGCTGGGATTAAAGGTGTAGAACACTACCACCCAGCTCACTACCATTCTTAAACTAAGAATGTAATCCAAGCCCTTGAAAGCTTGAGGCAGGAGGATTGTCATGAGTTCAAGGCTAACCTGGCCTACATAGTGAGTTCTGGTCCAGTGGGAATAGAAGCCGGAAATGGGGAGAGAGAGAGAGAGAGAGAGAGAGAGAGAGAGAGAGAGAGAGAGAGAGAGAAGCTGAAAACCAACAATGAGTTTCAGATCCACTGAGAATGGAGGTCAAATGTAAACACCAGTCCAAAGGCTGGGAGTGGGGGGAGGAGAGAATCTCTGCTAACCAGCTGCTGAGCCAGTAACTAGTTGGAAGGCTTCCAGCACACAGCTGGAGGCTCACTGGGGACTAGGTGGAGAGCCCACCCCTGGGGGCCCTGCATTGTAGACTTTATCTGCAAGATTCTGCTGGTGGTGAAGACGTTGGTCTCAGGAAGGGAAGGGCTGTAACCACTCTGAAGCCATGGAGTCCAGTCAGGAAACTGCTTTGCCCTAGGCTTATCTGATCAGGGAAAGGGCAGCAGAGAACCCCACCCTCCTCACACCTTCCTGTCTCCAGGAAGGGAAAAGAGGACAATTAGAAAAACTAAGAAACTCTTTTAAAGGTCAGCCTCTCAGGAACTCTCTACCTGGTAAATAGGCTGAACTGGACCAAAGGGCATCATAAGTGTGTAAAAAACTAGGAAAAATGTCACAACAGGGCTGGGGAGATGGCTCACAGTCAGAAAGGGACTTTCTACCCAAGCATGAAGACCCACTTTTAAAACTAGGCACATGGAGAAGGTCTATAATTAAACTTCAGTGCTGGGGTTGAGGGCAGAGATAGGGGGATCTCTGTCCCAATTAGTGAGCTCCAGGTCAGGCAAGAGAAACTGTCTCAAAAAACAAACAAATAAAAAATAAAGTGCAGAGTAATTGAAGATGCTGGATGTCAACACACACACACACACACACACACACACACACACACACACACCACACGCACACCTACACACCTACACACATACCTACACACACCTACACATACATACACACATATACACACACACACACCTACACACACATGCACACCTACACATACATATCCACACACAATCCTACACACACGCACACACCTACACACACAAGAGAGCTCACGAATAAATAAAACATTTTAAGTAAAGAGGAGGTTGGAGATACGGCTCAGCAGCTAACAGAGCTCATCTCTTTTGCAGAGGACCTGGGTTCTGCTCCCTGCCTAGAACTCTGGTTGCAGGGTTTCTGGTGCCCGTTTCTCCCTACTCCTCTGTCTTCTTACCTATCCACTGTAGAGAAGAGCAGTGAACAGTCACAGTCACCTTCTGTACCCATGGCTCCAGGGCTTCCCAGGATGCCAACAGCGACAGTGCTCTAGTCCCTTAGATAAGATGGCAAAATGCCACATAAGTTGGGCATCCCTGCCCTTACTTAAATCATAATTTAAAGCTGGGCATTGGTGGCACACCCTTTAATCTCAGCACTTGGGAGGCAGAGGCAGGCGGATCTCTGTGAGTTCAAGGCCAGTTGAGTCTACAGAGTGAGTTCCAGGACAGCCATGGCTGTTACAAAGAAACCTTGTCTCAAAAAACAAAAAACAAAACAAAACAAAACAAAAATCATAATTTAAGTTTACTTTCAATTCCTAATACAAGAAAAAGTTTAAGAAACTAAATGTTACACTGTTGTCTAGGAAATCCTAGAAAGAAAACATTGGTCATGTTCAATACAGAGAGAGCCGTCACTGGCATGTTGGCCACAGTGGGATTTTGGTGTTTACAATATATTTGATCTGAGGTTGGCTGAATCCAAGATGGAGACACCGTGGACTCAGAGGTCACAGAGGTGGAGTTCCCACTGTTGATCATTCTCACTTGCTCTTCACTCAAATCACATGTGGCAGCAACGTTTGTCCTTTTCCAACTGAGATTTGAGGTCAGGGCAATTCAGTGACATGTTTCAAGGGGCCTAGTCTTAAATCATGCCATCAAGGCTTGAGCCCGTGCCTGTGGGTGGCCAGCATCCATGTGTAACAGACTTCGTTAAAATTTCCCCAGGTCTCTGTGGCTTGTTCCTGCAAGCCTGATTCTTACTGGGTTGTAGACCAAATCTCCCACGCCCAGCATTTCCCATGCTTGGTGGCTATAAATAGCTGCTCTGTGCTGGAATAAGCCAAATCTCTCTCCCTCAGGATTCCAGAATATGCCCCACAGAGGGCCTGCAGGACAGAGCTGCACATGTGCAAGCTCATAGCCATTTGATTTTTCTTGTAACACTTGAGAACATCCCAGGCATTCATGTGGGAAGGCTGTGCCTTAACTAATGTCACCCTTGAGTTTTCATGGACAGTATGATCCAAGAAGTCCTTCTTGGGGACACTACCTACACCTCACAGAAATTCTGCCCTGCTCTAACCCTGTTTATCTTGGAACACAGGATGACTGAAGGCTTGAGGTTCCTCTTGGGTGCACTAGCCCAGACCTGTTGGATGGAAGGTGGCCTTGAAGTGAAACCTCCAAACTTCATTATGATCCCATCCATTTGCTTGATGGCACTCCTCTCAGCTCCATAACAGTTGACAATTGCCATGACAACCAGGAGAACCATAAAAGTTGTTGTCGTTGCAAAACACAGCTCTTGCTCCAGAGAGAATGGGAGGCGGTTTATTATGGACCAGATACGACTGACCATGGCCCCAGAACACAGGCTCAGGTTACCCCAAATGACATTGTTCACATAGGAGTGGTTATCAGAACTTCTATAGTCACAGAAGGAAACAAAATGCAGATCAATTCATTTACTAAGTACACTGTTGGGGACATTAGCTAGGCAGCTCACAGCCAAGTGGAGACTGTTGCTATAGGTTCCAGAGGCTGTCTGGAGACATTCTTAGCTCTGAGGTTGGCAGAGTCCAAGTAATTGCTAGGAATGAATTCCAAAACTGTCACTGGAATGTCAAAGGATGTTGCTGGTAAACTGCAGTGGACTAATGACAACCCAGAATAACTTTATCTTTCTGGCTGCAGCATTTCTAGTCACCCACTTGGCTGAATCCCCTGCCCAGATGCCGGCAGCCTGGGCTCCTCAGGGGCCTTCAGTATGCAGAACCAGAAGAGGCTGCCTAGAATTCTGGGTCAGTCCCTGCTGTCCTCTCCAGAGCCTCCTCTTCCTCTAGTTATCCTTTAGAAAGAGTCTCACTGTGCAGCCCAGGTTGGCTTCAAACTCACACTAACCCTCCCCGGCCGCATCACGGATGTGAGCAGCCACACTTAGCTATCGTTTCTTTTACAGTGTCTATAACCACCCAAGCCCTGAAGATTGAGATAGTGGTTAGTGATTTTCTCCCACTCTGATCCTGGCCCTTTGCACAGCTCAGCCTTGTGACTGGTTACACAATATTGATAACTGATGAGTCTAGAGGAACTGACAATGACTATGAGGAAGAGGAAGGACTCAAGTTCAACCCCTGACACCACACACACCAGTCATGGTGAGACAGACCTGTAATGCCAAAGGCTGGGAGGTAAAGACAGGAGTATCAAGTTCAAGGACCTCCTCAATTATAGAGTGAGACCCTGGTGGTAGTGGCATTTGACAAACGAAAAAGAGGAGCTCATGTATCACAGGTTGGCCTTGAACTTGCTGTGTAGCCAAGGTGACCTTGAATTCCTGCTCCTCCTGCCTCTGTCTCTCAAGAGCTGGAAATCTGCTCTTTTTACTTTTAAGATCATGCAAATCCCGTATCACTAACATCTACACCATGTGGATGGGACCGCTCATTGGTGACTGAAGACCTTATCCTCTTACACATCTGTCAAAAATGATAAGATGCCCATGTGATTGGCAATTCTAGAGCCCTAATGCAAGAATGCACACCATTTTTGTAAGTTTTTCTAAGTTCTCTGAGGGACAACAATTATACACACTTGGAGATAAGTAGTTAAATAATATTTTCCCCCTAAGGTTGCCCAGTGAGTGCAATGGCAGGGCCATTGTATGAGTCCAAACTAATCTGAGGCTTGCCAAACTAGAATCTAGTTTTATTGCTCAGAAGAAATTCTTCCAGGCACACTAAGTCTTATGAAGACCCGGTGCTGGTAGCCATGTTGGAAGGCAGTAGATGATGGCTGAGGTTCAGTGTGTCTGCCCACCAGGAGGCAACCCCCTGGTGGGTAATTCTTGGGTACGCAAGGCTACTGACACCCAACATGACTACCAGCAACCTGAACTTCTCACATTTGTATTCATGCTTTTAAATATCACGCACTTAATTTAAGAATTAAAGAATATGTTTGTACAGAAGAACAAATTAGAATTGTGTTTCTTTCCACTCAAGTGGATTGAATTTCATGTGTGACCTTTCTTGAAAGGTCAGGAGGATAAAAATGCAACTTTCTAAGTTTTGGTTGTGTAGGTAGATTTTATTTCAACTGGTAGAATTCTTTGGCCTGGAAAGCTGAGAGTTTTAAAAAAAATGAGTTCCAAGAGCATAAAAATGCCTGGTGTTCTCTCTGTATCTCCTTTTAAAATTAGATGTATGGAAGGAGCAGACGTGGAATTTAATACTGTTAGAAAACAAAGGACTTATAAGTCACAGATAGATAAAAAGAGAGAAGTCATGATTTGAACAGCATTTTCTTGGGGGCAGGAAGAGACACGGGTGTTGACAGGCAGTTCATTCCTTCCTGTATGATTTACTGTCAAACTGGAAGAAAAAGATTGTTTGGATACCAGTCTCAAGTCGTCAGACTCTACCTATCTACCTATCTATCTATCTATCTATCTATCTATCTATCTATCTATCTATCTATCATCTCTCCCTCTGCATATTTGTGTTTCCACATAGCCAGGGTTTCTAGAATAAAAGTAAATTCACAACATCAATTTCATCACCCTTAATTGACCAAGTACTGCTGGCTTCATAGCAGATTTTTTTAAATTCCAATTTGTTGTTTTGAGACAAAGTCTCACTCTGGAGGTCAAGTTGGCCTGAAACTCACATATAGCCCAGGATGGCCTTGAACTCAGAGCAATCCTCCTGCCTCAGCCTTTGAAGTGCTACAATTACAGGTATGAGCCACCAGGACTGTTTTCATGTTTTGTATAGCTTTGCTGTTGCTGTTTTTGTTTGTTTGATTTTTTTGAGACAGGATCTGGCTGTCCTATAACTCACTCTGGCCTTGAACTTAGAGACCTGCCTGCTTCTGCCTCCTGAGTGCTGGGATTAAAAGTGTACACCACCACCCAGCTTTTTATTTCAGTCTTAACTACTGGTATCAAATCTTGGGTCACACATTTCACATCATGCAATGATATACAGGTTTCAGAATTCTGAGAAAGGGTTAAAGGGCTGAGCAGCTCAAAGGTGTCATGCAAAAGCAAGGCGGGAGAGCTGGTAGAGCTAAAGAGAGTCTGTTTTAAAAAATATTTTTAATGTGTTTATTTTATGTGCATTGGTGTTTTGCTTGCATATATGTCTGTATGAAGGTGTCATATCTCCTGGAACAGTTACAGACAGCTGTGAGCTGCCATGTGGGTGCTGGGAATTGAACCCAGGTCCTCTGGAAGAACAGCCAGTTCTCCTAACTGCTGAGCCATTTCTCCAGCCCCAAGAGAGTCTTTATAACCCAGTCAGTGCTCTTCAGGCATGAGGATCTCAGATCCCGGGACAGGTTGACTGTCTGGGTTCCAGGTTCACTGGATCCAAACAAATGGCAAATGTGTAAATGTAGGGATCATGCTAAGCTGCAGACCTAGTGTTTGTGAGTTTGTCCCTGAGGATCCTGTGGTCCTGCACCAGTGGCTGATGGGTGCTGCAGTACCTGTTTTTATGTGATCAAGGTGTGTTGAGTAAGTTTGTGATATTTTGTTCTGATGTGGACTTGCTACACCTCTGTGTTTGTTGACAAGTTCATAGCTGGTGATATGTTATTTGTAGAAAAAGTTGTTCATTAGTCTGTCCTCAAGATGCCTCCTGTCTGTGCCTCCATCTCCTCTAGGCAGATAGCACAAAAGACAGGTGGAGTCCCTCTGCCTCAGAGTCTGCACTCACAATGGGGCTCTCTCTGATGTCATATAAAAATGGAGTCCCCTAGGGCAAGACCAAGCCTGAAAGCGACTGTTCTATGCAATATGGGGTGACAGAGCACAGGGCAGGGCCTTTCCCAGTCCACCTCCTGATTCCCGAGAGGAGAGCCTGGTGGGTCACAGCAAGAGCAATCAACATTGTTCTTTTTTGTTTTTTGGTTTTTTGAGACAGGGTTTCTCTGTGTAGCTTTGTGCCTTTCCTGGATCTGGCTCTGTAGACCAGGCTGGCCTCGAACTCACAGAGATCTGCCTGGCTCTGCCTCCCGAGTGCTGAGATTAAAGGCGTGCGCCACCACTGCCCGGCAACATTGTTCTTTTTACAACACAGTCTAGAGGTTTTATAGTTTAAGTAAGTAGGATCCAAATGTAAGTGCTGGTTATAAGAAAAACATTTACTGTTTGTGTTTCTGATTTTATTTTGCTTTGAGAATGGTCTCTGTCATGATGTAGCCCTGGCTGGAAATTGCTATGTAGACTAAACTGAACTTGAATTCACAGACCTCTACCTGCCTCTGTCTCCTGAGTGCTAGGAATAAAGTTGTGCAGCACCGTGCCCAGCCCAAAGTTCTATTTAGATGGGACCAAATTGTACTGGTCAGGTTGTAATGATCTGATGCACATGAGGCCTTGGGGGGTTTTGTACCTAGGTGCCCCACAGTGGGTGAGACATACCATGTGGCCATAGCAGACAGTGGAAAGTGTCCACATGGCAAGTTTATTTTGTGGGGGAGGGTAGAGGGAATGGAGGGAAGGGGGAAGGAGAGAGAGAGACAGAGAGAAAGAGTCAGAGAGAGAGACAGAGAGAGGTGCTACCTCTGGAGAGAGGGGGGAGGACAGGAGGGTTTTTTCCTCTTAAGGGGGCTTTAACTAATATAAGATGATGTCAGGATGCTGGGTAGACCTCCTAGGGGCGGGTTAGAACACTAACACAGATTACACCAATCAGTCTCTCTTTTTAAAATTGAGGCAGAGTTTCCTGTAACCTAGCCTGGCCTTAAACTCAGGAGGTAGCAAAGGATGACCTTGAGCATCTCCTCTTCCTCAGGCTGGGATAACAGGAGTGCATCATCATGCCTGGGGTCTAAATAAACAGCACATTTGCTTTACATACATTGTTGAGCTCCACCTGGTTTGTTTCAATGACAATGTCCATGTGTGTCAATCCACAGTTCTGGAATTCTCCCAGGCCAGACTTGAGGCAAGTCCTCATCAGACAATGCCTGAGTATGAGTGAGGTAAGATCTCTATTCATGGCAACACTGTTGACATATGTCTTAGTTGGTGTTCTTTGCTATGAATAGACACCATGACCACAGCAACTCATAAAAGAGAGCATTTCACTGGGGTTTGCTTAGTTTCAAAGGTTTAGTCCATTACCATGGTGGGAAGCTTGGCAGACATGGTGCTGGCAATGACCTGAGAGTTCTACCTCTGGATCTTCAGGCAGCAGGGAGAGAGAAATTCCAGGCTTGGCATGTGCTTCTGAAACCTCAAAACCTACCCCCATTGACACACATCCTCCTACAAGGCCACACTCCCTAATCCTAGTGACCAGGCATTCAAATCTATGAGCCTGTATTGGTCATTTCCATTCAAACCACCATAGGTTTATGGCCATATCATAATGCAAAAATGCATTGAATCCAACTTCAAAAGTCCCCATACTCTATAAAACAGCCTCAACACTGTTTAAAAGTACAAGTTCAAAGTCTTGTGAGAATCAAGGCAATTTCTTAGCTACAGCCCCCTGTAAAATCAAAATAAAAAAGCTGTTCATGTTGTGGGGTATTTACCACAGAAGACTGCTTGGATGTGGGTTTAAGCCAATAGAAAGTCTTTATTGTCTATCTATAACGTGACTACGCTGAGTGTTCGGGATTTTCTCAGGGTGAGCTTTTAAGCACAAAAACCATGTTCTAGGTTGACATACTTCCACTAACAAGAACAATTAGCCAGAAGAGGAACTACAGAAACCTAAAACCAAGGTTAGTACTTTAAGACTTTCCCAGAACTGTGGACTGTGATGTTTCATTTCACTGAGGTGTTTTTGTTTTTGGCAGGTGGTGCTGTTCATGTGCTGAGTTTTACAGCCTGAATGGCACTTCCATCATGGAGTCAGTTGTGCTAAGGTCTTAGAGCCTACTCAGGTCTGGGGCCCTGTTACAGATCACACATTTCTGACATACAATGGCACAGAATGTACATTACCATTCCAAAAGGGAGGAAAGCGAGCACAGTGAGGAAATACTGGACCAAAGCAAGAACGAAACTCTCAGCTCCCTCTCCAGCACTGTGTCTGCCTGTGGGATGCCATGCTTCCTGCCATGCTGATAATGGACTAAACCTCTGAAACTGTCAGCAGGGCAAACTCCAAACTCTGCATCTCAGGTCTGATGTCAAGGTGCTCTTCAGATCTCCAAATCCTTTTAGCTTTGTTGACTGCAACACACTTCTCTCTCTTGGGCTGGTGCCACACTCTGTTAGCAGCTTTCCTTGGTAGATATCCCACAACTCTGTTATGTTCAACATCTTGGAGTCTCCAAGGCAATTCAGGATTTACTTTCACAGCTTCACACATGACTTCTTTTGGCCTCCACACAGGGACACCCCTGGCACATGCCTGGCCTCAGCAGCTTTCCTTTGCTGTAGAGGGAGATTCTACAACCCTTTCTTGTATCTTTGACTCTAAAGCCAGAACCACATGCTGGAGCTGCCAAGTTCTGCTACTTGCTGGGGCTGGAACGCTCCCCCCTCTTCAATTACATCAATATCAACTTTTTGTTATTGATGGTTTCTTTCACTGCATAAGTTTTTCTATAGTTCCTTTTCACAGGTTGGAAGCTTAGCTGCGTGGGGTCTTGCCCAGAGGTCACCACTCCCTTTATTTCTTTTAGCATTAGGCTTTTCTTTATCTCCCTGAGCACTGGACTTAGCTCCATTACCCTTCTTGGTGATCCTTTTCTCCTCAGACTGTACATTTTGTATCTCTCTTTTCCCACTTGCTTCTTTTCATTGTGGAGCTACAAAAGAGTGACCACTAGTAACCAGGTCTCTTGTTGCCAGTGACACAGTTAATACTAGTCTGTCTTGAAATCTCCTCTGCCAAGGCCATAATCCACAACTCTTCAGTTTAGTCTCAGGCAAATTTTTTTTGGACAAAAGCAAAAAGCAGCTACATTTTTTTTTTCGCCAAAATATTGTAAGATTGGTCTCTAGGCCACTATTAATATTTTTCCCCCTGAAACTTCTTGATCTGAGTCACCCCAGTTCAAATAGCCCTTAGCACTGTCTTCCATGCTGCTAGAGTATGGCTCATTAAGCCTTGCTTAATGTGCTCAATTGCTTTCCTAATCCAAAGTCCCAAAGTCTGTATTCCTCCAACAAGAAGCACAGCCAGGCTGTCACAGTAATACCCCAGTCCTGGCACCAACTTCTGTCCCAGTCACTGTTCTATTGCTGTGCAGAGACACCATGGCCATGGCAACTTTTTTTTTTTTCCCCCGAGACAAGGTCTCTCTGTAGTTTTGGAGCCTGTCCTGGATCTCATTCTGTAGACCTGGCTGGCCTCGAACTCAGAGATCCACCTGGCTTTGCCTCCCAAGTGCTAGGATTTAGCATAGGCTTCTGAAACCTCAAACAAAGCCTACACCCACTGACACATGTCTTCCAACAAGACTATGCTTCCTAATCCTTTCACATAGTTTCACTCTCTGGTAACATAGCATTCAAATCTGTAAGCCTATGAGGCCATTCTTACTCAAATCACTACAACACATCAGCTTTAAACATTCTGAGTTTGTAACACTCAAAGCATTGTGCCCTAGGCAGGATTGTAATGCTGTATCTTGATGTTTGACTTATAATATGGTAGCCATTCAAACTTTTCAATATTCCTGTCTGAGTTACTTTGTTATAAAGAGACACCATGACCAAGTCAGCACCCTCTTCTGGCCTCCATAGGCACTGTACACACATGGTGCATTTGCACACATGTAGGCAAACATGTATATACATGAAATAAATATAAACCAAAAACTGAAGGCTGGTGAATGTTATATGTTCATATGTACTGTTTTATTTATTTTTCATTACATGTTCATTAGATATCATATCTCTTTATAGGGCTTCTTTTGTTTGTTTTGAGACTGGATCTCACACAGTAGTTCAGGTGAGAATCCTCCTGCCTCCACCCCTCAAACTCTGGGGTGATAGGGTATAAGCCATCAAGCTTGGTGTGCCGGCTAGTTTTGTGTCAATTTTACACACGCTAGAGTCATTTGGAAAAAGGGAGACTCAGCTGAGAAAATGCCCCTAATCAAATTGACTCATGGGCAAGCGTTCGGGGCAATTCTTGATTGATGGTTGCAAGGCACTAAGCGTCAATCCTCCACGGCCTCTGCATCAGTTCCTGCCTCCTGGTTCCTGGCTTGAGTTTCTGTCATGACTTCCCTCAGTGATGGACTGTGATGTGGAACTGTAAGCTGAAATAAACCTTTTCTTCTCCAAGTTGCTTTTGGTCATGGTGTTTATCACAGTGATAGAAACCTTCATTAATGGCTAAGCTGTTACATCTCAATGTTTCTGCTTTGCTAAGGGTCGAGTTAATGTGCTCTGGCAGAGGTGTGCATCTATTCTATAGGTGGCTTGTCTATATGTGGGGAGTCATTGATCATGCTAGCATCAAACACAGGTACATGGCCAGTGGACGGTCAGTAACAACACCTCTGGGCATAACTGGTCACAGGATGTGATAGTTATGGGGCCACACAGGGTTAGGATGTGAGTTTTTATCAGAGGCTACCTGACAGACAGCTCCATTACATTTTGTCTGAGACTGGATATCAATGCTGACAGGAATGTCACAATTGCAGGTAAGACCACAGGTGAAAGATCAGCTTTCTACTGGGTGCAGGTTTTGACCTCACCAAGGCTGTTACTGCTTCCACATTCAAGACACTCCTAGAGTCTATACAGTAAATTCTTTTATACTCCTAGTTACAGGGCAGAGACTACTGATTTTCTGTTTCCTTTCTTTCTATATTTCCTTACTTGTCTTTCTTTTTTTTTTTTTAGCAAGGTTTCTCTGTCTTGGCTCTTCTGGAACTTGCTATGTATGTGGGGTGGGTGTGGGGGTGAGGTTTCCCTGCAAATGCCACAGCTGGCAGGAAGGAACTGTAAAGAGGGGAGAATGGAAATTTGGTTTAGCCTGCTTAGTTGTTCTGGATCAAACTCCCACAGCAGTGATTCTCAACCTCCCTAATGCTGCGACCCTCTAACACAGTTCCTCATGGTGTGGAACCCCTAACCATACAATTTTTTTTGTTTTGTTTTTTCAAGACAGGGTTTCCCTGTATAGCTTTGCGCCTTTCCTGGAACTCACTTGGTAGCCCAGGCTGGCCTCCAACTCACAGAGATCTGCCTGGCTCTGCCTCCTGAGTGCTGAGATTAAAGGCGTGTGCCACCACTGCCCATACAATTATTTTTGTTGCTATTTCATAACTATAATTTTGCTACTGTTATGAATTCGTAATATGCCAAGGACAATTTTAAGAGCCATGGCATATTGCCTGCCTGAGTTAAGTTTCTGTTGTCCAATATTGAGCCACTAACCAGAAACTTTTGACATGCCTGGAAAAGTCTTGAGTTATTAAAAAATAACAACATTTCCTTATCTTTCTGCTACAGAGACCATTAGTAACAATGTTTTGTGGTTAGATTGCTTGATCTTTTCCCAAAGAAAGTTTCCTGGTCTGCTTACTATAAAACCCACCTGAGAAAAATAAAATTTTGCAGCTTGATTAGAATACTGTCTTGCTGTCAATTCTTTGTGTCTCTTGTCCCTTTCATTTGCCATTCCCCCTCCTAGGGTCTCTGCTGAAGATCCCTCTGGCCGGGACATCTGGTGCCCAGCATGAGGCTCGAGGACGTGGAGGAGTGGTGAACGTCGTCACACACCAAGGCAGGCCTGCCTAAGAGTTGGACCACTGTGGAAGAAGGCTCCACAAGCGAAGGTCTGGTCACTGATTGCCACGGAAACACCCGGCTGTGAGACAGATCTGGAAGAATTGCAATGTGACGACGCAAGGTAAGTTTACCATGGGACAAGCATTTAGTAAACAGGAGACACGAGGAACTAGGGTTAAAAAGAAAGACTTAAAACAATTTCTTGACTATATTGGAGATGTCTGTCCTTGGTTTCCCCAAGAAGGAACCATAGATAAAAAACACTTGAGATGAGTTAGTGACTGTTTAAATGATTTTTACCAGACCTTTGGTCCTGAAAAGGTCCCCGTTCAAACCTTTTCCTACTGGAATTTAATTAATGATGTCTTAAAAACTTATAATCATTCTCCTGATGTTCAAAAATTAATTAAGGAGGGAGAAAAAGCCCTGGGAGAGTCCTCCTGTCCACCTTTATCTGTCATTCTGTCAGTATTAATATTCCTGAACCCCCCACGTCTAGTCTTTTGGCAACAAATAACCATCAGAGAAGAAAAAAGAGGGAATCCCTTACTCTGGGTCCATCTACCCACCTCTCCCTCAAAGGTGCTGGCCACTTATCCATCTTTAATGGCCAAGCTAATTATTAAGGGCAGAGAAACAAGTCGCTAATACTTTGGAAAAGATCCTGACTCCATAGTCATCCCCTATATGCGAGAACAATTAGATTGGCTGCTTCAAACAAATGATGAATGGCCCATTGCCTGCTCCTCCTTTCTTGGTACTATCCATAACCATTATCCTAGTGATCCCTTGTTACAGTTTGCCAGAATTCATCCCTTTGTTTTCCCCAAATTAACTGCCTCACAACCTATAGGGAGGCTCCCCTGATATTGACAGATGGCTCAGCCAGTGGGATTGCTGTCTATGTGTGGATGGAAAGGCTTCCTCCTGCCTCTCCCCATATTCCTCAGCACAGCTTGTTGAACTTTATGCAGTCATTCAAGTTTTTCAGCTATTTCATTCTCAACCCTTAATTTGTATACTGATAGTGCTTATGTTGCCCATTCCGTTCCCTTATTGGAAACTGTTCCCTTTATTAAGCCCTCTACCAATGCAGCTCCACTCTTTCTTCAGCTGCGCTCCTTGATTATGGCTAGACAGTGCCCCTTTTTCATTGGCCATCTACAGGCCCATTTAAAATTGCCTGCTCCTCTACCTGAAGGAAATGCCTTGGCTGATGCAGCCACACAATTAGTTCTTCCTGTTCTTGCAGGATCCCTTCCCAGGCTGCCCAAGCACACTCCCTTCACCATTTAGGTGCTCATTCCCTTCGTTTGTTGTTGAAGCTTACCCGAGAACAGGCCCGAGAAACTGTTAAAAATTGCACTGACTGTGCCGTCTCCCTCCCGGTTCAACATCTGGGAGTTAACCCCCAGGGAGTGGTTCCCAGTGAAATTTGGCAAATGAATGTTACTCATTTAATTGAATTTGGCAAACTTAAATACATACATGTTACAGTTGAGACCTTCAGTGGTTTTATATTTGCCTCTCTCCAGGCCGGAGAGACCTCCAAAAACGTTATTTCCCATATTTTACAATGCTTTTCCGTCCTAGGAAAGCCTAAAGTTATAAAAACTGATAATGGCCCAGGATATACTGGAAAAATTTCAATCTTTTTGCCCACAACTTCAGATTAAGCATGCCACTGGCATTCCTTACAACCCCGGGGCCAGGGCATCGTTGAACATGCTCATCAGACTCTAAAATCCATGCCTCATAAATTAAAGAAGGGAAGCCTGTATGATCCGCAAGGCAACCCCCGAAATCTTTTCCATCATGCCCAATTTCTGTCCTTAATTTCCTTACCTTGGACAAGAATGAAAGGTCTGCAGCGGATCGCTTTTGGCATCTACAAACTCAAAGCCACCAAGCATTGGTCATGTGGCGAGACCCTTTAACTGCCCAGTGGAAAGGGCCCGACCCAGTCTTGATTTGGGGTTTGAGGGTCAGCATGCATCTATGACCAAACAGAGGGAGGCCCTTGTTGGCTCCCCGATAGATTAGTTAAACAAGTCAACTCTAACCCATCACCCAGGGAGAAGGATAGCCCCTGAGGTTGTTTCCCTTTCCTTCTCCTTCTTTACAGAGGCTGATGAAGAAAGAACTGGGAGAAATTCCCTGGATATTCTGGATCTTGCTGCTGCCTGTACCTTCATATCAGAACCAGAGACGGGCTGACACATCCCCATTTGTATGGTGCTTTTATTGGACTGAAAATTGAACTAATTATGCTAAAACACAGACCTTTGGCCACCTGTTGGCTACTGCTGATTGCCCCTTGCCTTTGTCAGAATCCCATTCTACTCAACTTCACTGATTTCCATAATCGCCCCGGCAAGGTGGCTCCTGCTATCTGTTTTTTTGTATGATCAGACTGTTCAGAATTGCTAAACTTATTTGAAGGAGAAAAGCATAGGATGCTCATATTCTTACTGCAAAATTCATGATGCCATTCCTCCTGGTAAGGGACAGGTAATTGGGAGAGAATGGAATGGCCCTAAATTTTATAAGACATCTACAGGATACTCCCTAGTGGTTTGGGACCCATGGGACTCACAATGGACTAGTCCAGTGGAAGAAGCCATGTATACGGTCCAAACAGCCACATGGTCTAGCTCCAGACTTTATATTTGGTGCTCTTATGTACAAGTACAATCTACAGTTCATCATAATATCCTTATACAAGAAAAAAATGTAATGACACAACTATCATCCCCCTCCTCTCCATTTTCTTGGCTTTCCCTCCTCCGAGAAGGCCTTATGTTTGCCATTTTACTGGTATTGGGAATCTCTCACAGTGCTTCCTATGTTCAGCCTTGAGACATCCTCCCCTGATAGCAGTGCCCCTGCCTCAGATCTTTAATTGCACCACCACTGATAATTCCCATGGCTTCCACCCCATCCCTGAAGTACCCTTGTTTCTTGACCCAGGCCACTCCAAGTTTGATTTTTGCATTTCCAGTGTTTTCTTTCCCTTTTGCAACCAGATCGTATTACCCAATCATCATTTTGTCCCCACGCCCCACCCCCTGGATTTTTCTTTTGGTGCAATGGTACTCTATCAAAAAATTTGATCATCCCTCTCCCACAGGACATGTTCTGCCTACCCGTCACTCTGGTCCCACAACTTATGCTCAGGACCCCAGTGGAGTTCTTGGGATGGGACACCCCCAGTCCAAGCAAAAAAGAGCTGTCTTCTTGCCCCTTGTGGCCGGAAATTCCCTTGTCACCTCTGGTCTCTGCAGGCTTGGCAGGAGGAGGCCTGGGTCACTCCCTCATAGTAACAGCTCACCCATCCGAGCAACTTCAGGTAGCAATTGAGGCTTCTGCAGTGTCCTTGTCCCTCCAGAGGCAGCTAACCTCTCTTGCACAGGTTGCCCTACAAAACTGACGGGCCTTGGACCTGCTGACAGCAGAGAAGGGTGGGACATACCTTTTTCTGAGGGAAGAATGTTGGAGTCTGGAATGGTAGAAACCCAGATAAATAAGCTACATAAACTTAGCCTAGAGCTACATAAGCAGCAATTATCTGCTGCAGCAGATGACTGGTGGAGATCATCCATCTTCTCCCTCTTGATGCCTCTTGCAGGACCATTAGTCAGCCTTTTGTTATTTGTAACTTTGGGTCCCTTTATAATTGGCAGGCTAATCTGATTCATCAAAAAACAGATAGACTCCCTGGCATCAAAACCTATACAGGTTCATTATCATCGGCTCGGAATGCTGGGTCGAGGATGTGATCCCTATGGTATTTCTCAGACCTCTCCTCCTTTAGGAGTGTTAGGGTTGGCGTTCAAAACAGAGAGCTCCACTCCGATATTGGGTCACAAATGAAGCTTTACTTTAACACGAGCTCGTGGGACACCAGCGCGAGGAGTAGCTGGTGACCCCGAGTTTGAGGCTCACAGGCCTTTTATGAGGCAGTTCTACCAGGGCAGGGGAGTGGGGTCACCCCGAGTGCAGACACCTGGATGCCAGATGTCTCTGCGGCCTTTCTCAGAGTCTGGGTAGGTAAATGAATTCCAAGCTTATCTAGCAAGGGGTTATTTGGCAAGCATTCTTTCTTAAGCAATTTATCTTGCAAACACAACCCCAGGGGTCATCCTGCAAGCATCCTGTTAGCATAGCATGATGGGCTAACTTTTCTGATATGGGGCGTGGGGGCAGAGTGCAGTATTTTCCACTGAATCTACAATTAGCAGAGCTAGTGGGGGGCCTTTGTTTCCCTTACAACGGCCCTTTCATTCCACCCTTTCTCTTGTGCCGGCCTTTAATCCTAAAGGTCACTGCCAGATACCGGCTGGTACCGTTGTCTCAGGACCATCATCTTAACCCCATTTACCTGGGATCGTACACAAGCCGAGATTCGATTGAGGATACATGGTCCAATCATGAGGATAAGAATTGATACAACAAGTGGTCCTGTGAGGGCTGACAATAATGGAGTTAGCCATGGGGATTGATTATACCATCCCTTATTACATCCGTATTTTTTTTTTCATTATATTTACAAGTTTCCTTTCCATCCTGACAGACGGCTGGCGATCTAGGGTTCCTAGGGTCAGTTGTAGGGATATCCCAGTCATCTGACCCTGCTGCTAGCTGGCAGAGGTCCGGGTGCAAGTCAGGCCATCAGCCCCACAGTGGGTGCTGATTAGAGGTAATTTCCCATACAATTTTCCCTTGGCCTGATATAACCTGCCAAGTCTGAGACACTGGTTGATGTGGGTTACTTGCGGTCGCAGGTACTTCAGGCCATACTTAGCTGGCTTTACCTCGGTGAAGTCTGCTTCTCAATGCTGGCCAGGGCGGGTTCCTCGTAGCCTTTTTTCGGGGGCCAGTTTTCCAGGATATGTATTTATCTGCTGGCCGGCCCGGCAAGCAGCTACCATCTTTTTTGTTATTTGTTTTTTTTTTTTAGATGGGGAGAGGGTCTTATCTTTTGTAGTCAGCTGGATCTTTTTTGTTTTGTTTTGTTTTGTTTTGTTTTGTTTTTGACTAAATCTCTCAAACTCAGTCCCTGTAAACCATCTAATCTCTGTAATTTGCGTCTTATGTCTGCAGCTGACTGTCCTATAAAGGCCATCGCTACCGCCCCCTTCTGTTCTTCAGACTGTGGATCGAAAGGCGTATACCTCCTATATGTTTCCATGAGCCTTTCAAGGAAGGCAGAGGGGGTTTCGTCAGGCCCTTGGAGAACCTCATCTACCTTAGCCAAATTAGTGGGCCTTCTGGCCGCCGCATGGAGACCCGCCATTAGAGTCTGGCGATAGAGGGACAGATGCTCCCTACCTTCCGGAGTATTCGGATTCCACGTTGGGCGCCTCATCATGAGGGTGTGCCCTTCTCGGGCGGGTGCCCTGTGCAGGCCCCGAAGGGGAGACCTGGGCCGGTCCGGATCCTGCCCCCGTTGGCAGCGGCAGCGGCGATCTGTAAGGCGGTGGGGGGTCTAGGTCAAGAGAAATGAGATCAACCTGAGACTCTGGCAGGGGTGCAGGTGTCGGGATCAATGGGGGAGGGGAAGATTTAGGCGAATCAGAGGTTTTGGTTAGAAGGAGAGAGGTATAATCAGTAGGTGGTGCAGATGGGCCGACCTGAAATGACCGGACCCACTTAGGCGGGTTTATCATTAAATCTTTCCAGACCCAGATGTAGGCTTGTTGGTCCGGATGCCCATGTGAACCTGGAATGAAGATTTTTTGTTTGACTGTTCTGATTATATTAAGATCAAAAGTACCATCAGACGAACAGAAAGTCTGTCACTTTCCTTTCCTCATCCGAACCGCCAGGTTCAATGCGCTGTCCATCACTGCCGACCAATGAGAGAGGGTTAGGGACAAAGGGGTGGAGGCAGACTTGGCGGCTGACTGTCCCATTCCAAACAAGTAGAAACCGACACAGAAGGACACAAAGATAGAGACATAACATACAAACAAGACAAGCCGGCAAAATGGTAGGGAAAATGAAGCCAAAAGATTGTCTATTGGCCCGGGCCATCTGAAAAATCTCCTAGACAAAAGGGAATCAGATGGGGCCCCTGTCTCAGGGTCCCCACACTCCAGAGCGTCCTCCAGAGCTGCAGCCTGCGGGTTCAGGACACGTCTGTCCCCCACCGTCCAAGGGTCCTCACGGGCCGCTTGAACAGCTGCTTCCCTGCCGACTCACCACCATCCTTATCAATCTCGGTGGGACCTCCAGATGTTAGGGTTGGCGTTCAAAACAGAGAGCTCCACTCCGATATTGGGTCACAAATGAAGCTTTACTTTAACACGAGCTCGTGGGACACCAGCGCGAGGAGTAGCTGGTGACCCCGAGTTTGAGGCTCACAGGCCTTTTATGAGGCAGTTCTACCAGGGCAGGGGAGTGGGGTCCCCCCGAGTGCAGACACCTGGATGCCAGATGTCTCTGCGGCCTTTCTCAGAGTCTGGGTAGGTAAACGAATTCCAAGCTTATCTAGCAAGGGGTTATTTGGCAAGCATTCTTTCTTAAGCAATTTATCTTGCAAACACAACCCCAGGGGTCATCCTGCAAGCATCCTGTTAGCATAGCATGATGGGCTAACTTTTCTGATATGGGGCGTGGGGGCAGAGTGCAGTATTTTCTACTGAATCTGCAATTAGCAGAGCTAGTGGGGGGGGGGGGCTTTGTTTCCCTTACAATGGCCTTTCAGGAGCAGCATGAATTCCGAACCTATGCTTGTTGGCATCAGCCGGTATGGACACCGCTGGGTGCAAGGCCAAGCACTGCAGGGGAAGGTTGATTTAATAGCCCTTGGTTTGGATTCCCTGAGAGACAAACCTGACTTGCATAGAGGTTGGTATCTAGAGGCACCAAAATGCCTAAGCCTTCTCCTCCCCCAAAGGCAACCTTTTTGTCAAGCCCGCAGCGGCTCTAGGAGGAGTCAGGTCAATGTCTCCCCCCCGCTGGTTAAGGTCTACCACCGTCCAGGTGGGCACACTCCCTCATAAAATAAAATAAAGGGAGGAGATGCCGAGGACAATTTTAAGAGCCATGCCATATTGCCTGCCTGAGTTAAGTCTCTGTTGTCCAGTATTGAGCCACTAACCAGAAACTTTTGACACGACTGGACAAGTCTTGAGTTATTAGAAAATAACAACATTTCCTTATCTTTCTGCTATAGTGACCATTAGTAACAATGTTTTGTGGTTAGGTTGCTTGGCAACTCAACAGTCCCCTGATCTTTTCCCAAAGAAAGTTTCCTGGTCTGCTTACTATAAAACCCACCTGAGAAAAGTAAACTTCTGCAGCTTGATCAGAATACTGTCTTGCTGTCAATTCTTGGTGTCTCTTGTCCCTTACATTCGCCATTCCCCCTCCTAGGGTCTCTGCTGAAGATCCCCGGGACAGTAATGTAAATAACTGTGTTTTCTGATGGTCTGAGGCGACCCCCATAAAAGGGTCATTTGACCCCCAACAGGGTTACTACCTACAGTTTAGTGACAGGGTCACGAACCACTGTTCTAGAGTCAAATACCAGGAGGTTTATTGTAAGAATACTTAAACACAGTACAATTTGGAAAAAGAAAGTTTCCAAGCAACAGTCATCCAGTCCCAGGTGCACAATATAGTTTAAGGTGCAACTACATAGAACTCCTTTACAAAAGGTTAACCCCACCTATGGAGAATAAGACCACTACCACACTTTAAAACCACATTTGAAGCAACCTTTAATTAAATACTGGCCAGGTCCATCTCTAGGTTTCTAGAAGATGGCCCCAAATCAGGGTTTACAGAGACTTAAATATTTCCCATCAGGTCCAGTTAGGGCAAGCATACATTGTCATATTTCCTGTCTGTGAACCTCCCACCATTTGGGGGAGTGAAAACATGTGGCTTATTGTCTCCCATAAACAATAGCCTCCAGCATTTCAGGAACTATCAGTCTTGGGGCAAGGGGCTCTAAGGCATAGTAATTAAAACTTAAATGTAACTTTGGCTCTCACAAAAGTACATGTGACCATGAGGGTGGGTTCTATAGCTTAAGGGCCTGGCATCTGAAGATAGCGTAGAGGTCAGCAGGTTATAAAGTACAAGTGACAGTCCCTCAAGGATGGGTTCTATTGACTGAGAGCATAAAGGTTTAGTGAGGGAGAGTCTAGGCTAAAGGTTCTGGGGGATTTGGGTGAGGTCTGCCTCTATAGATTGCAAAGGTCGCTGGGTAATTAACAACATCCACTCTTAGCTTTTTGGGTGGAAAACAGGAGTTTATTTCCTCCATTGAGGAGACACCCCTGCCTGATTAAAATCCTTGGTTTCTTCAGTGTTTATCTGTGAGCATGTGAACCTTTGTGCCCTGTATACATATATGGTCTACATATAGAGGGCACAAAGGTTCACATGCTCAAATTCACAGAAATCCTTCTGCTTCTGCCTTTCTGCTCAGGATTAAAGGCATGTGCTACCATGCCCAGCCTATAGTTCAATTTTTTTAATTAAAATTTTTATATGTATGGATGTTTTAGCTTTGTGCCATGTATGTGCCTGGTACCAAAGGAAGCCAGAAGAGAGCTTAAGATCCCCCAGACCTGGAGTTACAGATGATTGTGAACCATCATGTGGGTGCTGGGAACTGAACCCTAAGTCCTCTAAAGAGCAGCCAGTGTTCTTAACCATGTAGCTCCTCACCCATTTCCCTCTCTTACCAACTTTCCCCACTCTACGTTCATATTGCCTTTTGTTTTGTTTTGGTGTAGGGTGAGTTTAATCAGGGTTTCTTACAGGATCATGTGTGCCTTACCAGTAGCCACTGATATGAAGTCACAACATGCCCACACGGTTGGGCTTGCCTAATGGACCTCCTAGTTATTTTCTGTTCAAAATAGCCATTTCCAGGTCAAAACATCTCGCATGCACAGCCATGTAATCTACGCGCATGCGTGGAGTAGTCACATGTGTTCCTGTACACATGCGCAGCCCACTCTTTAAAAAGAGGGCGCCATTTTTGCACCAGTCTCTTCTCCTCTTCTCTCCCCTTTCTCTTGACCATGTGTGTGTTTCCCACAGGCCTGTCACGTCTGTCTCTTCCTATCCTATATTAATAAACAACTCTTCTGTGGGTTTGTTGTGTTCGGGACGTTTCCTCACAGGGTAAGAGCGCCAAATAACTAACAGCCACACCAAGGAATAACATGTTCCTTCCTCCACTGGCACCATTAACTGCCTAGAGATCCTCAGAAATGGTGGGGCCTCTTCCCCAAACATAATCTTTCTTTTATTCTTTTTTCCAAACGACATGATCTCCCTCTGTAGCCCAGACTGGCTTTGAACTCACTGTGTAGCCCAGACCAGCTTTGAACTCATTGTGTAGCCCAGGCTGGCTTTGAACTCACTGTGTAGCCCAGGCTGGCTTTGAACTCAATGTGTAGCTCAGGCTGGCTTTGAACTCACTGTGTAGCTCAGGCTGGCATGGAACTCTGGGAAGCCTTCCTGCCTAAGCCTCCTGAGTTCTAGGATTCCAGTGAGCCGCCATGAATAGCTATTTCTAACTGTATCATTTGGCATGATTCTTTGTTGATTTCTTCAAGGGAAGAGAAATCTTCCCCAGAAGCCATCTCCGTCCTGTGGGTTACGTCCCTAGAATGGTCTGGGTGCTTTGGTCCTGTTTAATGTGTCCTATTAATCTACTGTGGTGATTAATTTTTATCTTGGTAGGCTCTTTGTATTAGACATGTTTTCACTCCCCCAAATGGTGGGAGGTTCACAGACAGGAAATATGACAATGTATGCTTGCCCTAACTGGACCTGATGGGAAATATTTAAGTCTCTGTAAACCCTGATTTGGGGCCATCTTCTAGAAACCTAGAGATGGACCTGGCCAGTATTTAATTAAAGGTTGCTTCAAATGTGGTTTTAAAGTGTGGTAGTGGTCTTATTCTCCATAGGTGGGGTTAACCTTTTGTAAAGGAGTTCTATGTAGTTGCACCTTAAACTATATTGTGCACCTGGGACTAGATGACTGTTGTCTTAGTGTTAGGTGTGAAAAAAAAAAAAATTGACCTGTATGTGGCCCTGATTTGGAAGAAGTCTTGTCATGAGTTGTCTTATGTGAGCCAGACAGTTCTGACAACAATTTAATATGTCATGCATGGTCTGGCATGAGTGAGACTTGGATGTAGTGGTGCGGCTGTTAGTCTGTTAGCAGGGTTTCCTTTTCTCCTCCTCTTTTTGTCCTCCTCCTCCCTCCTCACCCCTCCTCCTTTGAGACAAGGTCTTTTTCGGCCCAGCTGCCTCAAACTCATTCTGTAGCTAAGGGCGACCTTGATTTCCTGATTCTCCTGCCCCCACCTTCCAAGTGCTGGACTGCAGGTGTGAGCCACTTTTGGCTAACGACACTTTGTTTAACGAACATGTTGTGATACCCTGAATAATGCTTTTGCTATGACCCACTTTCTGGTGTTTTTAATGGCTTGATCTAGAGTCATCCATTTTAAGTTACCTATAAATTTTGTGGGTTCACAGTAGGGATTTGTTGCTCTCCAGAATTTGTGTGTGTGTGTGTGTGTGAGATGTGGATATGTGCATATATGTACTAGAGCATGTGTGTGGGGTGCACTGGTATATGTGAAGAGAGTGATGTTGGCTCCTTCTCCACCTTGTATACTGAGGCAAGGTCTCTTGATGAACCTAGTCTTCCCTCCCCCCATTTGACTAGTCTAACTAGCTAGGTTGCCCTAGGGATCACTTGTCTTTGCTTCCCACAGGTTGGGATGACAGATGGGCCAACATGCCCTTCTGGCTTTTTATGGGTTCTGGAGACCCAGCCTCCAACCTTCATGCTTGCATAGTGATCGCTTACCACTGAGCCATCTCCCCGCCCCAACTCTTCACACTTTATTCCTGTAGGGAGTAAGCTCTGTTTATAGGATTAATTGTGAGACTTACTTAGTAGCTTGTGCTTTAGGTTTTCAGCTAAAAAAGGATGTTTGATTCATTCTGAAGATAGTTAAGACTACAATATCTGAGCCTCCATCCCCGTGTCAAAGCCACTCAAACATCTGTGGTCTTTTTTGGCACGATACAACATCTATTGAAGAGTTTTGAAGTTCATCCCTCCTCTGTCTTCTGCTGTCTGTCCATGGTTATAATCATTGCTGTTTTATAGTTTTAGTTGGTCATGCCACAAAGGACTCTACAGGGATCATTAAAATCCCACAGGTCCTCAGGATAGGTCCCTTGTGGCCCCACCAGCATCTCATTGCATTGTTCATAGTTTGTTTTTGTTTTGGTTTTTTGTTTGTTTGTTTGTTTGTTTTGTTTTTCGAGACAGAGTTTCTCTGTGTAGCTTTGCGCCTTTCCTGGATCTCACTTTGTAGACCAGGCTGGCCTCAAACTCACAGAGATCCACCTGCCTCTGCCTCCCGAGTGCTGGGATTAAAGGCGTGTGCCACCACTGTCCGGCTGTTCACAGTTTTTATGTTATGTGGGGATGCAAGTCACCAAGCATGGGGAGGGAGTGTTCTGTGTTATGGAACAATCCTTACACTATGAATATATATTGCTCTCATTGGTTAATAAAATGCTGACAGGCTGGTAGCTGGGCAGGAAGTTAGGCAGGAAAACCAAACTGAGGATGATGGGAAGAAGGAGGTTGGAGTCAGGACAGACAGCAGCCAGCCTCTGGGCAAGCATGTAAAACAATGAGGTAACAAGCCATGAACCACATGGTAAAGCATACATAAAACACGGGTTAATTTAAGTGTAAGAGTTAGCTAGTGCCAAGTCTGAGCTATCGGCTGAGCATCTGTAATTCATATCCAGCCTCTGAGTCGGTACTTGGGGCTGAGGCGGGCAGTCAGGACGCGTCAGTTTACAGTTCTGACTCTTCAGCCCTCTTTGTCCTCGTGACCACTGTGACCAATTTGTGGCCCCTTGAACAGTGTTCCAGGTGATCTTCTGTTGGCTTCCATGTATTAATGGGTTTACACTATTAGGATCCTTCAAATCTCATTTATGTGTTTTGGAACTATGACTGCTCTCTTCTCTTTATCCTAACTTCTTTCTCTTTGAGTGCCATGGATGACAGAGGTCAGGACCCCTTCAGAGCCTTTACTTTTCCTCAGCCTGTGCAACTGTGCAATGTCTTTCTTCGAAGAGCTAACTTGCTTGTGGTAGGTTTTTCCTAGCTGTTCTCTCTCTCTCTCTCCCTCTCTTCCCCCTCCCTCCCTCCCTCCCTCCCTCCCTTCCATCTTCTTCCTTTTTTTTTTTTTTTTTTTTTTTTTTGTGCTGTTGTTGTTGTTTTTGTTTTTCAAGACAGGGTTTCTCTGTGTAGCACTGGCTGTCCTGGATCTCGCTCTGTAGACCAGGCTGGCTTCAATCTTGGAGATCCACCTGCCTCTGCCTCCAGAGTGCTGGTGTGTGTCACCATCACCCATCCTAGCTGTTCTTCTCTCCTACTGAAATAACTTTTTAGCATAGCACAGTATATCGCACCCTTCCCTCTCTTTCGTGCGTGTCTGTGTCTGTGTGTGTCTGTGTGTGTCTGTGTGTATGTGTATGTGTGAGTGTGTGTGTGTATCTGTGTGAATGTGTGTGTATGTGTATATGTGTGTGTATGTATATGTGTGTGTATGTGTATGTGTGTGTATGTGTGTATGTGTATGTGTGTATGTGTATGTGTGTATATGTGTGTGTATGTGTGTGTATGTATATGTGTATGTGTGTGTATGTGTATGTGTGTATGTGTATATGTGTGTGTATGTATGTGTATGTGTGTGTGTATGTGTGTGTATGTGTGTGTGTATGTGTGTGTATGTGTGTATGTGTGTGTGTATGTGTGTATATGTGTGTGTATGTGTGTGTGTGTGTGTGTGTGTGTGTATGTGTGTGTGTGTGCACCCATGCATGCACACAAAGTTTTGCTACATAGCCCAAACCCATCTTGAATTTACTAATTAGCCCAGGCTTGCCTTCAAGCCACAGTTATCCTCCTGCCTCAGTGCTTGAGTGCTAATTGCAGGTCTGTGCCACTAGGCCTGGTGACAGCCCACCTTACCTATAAAATCCTCGATACATGATGAGGCTTGCATCTCTTCCTGCTGCCTGGTCTACTTCTTTGCCAACCAATTCCTTAAAAGCTGCAGTCCTCCATAGTGAGGGCAGGGTGCCTTCCCACCTCCATCCAGCACCTGAGACAAGTGTTACCATGAACGGTGTTAGATTATACTACAGTGTGAATTTAGGTAACAGTTACATGCTTCGAGTCTGTTTATGTGAATCTGGTAGGGTTTCAATTTGATCTCTATCACCAAATGGTTTATTTTACTTGAAAAAAACAAAATAAATCTTCATGTATTGCCAATTACTTTTGCCAGCAGTGTATTTACTCATCAGCTTCCTTCTTGAATGGATGGAATCCTGCCAGCACCATTAACTGTTGTGAGTGAACTGTCCAGTGGCTAGACAGATGTGTTTACGTCTCTCCATGATGTCAAAGTTTATCGCACATAATACAATTACATGCTAGGTCCCTTGCATTGGCCTCAATTAACCAAGCACTATGGATCTCACTTGGAATTCACAGCCACTGGCAACTGCAGGCTCTTCTGTCTCAATTCAGTTGTTCCCGTTCACTCTCGGGTCACATGTAACACTTGCACAAATGAGATATGTTACAGAATGACTGAGAAAGGGCTAAGGAGGCTGAAGGGCTCAAGGGTGCCTTATTAAAGACAAGATCAGGGGGTTGGGGATTTAGCTCAGTGGTAGAGTGCTCACCTAGCAAGCGCAAAGCCCTGGGTTCGATCCTCAGCTCCACATACAAAAAATGAAAAAAAGACAAGATCAGAGAGCTGATGAAGAAGCAGAGTCCCCATGGGTCACAATATTGACACAACAATGTGGTCACAGACATGCTGTGGCCCCAGCCTGCCAAAGGCCAGCACAGGTTCAAGGCAGAGGGCTGGTTCCAGGCTTCCTGGGTCCAGATGGATAACAGTAGGTCAAGTGGTTGACTCCCATACCCAGGGGACAGAGTCATAAGGTCTCATCTGTGAACCCCATGCTATATGCACCAGACAGCCTGATGATGGTTGGTAGATGGTTATTCCCAGTGTTACTTCCTGTGATGGCTAATCTTGGTTGTCAATTTGACTACTTCTGGAATCAACTAAGACCCAAGCAGCTGGCCACATCTATGTGGGATTTTCTTCATTGAATCATTTGGAATGGGAAGCTCTATCCTAAATCTTCTGGTGATAGCCCACATAAAAGGCCGTGAAAGAAGGAAGCTTTTGCTTTTTGCCTGCTTGCCTTCACTCCCGATAGCAGGTTCATCTGTTCTGTTGCTAATGCACTCTTTTGCTGGGGTTCGAACCTGCTCCTTCAGGATTCCAATGTAGACTGAAGACCAGCAGCTCTCTAGGAATCCCCTGGCACTCCTGTACCAGTTGAGACTTCTGAGATATCTAGTCTCAGAGACTGAACAGCTCTTTGCCTTTCTATTGGAAGATAATCATGGTTTCACTACCTGGACCACAGCCACAGCTTGTAGGTGACTCTAATGAACCTCCTTTTAATACACACACACACACACACACACACACACACACACACACACACACACACACAAACTCCATTAATTCAGTTCTGCTCCTTCAGAGAACCCTAACTAATACACTTCCCTTCATTTTCTATCACTCATGTCAGGGTAATCATGTCGTTCATTGATCTGTTGGTTTGGGGGAGTTTGTGGTGGGCTGTCTGGTGTGGTTTTGATATACCCATGTGTGCATGTGTTCCAGATTTCGATAGATAAGTTCATCAGAGGCAATATTTCATTTGCTTAAATAAGTAACTTACTCAAGATGTCATGATTCACTCTGGACAGATAGTGTGGGGACAGGATGCAGGCACGTGGGGATTGGAGGACAACTTGTCGGAGTTTGTTCCTTCTACTGTGTGGGTTCCGGAGACTGAACTCAGGTCCTTTGGTTTGGCGGCAAGCACCTTTACCTGCCAAGCCATCCTACAGGCCCAGAATTGGCCCAAGTAAAATATAGACTCATTCTGCCTCAGCACTGGCACCCCAAATGCAGCAAGCTGCTGCTACAGAGGGTCACTCAGGACAAGGGCAGCCTGTAGGTTTCACTGCTATGCAACGTGGCAGAACTTAGCGCTCACACAGCCTGGTGCATTATTCTTTCCTTCCTGTTCAGTTTCTCATCATCCTTCACGCCCTCCCTCTGGCCTCCCCCTCCCTTTCTCTGTCTTCTTATGTCCCTCTGTCTCTCTTCCCTTCTGACGCCATTTTCCAGCGATGGTTGATGGTTAGGATGAGAGAATCCTGTTGAACAGAACCTCCATCATGCCACCTTCCCCTCTTGGGGATGCCCTAACAAGGATGAGCTGACATGTGAGTCCCTGGTCTTTTCTGTAAACATCTCCACCAGGACCCTCAGCTGTGCTGTTCGCCCACTGTCTCCTACAGGGACCTAGGCCACCTCCACGGTACCATGGCTAAGTATCCCTTGCCTGGAACCCTTTTCCAATGCTCTGTTCACCCCATTTCTTCCTAGTGGGTCTCACATTTACCATGGACTTCTATGGAGTAACACCATCCCTTTTGCATCTTTATTGAAATACTTCCTGACCCACGCTGGACCTGGGAGTTTCCCCACCTGTCCCTGGCTAAGGGGCATGGAAAGGCCCCAGGAACAAAACCTAACTCTGGAAACCCCAAGCCTGCAGTTTTCATGAAACTAGATCCCCACCTAGATCTCACTTCTATATTTGTCTATGAGGGCAAACCTGGCCATCTTTGGGGATCTGGGGCTTTCTGGCTCCACAGAAGTGTGGGCGTTCCTTCATCCAGTATTTCTGAAAGACACTCACAGTCAAAGTGTGTATTTTGACATAAACAGGGCTCATTATCTTATGTGAGATTTTTCTGGATTCTCAGCTAGCAGGAGTGAGGAGCTTTTCCCCTCCCACTGCCAGGAGTTTGTTTGTTTTTGTCCTCTGCCTAAGTTCTTCTCAGGCTATTGACCTGCACCTCCTTGGGTTTCAGCTTTCTCGTCAGGAGACCCATGTCCTCAAAGCTCTCCCTCTCAACATTGACTGCACTTGTCCTGGCATGATGAACTAACCATCTGCCTCCTCCTGGGATGCCACCTCCTTCCGGCTGTGACACTGTCTGGCCTGGTCTCTTCCATGTGTGGCCCCAATAAATATTTGTTGACAGAATGAAGTGAGCACTCAGAGAAGATCTTCTGGCCTAGGGTGAAGGTCCATATCTGCAGGGATGGCAGACAAAGTTACTGTGCCTACCTTTTACATCCTCCTCTCTCCCCTGGGAAACCAACTGTGATTAGTGCCCGAGTAGGTAAGTTAGACAAGTTGACATCTATGAAAGACACCTGGAACCATTTCTACCTGGTGGCCAGTGTTGGTCAGGTCCAGCTCTTCTCTCCAACTCATCTAGTTCTACCCCAAATTTATATACAAAGCAAAGAAGCCTGTGAAGGGTGTGATAACTCATCAAAAGCAATGTTCCCTATGATCCAAACCCTCCCCTCTGTTTTGGAGGGGAGCTGCTGGGTATTCTCATAAGAAGTAAAGCATTTCGTTCTGCAACGACGCTGTTCTGTTAAGCTAAGGAAGTAAACAAAGCAGAGACATTGGCGCTAGTACTGCCATTTTGGGGACCACTTTGGCCCTAACAATCATACTCAATATTACATAAAAATAAAATGCAATAAAAACACAGGCCCATAAAAAGGTAAACTCCTTCTAAGTTAAGGGGAAAGAATCTCTAGTCCTGGGAGAGACCTAACATTCCAGGTGAGCAGGTCAATGACCTGGCCAAGGAACCTTAAGGTGGAAGGCAGATCCACCTTAATTGGCACTCAAGTAATAGGAGAAATAATTATCCCTTTAATGAGATAGTGTACTTTTCTTACCCAGAATTCCTGCCCCCTTGTGCACCTGTGTACAGAGCTGCAGATATGCAGCCATTGTGAAGCCCACATCTCTGAATTACTCCAAAATCCATGACTTTTCCTTTCCACCCACCGGTTTTCTGAACATGTTTTCCTTAGTTCTTTGGGCTTCACTTTTCCCTAAAGTTCCCTCTTTGCTGTATGGCTGCTTGTCTGCTGGATGGCTAACCTCCTCACCATCCCTACTTCAGATGACAGAATTCCTCTCTTCCCCCTTCTTCATCTGGGCAGATGCAGAGATTCACAGGTTTCTGTTATGGTGGTTTGAATAAGAACTGTCTCTATAAGCTCATATATTTGAATGCTTGTTGGAGGAAGTGTGTCACTGAGGGTGAGCTTTTGGGTTTCTGTAGGCAGAGTTTTCCTGTTCCGACTGACTATCAGTCCCCAAATAACTGACACAGAGGGTTATGTTAATTATAAATGCTTGGCCAATAGCTCAGGCTTGTTACTACCTAACTTTTACATTTAAATTAACCCATGTTTCTTATCTATGCTTTGCCACATGGCTCACGGCTTGTTACCTCATTTTCTACATGTCCTGTTTCCTTGGCAGCCGGCTGGCAACTCCTCTGACTCCACCCTTCCGCATCCCATCATTCTCAGTTTGACTTTCCTGCCTAATTTTATCCTGCCAAGCCTAGAGTCTCTCTCCCTGCCTACACATCAGGATGTAGCTCTTAGCTACTGCTTCAGTGTTTGTCTGCTGCCATGTTGGCTGCCATGATGATAACGGACTCACCCTCTGAAACTGCAAGAAAGCCCCCAGTTAAATGCTTTCTTCTTTTTGATTTTTGAGCTAGGGTTTCTCTGTACAGCTCTGGCTGTCCTGGAACTCACTTTGTAGACCAGGCTGTCCTTGAACTTACAGAGATCCACCTTCCCTCTGCCCACCCCTCCACCTCTGTGTGTGTGTGCACGCGTGTGTGTGTGTGTGTGTGTGTGTGTGTGTGTGTGTGTGTGTGTGCAGGCGTGCGCGCGCGCATGTATAGTGCTGGGATTAAAGGTGTGCACCACCATGCCCAGACAAATACTTTCTTTTTTAAGAGTTGCCTTGGTCATGGTGTCTCTTCAAAGCAAAAGAACAGTGCCTAAGACACATGTCCTGGAGTTTTTTAAAAACTCTAACAAAATGTCCTCAAGTTTCCTTTTGAGTCTGTTCTTAAATTCTTTTATTAACTAGACTAAGAGCCCACAAAGGGACTTCAATTTCCCCTTTAACATGTGGTAATTCCTTTGGGACTTCCTCAAATTTCTGGTAAAACTGTAACTGTTTTCTTAACGGTTATTTATTTAGTGTGATGGGAAGGAGCTCATGTGTGGAGTCAGAGAACAAGCAGCTATAGTCAGGTCTCTCCTTCTACCATGTGAGTTCTGGGGATTGAACTCAGGCCTTCAGGCTCAGCAGCAAGTAAACTTACTCACTGAGCCACCTGGCCAGCTCTTGTTTTCTGATTTTGAGCCAGGGTCCCTAGCTGTGTAGATTGGGCTAGCTTGGAATCTGGTGCGATCCTCCCACCTCTACCTCCTGAATGCTGGGATTATAGATGTGTACCACCATGTCTGGCCCTCAAAAAATCCTCAAGCAGCGTGTAATGGTGCTCACCTGTAATTCTAAGCACTTGGGAGGTGGAGACAGGAGTTCAGGGGCAGCTGTAGTTACATAACAAGTTCAAAGCCAACCAGAGTTACACAAGATAATCTCAAACAAACCAAAAGGCTTTGGTAGGAGGATCTCAGAGAGAGGAAACCATGATCAGAATATAGTGTACGAAAACATTATTTTAATAAAAACAAAGCAACAAAAACAAAATCACATCCTATATCATGGATGGAACAATCCAAATAGTATATTCTCCAATGTGATACTGAGAAGTGGAAAATCAGTTCACTGATTTAACTGTGGCTACTAATTTTAGAGCTCCTGTGAGTACATTTGCAAGACAATAATGCCAAGATTGATCTTCAGTAAAGGGCCCATTGTAATGGCTGCTGACTCTGCTAGGGTTACTATTGCTGTGAGAAAATACCATGCCCACGAGCAAGCTGAGAAGAAAATGGTTTGTCTGGCTCACACTTCCACATCAGTGAAGGACAGGAACTCAAGCAGGGTTGGAACCTGGAGGCAGGAGCTGATGCAGAGGCTGTGGAGGGGTGCTGCTTACTGGCTTGTTCCCCATGGCTTGCTCATCATGGCTTGCTCAGCCTGCTTTCTTATAGAACCCAGGACCACCAGCCCAGGGATGACACCACAAGGGGCTGGGCCCTCCCCCATCAATCACCATTCTTTACAGACTTGCCTACAGCTTGATCTTATGGAGGTGTTTTCTTAATTGTTGAGGCTCCCTCCTCTCAGATGACTTTAGCTTGTGTCAAACTGACATAAAAGGAGATTGCACAACTGCCTACATTCCTCATCCTGAGCTGATGTGTGGGGCCTGTGATTCCACTGGGTTTCCCAAGTTCTTCAACAGCACTTGTGAGTGTGATGGCTCTGTGCATCCCTCAGGAATCTAAGCAGTCCTCTGTTCCTTTTCCTTTAGCAAAAGACACTCAACAGTGTGGGTCATCTTCAGGTTACAACTTGGCTGTGCTGTGGGATGTTCTGTATGTCAAATGTGTTGCTCTGATTGGTTAATAAATAAAACACTGATTGGCCAGTAGCCAGGCAGGAAGTATAGGCAGGAGAAGCAGAGAAAAGAATTCTGGGAAGTGAAAGGCTGAGGCAGAGAGACCAGGCCAGCCACAGCCATGACAAGCGAGATGTAAGATACCAGTAAGCCACAAGCCATGTGACAACCTACAGACTAATAGAAATGGGTTAATTTAAGATAGAATAAGTAGATAACAAGAAGCCTGCTGCAGCCATACAGTTTGTAAGCAATATAAGTCTCTGTGTGTTCACTTGGTTGGGTCTGAGCAGGTCTGCTGCAGGTCTGGCAGGTGAGAAAGATTTGTCCTGACCGTGGACCATGCTGGACCAGAAAAACTCCAGCTATGGCTGTACTTAGAAAGTTTATTTCTTAGTCCATAAAAATGATGTTCAAGGGCTGGAGAGATGACTCGGCAGTGAAGAGCCCTTGTTGTTCCTGCAGAATGGAAGTGTCAGCTCTGCTCCAGGATAGGACTGGGGGAAGTTTCCACAAAGTGTTAGAGTTCTGGAAAAAAGATTCCAGTCTGGAGCCAAGGAATACCAGATGGAGGGAAGAGGTGGTTGAAGAGGTGAACTCTAGAATTTGTAACTAAATATGCTGGGAGGCAGAAGCCAGCAGAAACAAGTGATCAGTACACACCTTTAGAGAATCAAATCAGCAATGTGAGTCAGTTTGAAATGTTGAGACATGGGCATGGCTGAAAGGTAGTATGGCATCCTCTACCAATGCTGCCTGAAGAGAGGGAATTCGGGAAGGGGTAGTGTTTGGAGACCCTTGTGTGTTAGGTGGGTCAGGTGGTGAGGAGAGAAGACAGTGATAGGTTAGCTTCTTTGATTCGAGTTTAAGTTCAGCTGCTGCCAGTTCTTGTATATGAATATATGGAGGTGTAGCTTTAATGCAAGCATTGTTTTTAAGTTAAAAATAAGCACTGTTTTTAAATCCTATCTTTCATAAACTGAATCCAGCGACCAGAAAGTCCAGAGAGAAATTCTGGGCTCTGGCCATCAAAGCAGGCCATAACAAGTAGCGTTAGCAGTGGTGGCTGGCGCCTGGCAGCAGCAGAGAAAACAAAACCCAACCCAATAAACACAGGCATAAAAGCTCACACACTCAAAAAAGACCCAATAGAAGCAAAACATGCAGTGGCTACCATCACTCCTACATTCAACTCAGCCTGACCAATTTCCATCTCAGCTCCCATGTTTACAATGACATTTACCGATACACCAGAAAACAGACCCATCTGCACATAGAAAACAGACAAAACTTTCCAAACAATCAGAATCAGACAGGCAGGCTATATCGCATCTTTTGTCTCAGATGGAAGTTGTGGTAGTTTAAATGTAATTGCCTCTATAAGCTCAAAGGGAGTGACATTATTAGGAGGTGTGGCCTTGTTGGAGGAAGTGTGTCACTGTGGAGGCGGGCTCAGCTCCTCTCCAGCATCATGTCTGCCTGCTCACTGCCTTGCTTCCCACCATGATGATAATGGACCAAACCTCTGAACTGTAAGCAAGCCTCCATTAAATGTTTTCTTTATAAGAGTTGCTGTAGTCCTGGTGTCTTTTCACAGCAATGGAAACCCTAACTAAGAGATGAAAGAACGGGGTTTACAATTGGATGAGAGGGGGATGATGTTTGACTATGGAGGGGTTTTGGGTGTCCCACACCCAGAGATCTACCTGGGAAGCCAGTAAAGAAAAGGTGTGTCAGTTTGTGTGGTTTGGAGGAGAAGGGGAACGGTTGGAGAGCCTGGGGTCAAGCGGATGGGGGAGCAAAAGAAATAGATTCCCTTGTGGGCTTGGAGGTCCCTTCCCAGCAAGGGGATGGGACCGGCTGGTACCACTAGGAAAGAGTGGGTGAGGGGAATACCCCTAAAGATACAACTAAGTGGTGGGGTGTAGTGAGCTTGGTAAAGCTATCCTTCTACTCTGACAATAGAGGAATGAGGAGAGGTGGGTCCCCAAAACTCAATCCTGACCCTGAAGTGGCTCCGGTGTCCAGAAGGAAGGCACTGTATCATCCTGATACTGTCAGAGATGGTGGTGGTCGGTTCAAGGGAGCCTGGGCCCCCTCAGTCATTCATAGCCAGACTTAGGAGGTCTGCTGGAGGGTGATCTGGGCTTGATGCCCTCACACCCTGATAGACATGAGGACAGTCAGCCACCCAATGTCCCTCTTGATGGCACTGTGGTCATGGTCAGATGGTTGTGAAGGTTTGGACAGACCCTCTTGACCGCATCTGAAACAGGGACCCAGAGGCTCTCAGGCTTTGGGAGCACAGGAATCTGCTTTGACAGCTGGAAGGCCTTAACCAGCATTTTGGTTTTGAGGCTTTTTCATCTCCCATGGTACACCCTGAAGGCCACAGCTAGGACTTCTGCCTGTGAAGTCGGGGGTCCTTTCTCCAGACGTTTAAGTTTGGCCCCAATATCAGGGAAACTCTGGGAGAAGAAGTAGGTCATAAGAAGTTGTTCTCCATCTGGGGTCTCAGGATCCACATTGGTATACTGTAAAAGAGCTTTGTGAGGCGGTCTAGGAATTGAGATGGTTAATCATGTTTGTTCTGGACGACCTCTTGGATTTCTTCATAATTTACCACTTTAAGGTATCCTGTGGAGACCAGCCAGAAGACAAGTTACCAACTGATCCCTAGCAAGGATGCCCCCTGGGGTATTGTAGTTCCATTCAGGGCTCCAGTCAGGAACTGCCACAGCTGGACTGGGTGGATGGACTGGGTGGATGGACTGGGTGAGTGGCATAAGTTTGGTGGAGTTCCTCTGCATGTGCTCTAGCCTGGTTCCACACTTACGTGCACTCCTTGGGGAGATTGTTGGTGAGAATCATATAAACATCACGGAAGGTAAGGCTTAAGATTGGGTAATATACTGAAATTCTTTAATAAAGGTAGAAGAAGTAGCAGCGTAGGACCCTGATCTCTTCTCTATCTGAGAGAGTTTGCTTCATGAGAAGGGGACATCTACCCTGTGACCCTCCCTCAAAGGGAGAACTGGGTTAGGCCAGGTAGGGGGAGGTAAAGGGGTCCCATGGCAGAGCAGGAGGACTAAGGGCTGCCAGGAGGCTCAGAGTGGCACCTGAGAGGGTTGATTTGGGCAGCCTATGGCTGTGGAGGAAGAAAGGGTAAGAAGGGACCATAGGTTGAGGCCAGTGAGGAGGCTCATGATGAGCATGATGGAAATGAGAGAGGAATCATCTGGTTTGGGCTTCAGAGCTAGGAGTTACAGTTTTTCCCTTGGTTGGCTTATGCCATGTGGTCACTTTTAATCAAGATGAGAATGAAGTCATATGGTAAATTTAGTCCATCTTTTCCAACCCCAGCAAAGACGGTTGTCAGCCACATGGGAGCACATCCCAATGGGGGACAGCAGCTAAGGTGGTAACAAGTCACATGTTTCCTTTAAGATTGCCTACGTATAGATTTTTAATTATCAAGCCTGGTGTTACAACTCTAACTCTTATTACAGATTTTACAGATTTTTAATCATATCCAATATGCTTACAAATCTGGAGGTAAGATTTATACCTTAGCAAAAGTTTTAGAGAGTTAAACCAAAGCCAAAGGTGTAAGAGCTGAGCAGCAGTGGTCCCCAGTGGGAATGGTCTGTCCCTTATTTTGTTTTGCTCTCCTTTCTCTGTCACACAGCAGATGACTCTCCTGATATGGGACAGAGGTTTTGGAAGAAACCTTTAACAGGCATGCTTGGGTCTAGAGGAGGGGAGCCATACTCTAACTCTAGAGCCAGCTTTTAAAGCAAGTGGGACAGCATAAAACAGTCTGATGCCACTCACCCCTAAAAGACACCCGAGTCCCTGTAAAACAGAATCCAGTAAACTGAGAACAAAGAAAGCTTGGGAACAGGTTATTTCTGAGCTCTGGCTATAGACAGAGGATGCTGCAGGAGGGAGCTGAAGCACCAGCCAGTGTGTGCAGGGTGTGTGCATGCTGCTGCTGGCCTACTCCTTTGTGTTCTCCACCTCATGCTGGGTCCAACTTCCCACTCCCACTGTATAACAAAGTTACAGATTCATCAACCCAAACTTAAAAAACAGGACATTCATACAGTTTGTCTGAGGTAGGGCAAACAAAAACAAACAGGGCTTGGAGCAGAATAAAGAGAAATGGGTAATGGGGATCTCTTTCCATTTTCCCTATAGCTCGAAGTATTTGTAAAGGTCCCAAATATTGGGATATAGGATGTCGTTAGGTAGCCCTTTGGATCAGATATCTAAGGTGCATTGAGGCCAAATTTGACTGTAAAAGAGAAAAAATTTAGGGTGTCAGTGTCAGTTGGAGAGACTGAAGATTTTCTAAAAGGCACCCCAAGGGGGAGTGAGAGGGTATGGAAGACACTATTACCATGGATGAGAGAAGGAACCAGGAGGAAAAGGGTCTCCACAGGCTAAAGTGTCCCCAGGACTCAGGGAAGACCAGAGAAGACCCAAGCAGTTCAGTGGTGGTCACCTCACTTGATGGGGGTAGGGGCTAAGCCTGAGGAGAAACTCAGCACCTGGTACTTGGGCTTTTCTGAAGGTCAGAAGGTAAGGCAGGACAAAAATTGAGTCAGTGTGTGTGTGCGTGTGTGTGTGTGTGTGTGTGTGTGTGTGTGTGTGTGTGTGTGAGAGAGAGAGAGAGAGAGAGAGAGAGAGAGAGAGAGAGAGAGAGAGAGATCCACAGGAAAGGGTTGGAGAATGGAGTCAACAAAAGCCAAGAGGGCCAAAGGAAACTTCAGGAACTGGCACAGGAGACCACTTCCTAAATATAACACCAGTAGCACAGACACTGAGAGAAACAGTCAATCAATGGGATCTGTTGAAACTGAGAAGCTTTTGTAGGGCAAAGGACACAGTCAATAAGACAAAACGACAGCCTACAGAATGGGAAAAGATCTTCACCAACCCCACATCTGACAGAGGGCTGATATCCAGAATATATAAAGAACTCAAGAAACTAGACATCAAAATACTGAACAATCCAATTGAAAAACGAGCTAAAGAGATAAACAGAGAATTCCAAAAAGAAGAATCTAAAATGGCTGAAAGACATTTAAAGAATTGTTCAACATTCTTAGTTATCAGGGAAATGCAATTCAAAACGACTCTGAGATACCACCTTACACCTGTCAGAATGGCTATGATCAAAAACACTAATGACAGTCAAATGTTGGAGAGGATGTGGAGCAAGGGGAATACTCCTCCACTATTGGTGGGAATGCAAACTTGTACAACCACTGTGGAAGTCAGTATGGCGGTTTCTCAGAAAATTGGGAATCGATCTACCTCAAGACCCAGCCATACCATTTTGGGGCATATGCCCAAAGAATGCTCAATCATACCACAAAGATACATGCTCAACTATGTTTGCAGCACTATTCATAATAGCCAGAACCTGGAAACAACCTAGATGCTCGTAAACTGAAGAATGGATTAAGAAAATGTGGTACATATACACAATGGAGTACTACTCAGCAGAGAAAAACAGTGACAGCATGAAATTTGCAGGCAAATGGATGGAACTAGAAAATATCATCCTGAGTGAGGTAACCCAGACTCAGAAGAATAAACATGGTATGTACTCACTCATAGGAGGATACTAGATATAAAGCAAAGGACAATCAGACTGTAACCCACAGATCCAGGGAAGCTATAAATATATAGCTTGGGGGACCCTAGGATGACTGTGGCTTATAATAAGTTTTGGTTTTGCCCAATCACTGGGCATGCTTTAGTGAAACATTTCACTTTTAGGGTAAGAATTTGTACCATATCAAGCTGACGAAAGAATATGCTGGCTCTACTTTCAGGAGGGAAGGCTAAAATCTTTTTAGATTATGGATTAGCCTATAGAAAAATGTCTGCTGTAAATCAAACAGTGAAGGAGAAGATAAATAGGAATCTCACTTACACAACTTAAGTAAAACATCACTCTCAGAACAGATGAAGATAGGTTTCTTCTGTATCCCAAAATCTAATCAATATTTATATGTGTAATTCAGCTATTATTTGGCTTAAAGGGGCTTCTTGAGAAATGTTATCATTTTTACTATTTTCTACGGAAAAAAATATTCTTCACTTTCAAATAACTCTGGACTTTGGAATTATAACCTGTTTTTATGTTAAAAAAATTTAAGTGGAAAATGCTGAAGGACCACTGAACTTGGTGTTGTATTTACATATCTGTATCTGTATAAAATAATGATTATAAATGTTTGTTTAAAAAAAAAAAGAAGCTGCTGAGAATATACACCAGATAAGGAAAAAAAAAAAAAAAGTAAACTGCAGGACTGTAGCTCCAACAGTGGGGGTGCGGTCAGTTGAAGAGGGTCAGCTGTAGCCTTAAAGATGGTGCCTGGGGGTACCTCAGCCTCCAAGAGTACCAGAAGGTACAGACACTCAACAGTACTTCTTCAGACTCAGGGAACCATTTACACCGACCAAAGGGAAAAGTTACTTAATTTAGTGCTGCTGGTGGATGGGGTACTGAGCAATCAGTGAGCTGGAAGGTGGGTCTGTTGCTGGTGCACTGGAGATGAGGAACAGGGTCCCATTGCACTCAGATCCTGCCTCCTAAAGGGGAACACAGGCACCAAGAGAGCCTATTGGAGTCACAGGTCTGAGGGGGAAATGCTTCCCTAATGGAAGTGTTACAGTTCTGCTCTAGGATGGGGGAAGGTTTCCCCACTGCAAATGCTAACAGTTCTGTTCCCACAGGGAAAGCTCTCCCCAAATTGTTACAGTTCTGAAAGGGACAGTAAGTAACCTGGCAGTCCTGAGCCAAGGAATATCATAAAGTCACACCGCACAACAAACCTCACACAGGAGATCTATTGGGAGGGAAGAACCGAGGAGGGTGGCTGCCTTGCTAGGGCAAGAAGAAGCAGAGAACCCGGCATAAGTTTATATGGCGTTTCCAGGATGGGGAATGGTGGGTTTTCAAGTCCAGAGCTTGGGCTTTACTCTGTAGGACGGGCTGGCTCTGGCCCTTGGGGCAGGAAGGGTCTTCTGTGGGTGGAACCTGGTTGTTGGAAATCCTCAGGGGAGGGGTCTGGCTCTGTGCCTCAAGGAGCTTACACAGAGGACACAAAGTGACTCAAACTATCCTGAACTCCAGATCTAGGGGATCCAAAAAACCTTTTCTGAACTCCTGGGGCACCCAGGCACACATGTGGTACATACATGCAGACAAGACACCCATACATATAAAATTAAAAAAACAAAAACCAAAAACCAAAAACCAAAATTTAAAACATAAACAAATCTCTCTCTCTCTCTCTCTCTCTCTCTCCCCCCCCCCCCCCCAAAAGAAAACTGTTATGTGGTGAATATTTTAGCAAAGGAAAATTTAACTTTTCCTCGGGATAAAATACAGCCCGAGGGTGGAGCAAACCAGATGAGAACAGATGTGCCTGTTGGGCGTAGAGGCACAAATTCTGCCACAATTGTTTTGTTCTCTTTTCTTAATAATTACAGCATCCTTTATATTATACATCCCTGTATAACCCTGTCAGAGAACACTCAGGGCTGGAAGACCACAAGCAAGCAAGCAAGCAAGCCATGCTCTAGGTGCCTCATGACCAGCCAGCCTTTCACCCCCAGAACTCAGGATGGGAGACCTACCGACTAGCAGCCATCCACTGGTGTCTGACTGTAAGCCAGTGACCCTGAGGCCCTTCCTCGTCATATAGGGTGACATCCCCCACGCCACCTCGTGCAAGTCAAAGGAGACAGAGTCAGCCTTGACCCGGAGCTTTTTTTTTTTTTTTTTTTTTTTTTTTTTTTTTTTTTTGCTGGTTTCAGGCTTTTTTCTGCTTGAGTGGAGATGAAACAAACATCGCCCCTCCCTCAGCCAGACACACGTGCGCTCGCGCCCAGCGCTGTGTCAGGGGCAGGGACCAGCTAGGCTTCCACCCCCGGGTCGGTGCACGCCGCTTGCTCGAGACCCCGGCCCCGGCGCGCTGCCCCGGGAGGCGTCCGCGGGGGACGGAGGCGCGCACCCCGCCCGGCACACCCGGGCACGTCCTGGTGGAGCAGCGGCCGGGTCTCCTGCAAGGCAGGGCGCCGCCTGGCGAGCACGGTCCTGCTCCCAGCGTGGCCGACCGCACCCGCCGGGCCTGGTTCTGCGGATCAGGTGGGTCCCGCGGGCGCGACACTGAAACCACGAGCCGCGCGTGGGGAAGCGGTGTGAGCGAGCGAGGAGCCCCGCTGCTCCGGCCTAACCCTACTATGGTCCTTGTTTTTGTCCTGGTCGCTTGATCATTTCCTGTGTCCAGTTCTGATCTCCAGACTCTGTCCCACCCTGTACCGCGTCGCTGCAGACTGGGGCCTGCTGGGCTGCGGGCCCGGGTCGTCCCCTTCCCTCTATATCGGAGAAGCATGGCCGGGCTGGACTGGGCAGGGCAGAGAATCTCCGGACCACCAGTACTAACCAGTGAGTCTTTAAAGACAGGAGGTACTTTTCCTGCTGGGGGTAGGACAGGGCGGAATGGCTCTTCCTCCGGACATAATGGGAAAGGGGTTCAGCTAGGGGTAAAGTGAGGGGCTCCCGAATTCAACAGACAGACAGATAGACAGACACGCTCTTAACAGATGAGGAAGGACAAAGCCAAAACCAAGCCTGGGCAAAGTCTTCGGCACTAACTTTGCTGCGGGTGGTGATGGGAGGTAATCCCGTCCAACTTTTCAAACCACCTCAGTCCCACTGCAAACAGACACTATCCAGCATTTGAAGATGGCAAGAAACTGCTCAACAGAACAGAAGCAAGCGCGCGCGCGCGCGCACACACACACACACACACACACACACACCTGCTCAACAGAACAGAAGCACACACATGTTTTACTATTTTATATTAATTTTATGTTAGCATAAAATGCATACAAAGTAATGCATTTCATTATGGTATTTTCATATATATGCGATTACAGAAACTCTTGAAAAGCATCCAAGAAACAGCAAAGCGGGGACTTTGTCAGGGCGCTGGGGCTGGGGAGTGGAGGTGGGGGAGAGCAGAGCCACTGGAGGGCGGCAGCGGAGGGGCCTGGAGCAAGGCGAGGAGGGCAATGTGTCAGCCACACTTGCTCCTCCCCCAGGAAGGGCCCGAGACCCAGGGACTCTTATTTTTGTGGTTTTGCTTGTCTGACAGTGTCGCTCAGAACAGATGCGATTGCCTCTTTCATTTGCCTGAAGGTTGATAGGTGTGTCTCAGGAGGCAGATTCTGGGTGGAGCCCTGGTCTTGCCTTTGCTTAGCTGGGCGACACCTTCCCTGGCAGACTTTTCTTGGAATGTGAAGTTCGGGTCCTGCTGGAGACCTCGCTCTCAGGCTGTAGGTAGGCAAAGGCCAGGGGGCTCGCCCATGGCTGGGTTGTGTAGGGCCTGAGGTATCAGGACTATGGGAGCATCTGCCTTTTGGTGGCACTAGACACTTTCTACCTTCCTTTATTTTCTACCACAGTTATTTTTGGGAGTAGTTGCTTCCTCCCTAATGGGAGCCGGATGCGGGTCCAAGCTGTATCTGATGCAATTAACAGGTGCCGGGAACTAAATGAGGAGGGACTGGAAGCTTCCCTCGGGATTACCTGGTCCCGGAGGCCTTGAGATATGTTGGCTCAGGCCCCAGTAGCTGAGGAGGGGTACCTGGAAGCCCCAGCGGGCTCCTGCTCCTCCAAGCTTCCCAGATAGAACCAGTTCAGTTCACTTCTGCTTTGTCTGCTAGCAACTCCCCAAAGGATGTTTTGGGGCGAGTCCTCCCATCACCAGCCCTGTGATAGAGCCAGGTTTTGGTGGAATGCCTGAGATCAGAGGGTGTAAGGAGATCAGTTGATTACAATCCCGTCCCCCAGTGGCTGAACTTTTATCAGGAGTGGCCTTTCTCTGGACATACTGGCTCTGAGCAGCCATTTCCCCAGCTCTGTGACACGTCGGGGCCAGGGGCTGACCATGAGTCTTACTCCCTGGGCACTCCTGAGTCTTTAGTGGGACTTCTAGTGTAAATGGGTCTCTCAGTTCCCTACCCTGGCTAGGCACCATTGGCCTGAATTATAGAGAAGGAAATCAGAGTTCAGAGATGCCAAGTCACTGGTTTATGGGCTCTCGGTAATTAAATCAAAGCTGAGGTGTGCATGCGTTCTAGTCAGTCAATACAGCTCGTGGGCTTTCAGCACTGCCCACCAGGGCTAGAAAATGGCTAAAGGACCTCTGCCACGGCTGTGGGGGAAGGGCTGGGGAGAGTGGGAGGGAGGGTGCCTCCCGTGGGGGCTGAGCATCTAAACAGGTACAGTCAGGTACAAATATTATCTCATTTGAAGTGAATATGCTTCTGCTCTGTGCTTTCTGCTTATTTTAGATACTTAAGTTTGATTTTCTAGTTTTTAATTACACTGTAAATTTATACACACTAAAATCCACAAGTCATAAGCATTTTTGGTTCAATGAGTTGGAAGGTTTTTGGAGGGACAGTCCTCGGTCCAGGCTGGTCATTTTTGGTGGAGTGGCTGAGGTCTTGTGTGAACAAAACTTATCTTGGGGAGATGCAACACATATGTCACTCATAGGTGACATACCACCAAAGTCCAGCTTGGTGAGCCAATGAGTGTTTATTGTGGTCACTTACAGGAATGTGGGTGAGGGGTCACTTACAGGAGCAGAAATGACTCACAGACACTGCATCACCAATGCCCATCTGAGCACAGGTGACAGCTCACAAAAGCTGGGAACCTGGAGCACACTGCACAGCCTGCAGGCAGCTTAACAGGTTGGAGAGTGTCTTTTCTGAGTGACTCTGGTCTACACCTCTTGCAGCTGCTGCTCTGGTCCCAGTCTTTGCAGCCCAAGCTCCTTGGCTGAGAGGGTCTCTCAGCTTTTATTGCTTACTCTGGCAGGGAGGGGCCTAGTGAATCGGGTCAGTTTTAGGGAGCTGTGAAGCTATTTTCTTGTCGTTTACTTCCCTGCTTAAGGAACTTTCCTGAAGGGTGGAATGTTTTAATCTAGGAGGAGAGACTAGACAACAGTCTTGAGCTGTGTGTTTGGGGTGGGGGACATTTGAACCTGGGACTTTTCCACACCCTATGCACCTCTCCTCATACACTTCAGTGTGCATTTGTTTTCGGTTTTGTATTTTAAGTCTCAAGACCATTTTATTAGAATATGAAGAAAATGGCAAGATAGGCAAGCACAAATCTTGGCAGAGACTGGGAGGAGTTTTTGAGTTGTGGTCCAAGGGCAGGCTCATGGAAGTCTGGAAGCTTTTTGGAATGCGTGGTTGCGTGTGCATCTTTGGAGAATCAGAATCCCAGAGATCAGGGCAGACATGCTTAGGATTTCAGCAGGTGAAATGAGGCAATTCCACGCAGTCTGTCTGATAATAAAAGGGATTTATTCTGGGTTAACTCACAATAACATAGGTCACAGGATCCTGGAGGGGTGGGGCATGGTCCAACACGGTTCTTTGGAGAACACTGCCTTCCTATGCAGCACCAGCATCCAAGACCACAAGTTAGCCAAGCAAGTGAGCACATATGCATTCCAGGTCTTAAGGGGTCCCCCTTCGGCCACACCTGGGGGGCAGGTACCTAGCAGTTCCCTGCTGCATACTGGGGTGGTGATTCAGGGGTAAACACAAGCACTCCTACACCGGTGTGCAAAGACGAGACCAAAAGAGATGAGAGGAGAAGTTATGCTTTTCCATGAGAACTCAGAAGGCAAGTTGGTGGTGAAGATGTGTAAGTAACTTCCCGGGGAGCGGTCTTCCCGGGGAGTGGTCTTCCCGGGGAGCGGTCTTCCTGGGGAGTATATGATCTCGTTAAGGGGATAATTGTTCCCCTCTAGGGCCTTAACATATATTCAGGTGTGTCAACTTTAATTTAGGTGGATCTCCTGGCCAGGTGATTGACAGGCCCAGTTGGATTAATTTTAAGGGAGAGGACAATAGTGTGTAATATTATCTTTGGGACTGATTAGAATGGAGTTGAGGCCAGCCTGGTCTACAAAGCAAGTTCTAGGACAGCCAGGGCTACACAGAGAAACCCTGTCTCAAAGAAAAAAAATAAGCCATGTCTCCCAAGGTCATAGATAGGACTCAGATTCCATTGACCCAGAGAAAGGAGCTTCTCCTTAATGGATCTCAACATAGTCCTAATAAAGCCCCATCTATGGGAGAGGCCATCTTCAATGGCTTCCGTGCTTGTTAATGGACTGTCAAGCTACCTGACATCTAGGAGATGGCTGCCTAGTGGATCTGGGTACTTCCATCTGAAAAGGAGGCACAGAAGGGTTTGGCGTCTCCACTCCTGCTGACTTTTAGGCCCTGGAAAGGTAATCCGGGGACTAGATAGGAGAAAGTCTGTCAGAGAGTGGATCCACTGTAAACGACAGGATGTACAGTTGTGTGGCTTCTGAGATGAACAGATTGTTACTAAGGTTATGGCAGAAATACCTCATTTCTGCCACGGAAATCTGGACATCGTCTGCATAGCCTGAATCTGATTTAGTAGATTGTGTAAAGCAGATGAATCATTTATCAGAATTATCAGGATACACAGTGTTTCGTTTACTGTTAGGAAAAGCCAGTAGGCCTTGGGAGCCTGAAAGGTCTGATGCATCCGTATATTCACCTCTTTTATTTTGTATTTTATTAGTCATTTAGCTCTTCGGCCGTACTTTCCTGCTGGGTGCTTAAGACCATGTAGGTACCTGAAAATGTATTCAATTTCTTTTTATTGTTAAGGTCTATTGGAGTTCCTCAGGTTGACTCCCGGGTCTTCCAGGGGCCCCTTGGGTCCCTGGTCTTTGCCTGCTGGCTTTGCCATCCGCTGGGGTAAGTCGGGGGCTTGTTGACCATGTTGTCTTCCTTGGGTGTCCTAAGGGCCTCTCTCTGTGTGTTGACCCTCCTCTTTGCAAAATGTACAATAGTTAGGTCCGACCTCTGCCTCTTCAGGGCTCCTCTAATCCAGAGGACAGGTGACTTGGCAAGGGCTGTCAGGACCCTAGGATAACTGTCCCATCATCCCCTAGGGCCTGGTTGAACCAGGGGTAGGGTGTAAAATAATGGCTGTTCCTTTAGCCCCTGTATCTTCATTGGCTCGAGTCCAAGTTTGATTGTTGACCACTCCCCCGTCCCCTACCCTTACCCCCACCCCTACCTCTACCCCTATCCCCAGAAGCCTTGTTAGAACAGCTTTGAAGAGGAGGTTGGACATGGAGCACATCTGATCACTTTTTACCTTTTACAAGGAGGAGGATGGTAAATAATTTATAGTTACTATTATTTATTTTGATATTGAAGCTTAAATTACCAATGATCGGTCACTCTCTCTAACAAGTTGACTTATACTCTGAGGGACATTGTGCAGGGACAAGTTCGCTTCTTTCTTGGGGATCAAATTTGTCCTAATCTTAGGGACTGCGTTTGGTGAGAACCAGTCTGCAAGGAAGAGCAGGGGTAGTGAGGCAGGAGCATGCACTGCTAATTCCAGAGCTGCATTGGCTGAAGAGAGTAAAGGCCCAAAGTTTACTGGGAATTAGGGTACATGCTCCCCCGAATCCTGAAATTACTTTAGTTATCAGGGTCTAAGTTCCCAGCTGGTCAGAATCCACAAGTTGCTTTGACCAGTGGGGACCAAGCTTTACACACACACACACACACACACACACACACACTCACATATACTTTCATGTTCAAAAACACACACAGACTCTCACACTCACAGACACTATCTCACACACACACTGTCACACACAGAGACATACAAACACACTGCCACACACACAGTAAAGATGTAATTGCCTCTTAGATATATATGCCTTTAATTTCCTTCCTGGGAGAATACAGCGTGATTGGGAGGCCATCCTCAAGCCTTTTATTCTAGCTTCTGTGTGTTGGTGGCTTATGGCTCCAGGAGAGTCTCTGTTCTCTTAGGACCCAGTTGGTACATTTAGGTAAAAAGACCTAAAATATCACCTCATGGTATTATGGATATATTCTCTTGGAGAAGTGCCAGCTACCACCAAAGCAAAGGCCTTAAGACCCACGGTGAAGCCGGGCGGTGGTGGTGCATGCCTGTAATCCCAGCACTCAGGAGGCAGAAGCAGGCGGATCTCTAATGAGTTTGAGGCCAGCCTGGTCTACAGAGTTAGTTCAGGACTGACTCCAAAGCTACAGAGAAACCCTATCTCGAAAAACAAAACAAAACAAAACAAGACCCACAGTGACAGAGAGAGAAAGCCTGGAGGTCAAATTCGGAGTCTAGCCAAAGGGTAGCTGCTGGTGGGCCATCAGCAGGAGCTTCCCTGAGTTGCTAGTGTGTCACCTGGTCTGTCCTTGTTTATGACTCCCCTATATGTTACCCAAGAATCATGGTTCTCTTCTGCAGGGGCTTAGTCTTGTTGGTAAAAGAATTTTAAAACAGACTCAGAAGGAAACTCAGGAACCATTTTATGAAAATTCGCAAGAACAGCAACAGGGCAGGCAAGCCATAAATCTTGTTAGTAGCCGGGAGGAAGGAGCCCATAAGTGGGAGAGAGATGGGCTCGGTGGTGGAGGTCTGTGAGCAGCTGTACCAGAGGGAGGCTCTACAGAGAAACACTGATGCACAGAGGGGTCAGAACGAGCGTGCTTCCCAAAGAAGAGCCAGAGCCAGAGGGAAGGACAGCTAGACATTTTGTGTTAGAACTCTGAAGAGCAAGAAGACAGTGAAATGTAAGCAACTGCCTCTTATTTATTTATTTTAATTTTTTGAGACAGAGTCTCATTCAGCTCACGCAGATCTAGATTATATATAGCTAAGAATGATCTAGGATTTCTGACTTCTTGCCTCCACTCTTGAGTGCTAAGGAGTGAAGGGGTGCACTGCTGTGCCGAGCTTATGTGATCTCTGGGGACTGAACCTGGGACTTTGTGTATGCCAAGCAAGGACACTAGCAACTGAGCTCCATCCCCTATGTAAGAAAGTACCCAAAAAGAGACAAAATATCTTCAGCAGGCCTCATGGGGTTGCTCAGCAGCTGAAGAGTGCGTTCTGCAGAGGACCTGAGGTTTATTTCCAGCACTCAGGGCAAGTCACATGGCTCCTAAATGCCTCTGACTCCAGCTCCAGGGGATCTGATACCTTCCTCTGGCCTCCAAGTGCCCCACATGCATGTGCAACACCCCATACAGACAGATACACACACACATCATTAACAATAATAAATCTTAAAAAACTGTCATTATCCTAGAAGATATTAGTTTTCTCCCCTGCCCCCACCCCCATGCAACCATTTCCTGAGTTGGATGCGCACTGATTAATTTTGCCTGTTCTTGGACTTCATGTAAACAGAATCAAACATACCTGGTTGATTTCACTCACACAATGTGTTGAGATTGGTGTGTGCTAATGAGTAATTTGGTTGTTGCTGTTGTTAAGTCGTATTCTGTTTCACAGCTACCATTTGTTTATGTCTTCTCTCACTAAAGGTCAGGTTAGCCCCTTCCAGGGTGAGGCTAACATGTAAGCATTCTTTTTTTTTTTTTTTTTTTTTTTTTAATTGTCGGAGCTGAGGACCGAACCCAGGGCCTTGCGCTGGCTAGGCAACCGCTCTACCACTGAGCTAAAAACCCCAGGCCGCATGTAAGCATTCTTGTTCAAGCCTTTTTAGAACATTGGTGTTCAGCCAGGAGTGAAATGTGAAATTGTTGGGTATCTGTATGTTCCCACAGCAGCGCAAGAGAACTGGAGTTGTTGAGGGGGTGTGCGCGCGTGCCCTGCGTGTGTGGTTGTGCTGGTCCATTCATGCACATCTGGAGTCCAGAAGGAGATGTCAGGTGTCCTCCTCCTCATCACTCTCCACCTACATTTTGGTGACAGGGTCTCATAGTTCCCCAGCTTGGCTAGACTGACTGGCCAGCAAGCCCCCAGGAGCTTCCTTGTTGTCTCTGCCTGGTCCCCAGAACTGGGCTTCTAGACATGCACCGTCATCCCTGACTTTAAACTTAGCTCGCCATGCTTGCTCAGTGAGCAGTTGCCCACTGAGCCGTCTCTGGCCGACTGCTGTGGGTAGTATTCAGTGCTGATGGGCTTTCTGACTTTTGCCATTTGAGCGACTGAGTGATAGTGTCACTGCCTTTTTTTTTTTAACTGTTGAATTTTGGGTTTTGAAGATGAGAACATGAGCAGGGACAAGACATGAAACAAGCTGGTGATGTGCAGGTGCACTGTGGGCCATGGCTTGGAGGGACTGCTGGTTGACTAGTTGTTATTGGTGGTCAGGGGCACAGGCTGGGTGTTCTCAGGTTCTTTTGTTGTTGTTGTTGCTGTTGTTTTTGTCTTTCTGAGACAGGGTTTCTCTGTGTAACTTTGGAGCCTGTCCTGGATCTCACTCTGTAGACCAGGCTGGCCTTAATCTCACAGAGATCTGCCTGCCTCTGCCTCCTGAGTGCTGGGATTAAAGGCGTGTGCCACCACTGCCTGGCTATTTTCAGGTTCTTGACAACTCATCCAAAGAATTGAAAACTAGGATTCACAAGTGGATCTCTGTGAGTTTGAAGCCAGCCTGGCCTATACAGAAAGTTCAAGGCTAGCCAGGGTTACATAGTAAGACCTTGTCTCAAAAATAAACAAATAAATAAAATACAAGCAAAAAGCAAACAAACAGACAAACAAAAACCACATCAAACCCCTGCCTTTTGCCTGGCACAGTGGCGTACATCTTTAATCCCAGCACTTGGGGCAAGGTGGTGGGTGGGGTAGGCTGATCACTGAGTGTTTCAGGCAAACCAGGGTTACATTGTGAGATCCTGTTAAAAACAATACAAATAAAAGAAGAGAAAGAGTTGACATTTACAAAAGAATCAGGATAATTTTATTGAGATAAAATTGACAGTGGGGATGGGGTGGCAGGAGGCATCTGGAGAGATGACTCAGCTTTTAAGAGTACTTGCTGCTCCTGCAGAGGACCAGAGTTCAGTTCCCACCTCCACATTAGGTGGCTCACAACTGCCTATAGCTCTAGCTTCAGGGGCCCACTGCCCTCTCCTGGCCTCCTTGGGTATCTGCATTTATATGGAACCCCACCCCACCCCACACATGTATACTTAATTAAAAACAAAAATAAAACATCAAAAAAATTGAAAGCAGGCCACATGAGTGGGCAAATCCAAAGGCCCTATTTTTCTTCCGGGCTTCCTTTTATAGCTTTCATGAGGAGGGCCAGGTTACCGATGGGTGTCTCTTTATCAATTGACAAATTAGGTCATATTCATTTTTCTTATTGCACATGTCCTTTCCTATAATATATCTGATTTTAGTCATATGTACACCTAGGGGATTCTCCCCAAAGGTTGCCAAAGGTCATAGTTTTGCCATATTGCAGGGCTGTGTGTGTATACTATGTGCATGCAGGTGAAGGAGCTAGGCAGCCAAACGCATTATTGATTACGAGCTGTCTTCCGTGCTTGCCTGCCTCATAGTGGCTTTCCACAGAGACTCCTGGGCTCCCAGTTGTTCTCTGTTGTCAACTGGGATTTTCAGACTTGGTTCTTGTAGTCAATAATCTAGGCAAATTCAAGAATGTTCCTGACTTTAAATGTGTCATCTATAGCACGTGTCTGCATCAGGGAAGGGAGTGAATTGAGTTCACTGCTGCAGAACAGTGCTGGTGGGGTGTGGGGGCAGGACGGGATGGGACTCAGAGGTTCCGCTGGGCAAATAAATTACCAAAATACACCAAGAGTGGAGGGTGGGGAGGAGGGTAAGCAAGCCAGAGCCATGGAAGCTTAGCCAGGAAGAAGCATTGACATTTTTTATTACAATTTTATTTGTTGTATGTGTATGTGTGCAGGCACATGCATGCCATGATGCATGTGTGGAGGTCAGTGGGCAGTTTGTATCTCCCTTATTTTTGAATTAGCACACAAAGCAGCGATTTTTGAGGAATTTTCATGCTGAGCTTCACTTGCCCTCTTCCCGTGCTCCCTGCTTCTGCCCCCAGTAGAAACCCTTCTCACATTTACGCCTCCTGTGTTCGTCACCCTCCTGTCTTAGGGTTCTACTTCTGTGAAGAGACACCATAACCACAGCAACTCTTACAAAGGAAAACATTTAAATGAGGGGTCAGCTTACAGTTTCAGAGGTTTAGTCCATTATCATCCTGGCGGGACATAGTGGCATGCACGGTTCTGTAGAAGGAGCTGAGAGTTCTACATCTGTATCCACAGGCAACAGGAAGTAAGCTGTGAGGCACACTGAGCATGGCTTGAGCATATGAAACCTTAAAGCCCACTCCCTGTAACACTTTCTCCAACAAGGCCACACCTTCTAATGACACTCCCTATGGGCCTGTGGGGCCATTTTCTTTCAAACCACCACATTCCACTCTGAGGCCCCCATAGGTTTATGGCCATATCATAATGCAAAATGCATTTAGTCCAACTTCAGAAGTCCCCATAGTCTACAACAGTCTCATACTTGTTTAAAAGTCCAAAGTTCAAAGTCTCTTGTGAGAATCAAGGCAATTTCTTAGCTACAGCCCCCTATAAAATCAAAATAAAAAAGCTGTTCATGTTGTGGGGTATTTACCACAGAAGACTGCTTGGATATGGGCTTAAGCCAATAGAAAGTCTTTATTGTCTATCTATAACGTGACTACGCTGAGTGTTCGGGATTTTCTCAGGGTGAGCTTTTAAGCACAAAAACCATGTTCTAGGTTGACATACTTCCACTAACAAGAACAGTTAGCCAGAAGAGGAACTACAGAAACCTAAAACCAAGGTTAGTACGTTAAGACTTTCCCAGAACTGTGGACTGTGATGTTTCATTTCACTGAGGTGTTTTTGTTTTTGGCAGGTGGTGCTGTTCATGTGCTGAGTTTTACAGCCTGAATGGCACTTCCATCATGGAGTCAGTTGTGCTAAGGTCTTAGAGCCTACTCAGGTCTGGGGCCCTGTTACAGATCACACATTTCTGACATACAATGGCACAGAATGTACATTACCATTCCAAAAGGGAGGAAAGCGAGCACAGTGAGGAAATACTGGACCAAAGCAAGAACGAAACTCTCAGCTCCCTCTCCAGCACTGTGTCTGCCTGTGGGATGCCATGCTTCCTGCCATGCTGATAATGGACTAAACCTCTGAAACTGTCAGCAGGGCAAACTCCAAACTCTGCATCTCAGGTCTGATGTCAAGGTGCTCTTCAGATCTCCAAATCCTTTTAGCTTTGTTGACTGCAACACACTTCTCTCTCTTGGGCTGGTGCCACTCCCTGTTAGCAGCTCTTCTTGGCAGGCATCCCACAGCTCTGGTAGCTTCAACATTTTGGGGTCTCCAAGGCAATCCAGGATTCACCTTCACAGCTTCACATATGGCCTCTCTTGGCCTCCACACAGGGACACCCCTGGCACATGCCTGGCCTCAGCAGCTTTCCAAAATTGTGGAGGGATATTCCATAGCTCCTCTCTTCTATTCTTGTCTGTAAAGCCAGAACCACATGGCTGAAGCTGCCAAGTTCTGCTGCTTGCTGGGGCTGAAACATGGCCCTCTCATTCAATTACATCTTTATCAGCTTTCTGTTTTTGATGGTTCCTTCACTGCCTAAGCTTGGCTATTCTGGAACTTGCTCTATAGACCAGGCTGGCCTCAAACTCAGAGATTCACCAGCTTCTGCCTTCTGAGTGCTGGGATTAAAGGTGTGCACCACCATGCCTGGCCTCTCAAGCTTTTCTTTAATTCCTTTTCACGAGTTGGAAGCTTAGCTGGATGGGATCTTGCCCTGAGGTCACCACTCCCTTTATTCCATTTTATACCCACTTTTCTTAAACCTTTTTATCTCCTTGAACACAGAATTTAGCTCCTTTCCACTTCCTGGTGCCTTTTCTCCTCAAATTGGATGTTTTGTATTTTTCATTGTCCTGCTTGCACCTTTTCATTATAGGTCTTCATATGCGTGAACACTTATAACTGCAGCAGGCTTTCTTTTGGGCCACCAACCAGCTCCCAAATCATGACCTGGAGACTTATTATTAGTTATGAATGCTTATTTCTAGCTAGCTCTTATAACTTAATTTAACCTGTTTCTTCTCATCTCAGGAGATTGTCTCAGGGCTTTTCCCTTCATTCTTTCATTCTATATGTTCTACTCGTCTGTCTGTCCGGTGTCTGCCTGGCTGGCCCTTTCTTCTTCATTCTCCTCATTCTCTCAAGCCTAGATTCCTCCTCCTATTTATTCTCTCTGCTCACCATCCCCTCCTATCACTCTACTGCCCAGCTATTGGCCATTCAGTATTTTATTAGACCAATCAGGTACTTAGGCAGGCAAAGCAACACATCTTTACATAATTGAACAAATGAAGCATAAACAAATGTAACACATCTTTACATAGAAGTAATATTCCATTGTAGCAGGGTCCTTGCTGCTGTTCCCTTGGGGGCGGGGGCCAAGTAGGTGCAGAGTCAAACCATACAGACTCCTGGAGAATGTCAAAACAACAAGCTCAGTTTACTCAGGAAGAGGCAAGCCTTAGATACCCTCCACCCCACCCTGGGGGGAGGTCTGATGAATATGCATCTGCTGGTGTGACATGGCTGCCTCCTTTTGGCCAGGTCATCTCCAGATCATGGTTCAGCTGCTGTTGCTAAGACCATCAGGCAGACCCAGGCTGGTTCTCAGAAAGTATCTGTTTTACTTGTTTGAGCCGTCTGGCCCTCAAGCCAGTTAGGGATGAGTCATCCCACATTCCATAACATATAACCACATGGCAGATTCTATACTAGGCTGTTTTGAGATTTCCTCTGCCAACGGAATTAATCCAAAACTCCTCACTGCGATCTCTGGCAGTTTTGGGATAAGTGCAAAAAGCACCACCTTCTTTGCCAAAATATCACAAGAACAGTCTCTAGGCCACATGTTAAAATTCTTCTCCTTTAAAGCCACTTACAGTTCAAGTCGCCCTTAGCACCCTTGTCTTCTGTGCTCCTACTTGTCTGGCCTGTTAAGCAGTGCTTAAAGCATTCCATTGCTTTCCTAACCAAAACTTCCATAGTCTACATTCCTCCAAGAAAAGCATGGTGAGGCCTATCCCAGCAATACCCCAGTCTCTGATGCCAACTTCCATCATAGTTAGGGTTTCTATTGCTGTAAAGAAACACCATGACCAGGGCAACTCTTATAAAGGAGCATATGAGACCTCAAAGTCCACTTCCACAGTACACAACAAAGTCACACCTCCTAATAATGCTACTCCCTATGGGCCAATGGGGCCTTTTTCTTTCAAACCCCCAACACCTCCCCATTCCCTTTCCTGAGATCCTTTCTCTTCTCATAGTTTCATAACGTATACTCACACTCACATAACTAACGTATAACCACATAACACACATATGTAAATAAGGCTAGGATCAGCTAATGAGAGAGAATGTGTGATATTTATCTTGATGAACTTGGGTTACCTCAATATAATATCCTCCAGTTTCATCCATTTTCCTGCACATTTCATTTTTACTTGTGGTTTAATGAGATCCCCTGTGTGTTTATATATACTGCGTTTTTATATTCACTCACCAGAGGATGGAAAGCAAGGCCGGCTGCATTTCTTTGCTATTGGGACTAGATCAGCAGTTAACATGGACAGGCAAGGATCTCTGTGGCAGGATAGAGTCCAGGAGTTGTAGAGCTGGGTCATGTGGCAGTTCAGTTTTTAGCTTTGTGAGAAACCTCTGCACAGATTTCCATGTGGCTGTTCCGGTTTATACTCCCACCAGTGGTGAGTAAGGACGCCTCCTGCCTCACACCCCTGCCAGCATCTGCTGCCCTTTGTTCTCCTGACAACAGCCGTTCTGACTAGGGTGAGATGGAGTCTCTAAACCAGATTAAGTAGCATTTCCTTGATGGTAGAGGATGTTGAACATGTTTTAAAAAACAAAGCATTGGCCAGTTGAGTTTCTTCTTTTGAGGACTATTCAGTCATTGGCCCACTTGTTGGTTGGCAGATTTGTTTGTTTTTGGCATGTTTTCATCCTTCCGTTCCTTTTTATTTCTTTCCTTTTAATTTGAAGACAATTCCTGAACTTAAACTATACCAATGAGCCATAGTGACAAAGACAGCATGTCAAAGGTGTAAATACTGATGTGTAAAACAATGATCAGAAATAACCTTCTGCTGGGTGGTGGTGGCGGCGGCGCATGCCTTTAATCCCAGCACTCGGGAGGCAGAACCCAGGAGGATCTCTGTGAGTTCAAGGCCAGCCTGGGCTACAGAGTGAGATCCAGGACAGGCATCAAAACCACACAGAGAAACCCTGTCTCAAAACACACACACACACACACACACACACACACACACACACACATCATTAAAAGTTTGATAGGGATTGCACTGAATTTGTAGATTAATTCTATACTTCTAATATTAGTATAGATATTTTTACATTCTCAGTACTGCCAAACTATGAGCACAGAAGGTTTTTCCACTGTCTTTATTCTTCAGTGACTTAAAGTTTTCATCATAGAGGTTTTCATCTCCTCTCTCAGGCTTGCTTCTAGGCGTATTGTTTATTTATTTATCTTGAAGCTATTGAGAATGGAATGTTTTCCCTAATTTTTTCCTTAGTGAGTTCATTTTGGTACATATAAAACCTAATTTATATATATATAATTTCTTTCTTGTAACTTTACTGAAAATGTTTATCAGATCTAAATGTTCTCTGGTGGAGTCTGTAAGGTCTTAAGTGTAGAATCGAATCATGTTATTCACAGGCTGGAGCAATTTGACTTTTCCTACTCTTGTCCATTCACATCTTCTTCTTGTCTCAGCTCTGAGACTTTGAGCTGTATACTGAATATGAGTGGAGAAAGTAGGCATCCTGTGTCCCTCCGGAGTCTAGAGGAAATGCTCAATTTTCCCATCTAATCTTTGCTTTAGGTTTATTACATAAGCCTTCTTTATGTTGAAATATATTCCATTGGTTCCTAGTTTCTGGAATACTTTTATCATGAAGCATATTGAACTTTTCAATTGTCCTTCCGTATCAAGGTGAATGTGATTTTGCCCTTATGTCTGTTTATGTCACAGTTACTGGCTTACATATGTTGAACCAGCCTTGCATCCCTGGGATGAAACTGATTGATCATGATGTTTTGATTTTTTCTTTTAATCTTAAGACTAAAAAACTTATGTGTATGAGTTGTTTGCCTTCATGTATGTATATGCACCATGTGTGTGTCTGGTGCCTCTGGAGGATGGAAGAGTGTATCAAACCCTTGGAACTGGAGTTGTTAGCTGCCATGTGGGTGCTGGGAAGCAAACCTGCACCCCTGCAGGAAAATTCTCCAGCTCCTTTGGTGTGTCCTTGGATTTTGTTAAGAGTTCTTGCATCTATGTTCATCAGGGAAATTGAGCTATAGTTTTCTTTTTTGTTGTGTTTTTATCTGCTCTGGTATTAGTAATGTTAGCTGGATAGAGTGAATTTGGCAGTGTCTCTTCCTATTTTGTTTTGTGAATAGTTTGAGAGGTGCTGCTGGATCTTCCTTAGAGAGTGAAATCTGGGGCTGAGAGATGGCTGCTCTCCCAGAGGACCAGAGTTCAATTCCCAGCACTCACTTGGCAGCTCACAACCATCTGTAACACCAGCCCCAGGGGATCAAAGAGGATCCCAGAAGATCTGATGCCCTCTTCTGGCTTCTGTAGGTACTGCATTCTCGTGGTACTCATACATTCAGGCAGAAACATTCATAGTCATCAAATCAAATAAATTAAATTAAGACAATAAAAACATTGTTTAAAAGTAAGTTTGGAATTCAGCAATGAATCTGTATGGTCCTGAGTTTTTCATTGTGAAGAGTGTAAGCCAGGCCCTTCCCCAAGGACCTCTAACTATCAGGTTCCACCCACAGAATACTTAAACTGCTGGACCCTGCTCTCACCCTACAGAGTAAAAAGCCCAATCTCTGGACATGAAGTCCTACCAATCTCCACCCTGTAAAGCTCCACCCTGAAAAGTTCCACCTCTTTTCCAAGAAGTTCTGTAAAAGCCCTATATCCTATATTCAGTGTGCTGCTGTATCTCACCCTAGCAGAGGTGGCCACCCTCCTGGTTTTTTTCCCTCCCAGTAAATCTCTTGTGAGAACTTTGTGTGACTTTGTGGTAGTCCTTGGCTCTGGGCTGCCTGGACACTAGTGCCTGCATTTCCCCTCAGGGTCTAAGCTGCACTGGGACCCATCCCTCATCTCCAGTTCACCCGAAACAGACTCACCTCTGGTTCAGGGATCACTTGGCTCCCATCTACCACCAACAGCCATTAATTAGATGTTTCCCTGAGTGTGAGGAAGGAACTGTTGGGGGTCTGGCACCCTCTGGTGCTCTTGGAGGCATAAGTACCTCCCAGCCACAGTCTTTAAGGCTACAGCTGGCCCTCTTCACCTGACCCCATCTCACCTCCCCTGGAACTGTAATCCTGTAGTTAACTTCAGCCAAAGCAGGTTGTTGGACCCTTCCTGCCTTCTCCAGCCTCCCTGCCGGAGCCGCTTACAATGCCACAGCTCCTCTAGGCCTCATGGCTGTAACGCCTACCAGGAGGCTTAATTAATTACTGCTGCAGTCTCACTGTTTTTGGTATGTTTAAGATGATTCGATCTTCTTAAGCCAGAGATCTGAAAGATGTTTACTGGAGAAGACCCAGGAAAGAGATTAAACAATAAGGAGCTTCAGGGAGGTGCGCTTTAGAGGGAACGATGAGTGAAATCTAGGTTCATGCTGGGTGTGGTGGACACGCCTTTAATCCCAGCCACTCAAGAGGCTGAGGCAGGTGGATCTCTGTGAGTTCCAGGCCAAGGGCTACATAGTGAGAGCCCCCAACTCCCCCAAATCTAGGTGTAGAAGATAAGGGAAGCCTTGTTGAGTCTCCCTTGCTCACAACCCCTTATCCTAGTGTGTGTGTGCATCTTCATGACGTGACTTGTTACCTCACGTCTACAGTGTGTAACTGCGAGCTTTTGCTACTGTTGTGCTGTTAACAACAGTGCAGTTAAAGCCCTCTCACCAGATAGCAAGCAGATGGAGTGTTGTGATATTTCCAAGCACATGTTCCTTTATGTGACATCCAGAACAGCTGCAAGGGTTACACTTTGGCCTTGGCCTTGACCTCACCCCCACATACCTCAATCTCTATTCCAGTCTCAGAAATTACTGCAATTCCTGGGACCCTCTTATCCCTGCTTAGAACCCCCCCACTCCCTCCCAAGTCTGGCCTATACAGACTCCTACTCATTCTTCAAGGCCCATTGGCCCTTTCTCTGAAGTCAGTCTCTTCGTTGTGTCCTAGGTGGGTCAGGCATTCCTTCCCTCTCCACCGGACCCCTGGGCATCCTGCAGCGTGAGCCTCAGCTGCATGGCTGCCAGGGTCTGTTATTTCTTTCCTTCTGGGACCTGACAGAGCTGGAGAGTTCACAGTTGGCTTTATAGAACCCAGAGTTCTCTGGTTGGTACACACTGGTGGCTGATGTGGCCGGTGGGGAACACTGCCTGGGGCCCTTTTCTCTTCCTTTTTCTTTCTTTCTTTCTTTCTTTCTTTCTTTCTTTCTTTCTTTTTCTTCCTTCCTTCCTTCCCTCCCTCCCTCCCTCCGTTTTTCCTTCCTTCCTTCCTTCCTTCCTTCCTTCCTTCCTTCCTTCCCTCCCTCCCTCCCTCCCTTTTTCCTTCCTTCCTTCCTTCCTTCCTTCCTTCCTTCCTTCCTTCCTTCCTTCCCTGTCTCTCTCTTCTTTAGATTTTGAGTATAAATGTGTTGCCTGCATGTGTATATGTGCACTGTGTGAGTGATGGTGTCTGTAGACATCTGAACAGGGCATTGGATCCCTTGGAACCTGAGTTCCAGATGTTGTGAACCAGGTGTTGTGGAGAACAAACCCAGCCCTTCAGAACAAGCGCTTCTAACCTTAGAGCCACCTCTCCAGTCCCATGCTTCAGTCCTTAATGGCTATCTCACTTGAGTTCTGCTCCATAGAAGGGCTCCTGGGAACATTGCCTTCCCTCCTGAGAGGAGGCTGGCTGGAGGCATTTGGAAAGTGAAAGAGTCCTTGAGAGTTTTAGGCCGGACTGTAGGCAGCCATCACTTAGCATACTTACCCAGAATTACTTTTGAGAATCCTTCCGATCTAAAAAGAGGAAGTAACAATGAATCGTCTAGGTCTCTGGCCAGGGCTGATCTTATCTTAGTGCCCAGTCTCCACGAGAAGGCTGTAGAGCTTTGGGACATGAAATTGAGAGAAGCTGTGGAAATTTCCTGTGGAAGCAAGGCCCCACACAGAGTGAGTAAGATGGAGGGGAGCATGTAGACAGACAGGCGGGAAGCCGAGGGGAGGGAGGGCTTGGCTCTTCTTACAGGCTGGGGAGGGAGACAGGCCCTGACTATGGGGTGATCGATGGCAGGATTCTGGGGAAAGTGGGAAGGAGTCACAGAATTGGTATGACCAGATTGTCCACACAGTGGCTAGCTCGAGAAGCAAGGTTGTGTGATCCTGGGAGGACAGCTGGACAGGAGTTGTTTCTCTGTTTTACCCGCAGGCAAACTGAGGCTGGGCCAGAAGGAAGAGTGAGATGGGACAGCTGAGTCACAGAAGGTAGATACTGGACTCCAGCAGTGTGCCTGGGAGTCCTGGGAGCGACTAGGGAAAGTGTTCTGGAGGCAGCTGCTGGGTCCTAGGAAATCAGAGAAGGCTCTTGCCTGAGGCAGAGAGAGAGACAGAGACAGAGAGAGACAGAGAGAGACAGAAAGGCAGCTGCTGGAAACGTGAAGGGGCGGGGTGAGGCGTTAGGACTAGTCTTGTCCTTGCCCCCCACCCCTACAAGGCCTCATGTTCTTGCCTGATTATAGTCACCACACCCAGTTTATCAGATGCTGGGGACCAAACCCAGAGCCTCCTGGAGGTTGGGCAAACACTCTACCAATTCAGCTGCAGCCCTGACCCTAGGGTTTGCTAGTAACAAGACTATTTCTTTGGAGTCTGTGGGCCCCTTCTCAGGGGGCTGTCAAATGACCCTTTCGCAGGGGTTGCCTAAGACAGCGGGAAAAAACAAACAAATATTTCCATTACAATTCAGAACAGTAGCAAAATTACAGTTATGAATTTATGGTCAGGGTCACCAGCATTAGGAAGGTTGAGAACCACTGATTTTGATGCTTTGGTGTGGGCTCTTCTGAGGCTGGGCCACTGGAAAGGGTTGTGGACTGAAAGTGAGGTGACCATGTCCCCCTAGCTTAGTGCTTCTGGCTACAGTGGTGTGTGAGCCTCAGTCTCCCTGCCAGTCAGACAGCACAGGGGCCCAGCTTGATCAGATAACCTGCCTGAATATCCACAGCTAGCCAAAAGGAAGGATCCGAACCCACAGGAATTCTCAAAGTAAAACCCGAAGAGAGGAGGTGCCTGCTATTCCCAGAGGAGTCCCAAGTTGTCAGCTCTCTCTTGACAGTTTAGACACCAAGAAGTGGCTTTGCAGATGTTCCTGCCTGGAGACTCCCGTGACTCTGCCAGTTGTGCAGCATTTGCACAACTGCCCACAATCTTCTAGTTGTGCAACATTTGCACAACTGCCCACTATCCATTCTTTTTTTAAGACAGGGTTTCTCTGTGTAGCCCTGACTGTCCTGGAACTCACTTTGTACTGTAGACCAGGCTGGCCTTGAACTCACAGAGATCCACCTGCCTCTGCCTCACAAGTGCTGGGATCGAAGGTGTGCACCACCACCGCCCGGCCCTCAATCCATTCTTAAATTTGTTAATTCATTCAGGATTGATGGAGCTCTTACTAAGACTGTACACCAGCCTGCGGAGAGGTGGAAATCTCCCTTTGAGACAGTGGTTAGACATCTGAGTATGCACTGAGTCTCCACATAAGAGACAAGCCTGAATCTTGACTGCGGTGACTTGGGAACACTTCCCGCAGATGTGACCTTTGCATTGGGAGCAAAGAGGGAAGTATCTGAGACAGAGGAACCCTTGGTGAGAACCAACCCTCCCACCCTCCCTGCAGCTGCTCCAGAATGCTGAGAGCAGTGTTGGCTGGAGGCAAAAAGGAAGCCAGAGGAGGGAGCGAGCCTGGTACCCACTCAGATGCTCAGAGGGGTAAATTAGTGTGAGTCACACCCAGGGAGCAGCTGCCTGCCTTCTTCCTGCTTCTAGAAGTCCATGAGTGGCGGGCCAGCTGTCCCTTAGGAGGAACTGCCATCGGCTGGGGAGAAGCCACAACACTCACAAAAGTAGCAATGGGTTGGGGGAACCTGGCTCCCACGGGTAGGAGACAGTCTGGGGGTTGCTGGTGAATGCTGTGGATCCTTAGGAACATCTGTTTGTGTGTTAGCCAGTACCATGCAAAGGAAAGGTAAATAATATTTTGAAATGCCAGCTGTACTGAGAGTTTGGGAGGTACTCAGTGACTCTGAGTCCAAACACCAAGTCCCTCCAGAAGGTGGATCTGCAGAGATGGTGGGTATAGACAGCAGAGGGAGATGCCAGCATCCTGGGGCAGATGAGATATGCCCGGAAGGATATGTGCTGCTACTGAACCAGTCAGGTCTGGACAACACACAGGGACTTGCTCAGGATCACGACCTACACACAGGTTGAGAACTGCTGGCCTGGAGGAACTGGAGTTTTCTGTGCAGCCTTATGCAAGAGTCTCTGAGGCCCCTTCCAATTGTAACCTCTCTGATGTGCTTAAAAAGGGGACCACCTCCTCCTTTAGTCCTGGCCTGGTTCTGAGAAAGGAACTCAGGGCTTGCTGGGTAAACACTCTGCCATTGAGCTATGTTCCCAACCTTTGAATACGGAGGGTTAATTTATCAAAAAGAAAAAGGCTGGGATGTAGCTCGGTTAGTAGAGTACTTGCCTAACATGCACAAAGACATGGGTTTTGCTGCCGGCACAGCATAAATGGGGCATGCATGGTGGTGCAGGCCTGCTATCTAAGCACTTGGAAGGAGGAGGCAGGAGGATTGGAAAGTCAGCATTGGCTACATAGCTATCCTGGGATACTAGAGACCTGGAAACTATTGAAGACCCCACCCCCACCCCATGAGATTTCATTGTATAGCCCAGGCTAGCCTTGACCTCAGAGATCTGTCTGTCTGCCTCGTGAATGCTCGGATTAAAGGTGTGAGCCACCACTTCCATCAAAAAGAACCATATTCTTTTAAGCAAATAGATCTACCAAATCACCCTGAATGCCCACATGTTAAGGGCTAGGTCTCAAATATTACTAAGGACAAGCCTTAATAATCTTCTTCCCAGGGATCCAGAAGAGAAGCTGTGAATGGCGAGAATTAATTTCGGGAAATGAATCTGAGAACACTGGGCTCTTGGTCCGTCTACTTTATTCCTCTGGGATAAAATCCTGTCTACACAGCTTCAGTTCTGTTCTCGTGCCTAGCTCCTTTGTTGCCTGACTTCTCTTGTCATTTACCTGCTGTCCCCTCTAAGTTCTATCTTAATTCTCTCATCTTGCAGCAGCTACCATCTTCCCTGGGGTGGGGACTAAGGACTCCTTCCTCATCCACAGGGAAACGCAGCCTCTCCAGTCACAGGTGGCTTAGAGGACTATGGTCTTAACAGATTTTTGGTGACTGGCTCTTCCAAACATAGCACTTTGCTGTGGTGATGTTTGCCAGTTTCCACCGTGTAAATATTTCCACCCTGTCCATTTCCAGTTGCTGCCTGAAGAACCAGAGTGGATGGTGTTTTCCACTCTGCCTACGTTCAGTTGATAAAGCAAACCCAGAGGGTAGCTAACACGATGGTCAGGAAGGATGGTGTTGCCACTTCCTTCCTTCTTAGTGCGGCCCGCTGACTGGTTAGACTTCTGACCGTGTCAACTGAACTTCATTTTCCATGGTCTCTTAGTCTTGATTGTTGCCACACACTTATGTACACACTTATGAAAACGACCCACCAAGTTCATTAGTGTGCGCGTTGGGGCTCTTGCCTGGGTTGGGATCACTTGTCTGGGGCATCCTCTGACTGAAGGGGCTGTTGAGAGCTCCAGGTCAGACCCTCCCCTGTCCTGAGTCACTTTATCGAGAGCTTCTGTTTGAGCCTGGAGTGGGAGCTGAGTGGTGAACACACATGTAATCCCAGCACTTGGGAGGCAGGAGAAAGGACCAGCAGGAGTCCAAAGCCATCTTCACCAACGTTAAATTAGAGGCCAACCTGGGCTATGGGGGCCCTGTCTAAACACACACACACACACATACACACACACACACACACACACACACACACACACACACACATACAAACACACACACACACGCACCACACACGCACACACACGCGCACATGCACACGCACACACACACACACACGTACACGCACACACATGCACACACACGTACATGCACACACACGCGCACGCACACGCACGTACACACATGTACACGCACACATGCACGCACATGCACACGCACACACGTACAGACATGCACACACACGCACACACACACGCGCACACACCCCTCCCTTTCATTTGCTCTGTAACTCTTTTTGACACCTGTCTCCTTGTCTTTACCCCTTGTTTACAGCTTTAGGTCAGCTCCTAAGCACCCCTCTAAAGCAGTGGTTCTCAACCCATGGGTCACAACCCCTTTCCTTTAAAGGTGGGGTTGAGTGACCCTCTCACAGGGGTCACCTAAGACCATGGGAAACACAGGTATTTACATTATGATTCGTAACAGTAGCAAAAGTACAGTTACAAAGTAGCAATGAAAGTAATTTTATGGTTGGGGGTCACCACAGCATGAGGGGGTCGCAGCATTAGGAAGGTTGAGAACCATGGACCTAAAAGCCCATGTGTTATAGGCGCCATTTCCACAGTGGTGCTATTTGGAGGTGAGAACTTTAAGGAGTGGGGCCCAGACGGAAGTCTCAGGTTACAGGAAGCATGCACTCAAGGGGGCAGTGGGTTCCTGTAGACCCCTTTTCTCCATCCTCCTCTGTTTTAGATGAAAAGAAATTTAGTTAACTGTATACATGTGTGTGAGAGTGCCATGGAGGCCAGAAAAGGGATCAGATCCCCTGGAGCTGGAGTTATGGGTGGTAGTGGGTGTGGGTGCTGGGAACAGAAGTTGGCAGGAGCGGCAAATACTTTCAAGCCCTGAGCTGTCTCTCCAGACCTTTCTCTTTTTCTCATAGCCCAGGCTTGCCCAAAATCCCCCTAGATAGCCAAGGCTGGTATTAATCTCTTGTAGAGCTGACTTCATTTCTTCCATGCTGGGAACATACATATATATATACTACCAGGACCAGCTTCTTCTCCTCTTCCTCTTTTCTTCTTTTGCTTCCTGGCCATGAGGGGGAAGCAGCATTCCTTTCTGACATAAATTACTGCCTTGTCCCATGTCCCCAAAGCATCACAATGGCTGTATCCCCAGAGGTCATCAACTCTGTATTGAAACCTCAAAAAGCATGAACTAAAGCATTCCCTCTCTCTCTCTCTCTCTCTCTCTCTCTCTCTCTCTCTCTCTCTCTCTCTCTCTCTCTCTCCAAGACAGGGTTTCTCTGTGTAGCTTTGGAGCTTGTCCTGGAACTCACTCTGGAGACCAGACTGGCCCTGAACTCACAGAAATCCGCTTGCTTCTGCCTCCCTAGTGCTGGGATTAAAGGTGCATGCCACCACCACCCAGCAAGCATTCTCTTTATAAGCTGAATATCTTGATTATTAGTTAGAAAGCTAACACTTGACAAGTTGGGTGTCAGTGCCTTGAGGACAGACAGCTGGCCTGCTGGCCTCAGCACTGAATCCCATGCGTAGCCTGGTACTGCCCTGTAGCTCACAGGCACTCAAAATTATGGTTGACTGATGTAAGGACCCTTCTGGACTTCTCATCCTTCCCACCTTTGCTGTGAGGTGTATCTTTCCTTGAGCTGTAGTGTATCTGTAAAAAAGGAGGGTTGGAGAATTGATCTTTGGGTTTCCTTCAGCTGTGAAACGCCGCTGTGCCTGGTTGTGACAGGCGGAGGGCCTGCCAGGAGCAGCTCTTTGATGGTGTGCTTTCGGACCTTTATTTACTCCAGGGTTTGACAGCTGAGCAGCCATAGTAGTCAGGGGTCAGTGGGGCAAGAGGTGTGATGATGGCACTGCAAACTGTATGTTGTGTGTTCAGAATAGGCCAGAGTGGAGACGCAACCTGGGTGAGCACCTCAGATTCACTCCGTGTTTGATTTTAAGTTGGGTTTTGGTCATTTCATGTTCCTAGCCTCTCATTGTTGCAAAGGTTTTTCTGCTCATTCATTCGGTAACGTGCCAATACGTGGAGCCGAAGACCACAGCTTAAGAAGCTGTGTGCTTAAACCACTGTGGGACATGCTCCACATCTGGCCTACCAGGAAATGGTTGCAGGGTTATCTAGAGTTCATCAAAGCTTGTGCTTGCAAAAGGTCTGGTACAGGCTGCTTCAAACATCCCTGGCTGAGGCTGTACTTCCAGGAACCAGTCAACTGTAGTCTTTACTGTGGAGTCATCTCCAGGATCCCATGGAGTTTTGAAGGTGATGGCTGCTGGATACAGGTAGTCTAGCTGGTTAATGTTCACAGCAACCAGGGCAGCAAGAGTCTGACAGTGGTGATTAGAGAATCAAGGACTTTGTTTCTGTTCAGGAGCAGGAGATCGGAAGAAATGCCTGCAGTGTAGCAGAAGGCACTTAGAAGCACTGTGGATTTTGGTGGGTTCTTTGAACAGTGTGTAACACCTGTCCAGTGCCCCAGGGGAAAATGGGTATCCTTACACTCTCGCACACAACGTGATAGAGGTAGAGGTCCACAATCGAGTGACTTCAAGGAGCAGGGATATGCTGGTCCTCAGGAATGTCCATTTTTATCTGTGGTTACCAGAGGCTTCCCTCGGGTGCCCATGGGTAGTCCTGGCCTAGCTTTTTGAGCTACATGCAGAGGGAGCAACCCCTGAACAGTGCTGAGCACACCTTTCTCAGAGCCAGCTGAAAGTGTGTGGATGTTCCTTTGTTTCTAGGTGTGATATGGTAGGGTCACGGGAAGGGTGAACAGCCTAGGTGCCTGCTAGGACCCAGTGGGGTGTCACCAAGAGTGGGGACATACTCCTACTCTTCATTTGCATACCCCACCTTACATCTTGGCACAGTTCTGCCCCACCTTCCACTCCCACCCCCCGCCGGGACTCAGGGGACTGGTGTTTTGGTCATATACAGTAAAATGACTCAAAAGTTTCAGGGTTCTGTGGGCCACATTGTGAGAGCCACTGTCCTGGGAGACACAGCTGCCTTTCACTTTCATTTTCTCACCCACGGGTATAACAGATGCTGCCTGACTTATGATGGGGCTGTGCTGGGATAAAGTCATAGTGACTCGAAATATCACAAATCAAAATTTCAGTGAGAGCACCTAGCTGGAGGGAATGTCCTTGCTTAGTGTAAGGTGTGTAGTATGTGTAGGTCTTGGGTTTTTGCTTTGGGATTGGGGCCCACCACTGCCCAGCGTTATGGCAGGACTGTCTTACTGCATGTTATTAACTTGAAAATGATCAAAATCCAAAATGCAAAGTGTGGTCTCAACAGCACATGGATGGCATTCCAGCATCAGAAAGTTGAAAATTTTAAGTCAACCATTGTTAAGTCCAGAAGCTTCTGGAATGGAGGCTCCTCAGTCTGAGGGGAGAAGCAGAGGTCCAGCCCAGTTGCAGATACTCCTTTTGAAAAGCAGAGAGGCAGGGTTGCTGCTCTTCACCTCCCATGCCCTGGAGGTGAGGCATAGCTCCCTCCAGACAGAGGCACTCTCCACCCTAAAGGAACTTGGGTTCCACATGGTTGGGGCAGAGGTAGTTCAGAAACTCCCTTTCCAGCTACATGCTGCTGGCTTGCTGCTCAGGTCACATTTCCTGTTTGCCTTTGGGACCCAAGTGGAAACTTGGGTGAAGGGCAAGGGGGTGGGTGGAGCCTTCTTACCCAAACTGTACCAGTTGGAGGTGGAAAGAGCATAAAATGAGCTAAACTTTCCTTGTGTAGATAGGGAAACAGAGAAACTGAGGAGAAGCATGTGAGAATCTGTCCCTGCTCACATAGTCTGGCAGAAGTCATGAATTAGGAGTATGATGTGAGAGTCTAAAACCATCAGAGTAGTCCACTTCTCTGCATCCCATAGCTAAGGAGGTGAAGCTGGCAGTGTCCAGTCTGGGCGGGAGAAGATTTTCACATTGAGCCAAGAGAACAAATTATTTTCAAATCAACACACAGCAAACACGCTGAAAGCCTCCTTTGCTGGCTGCTGACAGAGGAGCAGTTTATATCTACCACTGGGGGTGGAAATTAATCAAGCAATCAATTACCCATGTCCAAACAGTGGCCTGGCCAGGGCCAGCTCGGTCCTCTCCTGGCTTTCCTCGCTCTGATTTAAGGTAATCACATAGCTAAAGGGGTGCTGCCAGAAGGGTTGGGGTGCTAAAAAATAACATTCTTTCCTCATGCCAAAGTAGGGTTAAAAAACCCTTAAGCAAGTGAGAGAGATAGCTCAGATATAGAGCTCATGCAAGGTGGTGTCCTGCACTAGCGACACACACACACACACTGCACGCATGCACGCACGCATGACGCACACATGTGTTAGGAGTCCCTAAGGCTGGCTGTCTCTTAATTGTGGCCTTGAACAAGTACTTGAGCCTCTGTGAATTGGCTGATGAACAGAGGCCTCTGTGAAGGTTGCTGGCAAGTCAACACATGAGCAGGACCTGGGACTGGACTGTAGGCCCCGCTCCTTGAGCCAAGTCTCGAGGAGTGTATATGTGGGTCTCCTCTCTGTCCTCTTGTTTTACTTCCTGTCACCTGACTCTGACTACAGCTTCCCTTTCCCCTGGTCACCCGTGAAAACTGTCTCAAAGGAGTACCACCGGGTGCAGTCCTCACTGCAGTCCTGCGGATTGGCACCCCTCTTCCATTGGAGCTCGAGGACATTGCCACACGATGGAGTGGGGAGATAGGTGTGGCTCCCGGCAGCACCCCAAACCCTTCCTCATTCTCCTGTCTGTCCTTGAGCAGGCCATGGAGGAGGCAGGCAAGGTGGAGCCCTGGGGTTGGGAACCAAGGCCACCCTGATGAGCAGACATGCTGGCTGTCCTTCAGATCAATACGCTAAACATGTGCTCAGAGTTTATGTGGCATGAAGCCAGCTGGAGGGGTGGGGTCTGCTCTGGTTCCCGGGGTCCCACCCCACACAGGGATCTTTGCAGAAGAAGGGCCGGAAAGTGACTGACAGAGACACTTTCCAAGCTGCGGTGAGTTTTGTCCTGAAGAGGAAGAGGAAAAGGAACCCCCGGCACCCAGTCCCTGTCCTTCATTCAGCCTTTTCTCTTGGGTTTGTGGGTGGCTCCTCAGAAGATTTAGTTTGGTTCCATTTGTATTTGAAATTTATTTAAAATGTAGATGAGAACCGGATTCTTATAAACTAAGACCACATTGCCTGCCACTCATTTCTGTTGTTAGAACAGCCTGGACTGTGTTTCAAGTGGCGTCCTTGAACTTGGCTCCTTTTGCAAATGAACAACAGAAAATATGGCTTAAATTCATGCAAAGTCAACATTGCGCTGTTATTTTAAATTTATTTTTATTTTTACTTTTTGAGTGTCGGAGAACCTCCTAACTTAATTAATACATTTTTTTCTGGTCACAGAAGTCATACATTCTCACTGTAGGACGTGTGAGTGCGGGGGGTCAGGCAGAAGTGTGCTGTCTTCCCACAGGCTGAGACTTACCTCTTCCACTGTGCTCTCATAGCTTACCCTTCACCCCCTTGCCTTCAGTCTCTTTAGTTTCTAGGCCTTGCCATCTGGCCACAGTGTTAGCATTTTAGGGGAAGACGTGAGGGGTTTGTCGAGTCTCTGCATCTCCCACAAGGCCAGGCACACAGTAGGTGTTTTATAATTGTTTATTGATTGGAACAGGATCTGATACATTTCCAGTATTTGGAGGATAGGATTGGCCAGATAGGCAGGTGTGGAGGTCATATGGTCCCTCGGGTACCTGAGGGTCATGGGACTCAGCTGTCAGCACTGGTCAGCACTCAGCTGTCTAACAAGTCCAGCAGCTGTCTGGTGAGATTGGGGAACACTGTCCTGGGATTATCTCACAGCAGCTGGCCCCAGCCAGGGGTTTCCTAGTAGCCATAGGGTGCTGTTGGCCCGAGATTCAGTATTTCCGTTTGGGCACCTGCAGTTTATGTAAGTTTAGTATAAAGGACATGGGACAGTTAACATGTGAATGCCACCAAGGCGAGCCAGCACACGGATGCTAAGACAAAGGTCGCCTTCCTGTCTTCAAGGATGCCCACTCCACGATGGGCCCTGCTAGTGTTGTGTAGTGCAGTGGCTGCTGGAAGCACTGCACTACCCCATCTTTGACTCAGCACCTGGGGCTTTGCCAGTGAACTCACTGAATGCTGAAGGTTTTTGTTTTTAATTGGGGAAACATGGAATGTGTTAATTATGATGAATGTTACAAATGGAATACATTACTTAAGTTCAAGGTCAGCCTGATGTGTGGATGGGTTGAGTAGGAAGGAGTCTCTGCTCTTTATAAAATTGCCTTTGATCCCAGTACTTAGGCAGAGGTAGACTGTGAGTTTGAGGTCAGCGTGGTCTATATAATGGGTTCCAGGCCAGCCAGGAAAAAGAAAAGAAGTTTTAAAAAGTTGAATTTATTTGCTGGCGTGTATACGAATCTTTTTACTTGTAAAATCTAATTATAATTGTCATATGACCCCATGAGAGGGAAAACACTTTTTGTGTGTGTGTGTCCACATGTTCACAAACGCAGGCACCATGGGATGCATGCACGTGGAGATCGGAAGACAGCTGGCAGGAGTTGGTTCTCTCCTTCCACTGTGTGGGTCCAGGTGTAAAGCTCAGGTGCCTTTACCCACTGAGCCGGCTCACTGACCCCACCCTCCCCTCTTGTGTAGAGATGACCAAAGAATCATTTACCTTGGAGCAGCCAGAGACTCTGGATTCTGTGGGGTTGAAAGAGGACAGAATCCTCTGTGGCCTTAGGCTCCTTTGGCCTCTTCTGAGATTGCTTTTACATATAAAGATAAAGCAGGCAGGCCAAGAGAGGAGCTGAGGTATACTGAACAGCAAAGGAAAGAATTGATTCTGATTCTTGAGGTTGTCTCTCAGCTTGGTAGAACTGAGCTGGGTCCCCATCTGTAAAATGGGGTGATCTCAATGCTTCACAGAAAATTGGAGTGGAAGGAAGGAAGAGTCATGTGCCCAGAACCCTGCCTGGCAACGTACGCGTCTTCAGTGAGAAACATATGCAGTTGTGGTTGTCATCAACACTAATGGAAGTAGACGGGCTACAGTCCTCGGTGAAAGGTGATACAACCTGTACCGGGGAGGAGACACATCGGCATGGTGTCACTGAGGGAAGACACAGCAGACGCTGAAGAGAAGCCTGGACCAAGGCAGAGGAAGTCTCCAGAGAGGGAAGTTACCTCTTGGCTGGAAGAAAACTGTGTAGGGGTGAATCCTCCCTGTGACCAGGCTCGGATTGGTTCTGGCGTTGACCCTGAGTGTGGGCAAGTGAACTCTGGACTTGTCCTCTCCGTAAGATGAGGCTGACCGAAGGGCTTCTCAGGGGTACTAGGTGCCCCCACCACTGCCCCCATCAGCAGGTTAAATCAGCAGGTCATCCCGGGCCAGCTGGGGGCTGCGCTCACTCCCAGGTGAAGAATCTCTCTGTGGTACAGAGTCCAGTAAGGTCTGTGTGAGCAGTCAGGTGTTCGAGCCCACTCCCATCTTATTGGTCAGATTAGCCACATGGCCTTACCAACCAACTCCAAAGGGCCAGGGATTAAAATCTCACCATGGACGAAGAGAGCTGGAAATCCCTAGCCAAACAACATTAAAAAAAAATGATCTCAGGTTGTGTGTTCCCTTCTTGCCAAATTTGCTGAAACAGCTGAGGAAGCTAATACCGCCTTGGGTCCCCCACAGCAGCCTGTGGGCTTTGTACTTTGAAGACACCACTTAGCAGAGAAAGAAAGGGTGTTCAAGGCTGTCTGCTGGTGTCTCTGAAGAACAGAAGCCTGAAGCTGGCAGGAGAAAGAGGTGACCACAAAGGGGACAATGGTACCTGCTTGAGGCTCCTTGAGGGGCCTGTGAGGAAGGCAGAAGCAAGGAGATGGAGCTGGGTTTCTAGATGATTCTGTAGACCCAGCTGTGCTGTGGTTGGTGAATGGAGCACCTCTTCAGGTTCTTGTATGTCTAAGCAGTGTTCTGCTTGCATGGGCTGACTGTTCTCCCAGTACAGTGCCTCACCTGCCTTGTCCACGTTTCCCTGGAGGTGAAGCGCAATTTTGAAGCGGCCTGTACCTTCATCAGGGAGCCCAGAACCATTCTTTCATAGGGCACAGGGGAAGCAGAGCAATGTAATGTGTTCCAGAACCGTTCTTGAAAAGGCATGGGGAAGCAAAGCAATGTAACGTGTTCCAGAACTGTTCTGGAATAGGGAGGGCGCTGGGTGGAGCAGAACGATGTGGCTGTTTCCTGGGCGTTTTAGACACAGTTGAGCATGTTTAGGAAGACGTCTGAGGATACTCCCCAGGCCTTTCCTTGATTTCTGTGGTTTCCTTCACTGTCTCTTGGGAGGTTTGTTGGATGCCTGGATGGAAGCCAGCTTCTTTACCTCATGCTGCACTGGATACGTCACTTCCCTTCTCTGATGCCCAGTTTCCTCACCTGGAAAACAGTGTATGTAGCTCAGAAAACTGGAGCAAGCTTGAGAGGGAAGGAACCCACAGCAGAGGCTTTCAGAGGTGGCCTCAGAATCCTCTCGAAATCCATGGGGCTCAAAGTAAACTGGTGACCGAAGGTGCCAGCAATGAAGCCTTGCTTGTTGCTGTCTCAGGACGCCCACCTTAGTAGAGAGATGGCTGGCTTCGAGGCCCATCTTCCACTGGGCACCGAGATACCTGGGACAGAAGCTACCACTGTAGACCCACATAATGCCTGGCACTCTCTAGGCACCTAACAAATGCATAAACATATGAACAGCTCGCTTCCTCGGGTTTGGACCAGTGGCTTACAGATTTTTTTTTTAAAGATTTATTTACTTATTATGTATACAGTATTCTGCCTGCATGTACCCCTGCAGGCCAGAAGAGGGCACCAGATCTCATCACAAGTGGTTGTGAGCCACCATGTCGGTGCTGGGAATTGAACTCAGGACCTCTGGAGAGCAGTCAGTGCTCTTAACCACTGAGCCATCTCTCCAGCCAGGCTTACAGATTTTTTTTTTTAATTACCATTTGCTGGACAAGTGCTCTACCACTGTGCTCTATGGCTAGCCTTCTCGCAGATTGAATATATTTGGGTATGGGTGTGGCCTGTATGTGTAGTTCAGGGGAAAACCTGTGGGAGAAGGCTTTCCCCTTCCACCATTTACTAACCCATTTCACTGCCCATTTGCACACTTCTTATGGGATATGAGGAGGTAAGAAAGTCACAGGAGATGAGCCACCCTGCTGAGGGTGCCATGGCCCTGCCTCCAAGGCTGTGGTCAAGGCCTGGGTAGGAAAGGTGATTCAGAAGTGTTCTGGGAATTGCTCTGTCCATGCCAAGGCAGGACTGTTTTCAGGCCACAAGTACATGGTGGACTCTGGCTACACAGAGCAAATGGTGCCAGAGCCTGTGAGGAGAGTTCTGGAATAATCATCACCGGGAACTGAGAAACTGTTGCTTACTGGGGATTTGTTAACACGGCACTCTGCCACACATTTCATGGGTATCATCTCTTGGTGATACCCAAGAGAGAGGCTTTGCTGCTCTCATTGTACAAGCAGGAGAAAGCAAGTCTTTAGAAGCCCAACTTGCTCAAGGTCATTCAGTGAATCCCCAAGACTCTCCTGTAGATGCGGGCTCTGTCTTCGGGCTGTGGAGAGCTGGAGACAGTTTGTTCCCTAGGCATTAGGGACTGTAACACAACTATTTCCTAAGTATGTTCTAGGTTCCATGAACTTTACAGACAGATGTGTTGATCTTGATAATTCAATGCCTAAATAATTTTTAAAAATTGGGTGTGGGGTCTTACTGCAATTGCCCAAGTGGCCTTGAATCCCTGGGATCAACACATCGTTTTCCTTAGCTGTTGTGTTTAGAGATATGAGCCACAGAGCCTTGCTGAGGCAGCGGTCCTGTCCTCCTCCTCCTCCCCCCTCCTCACTCCCCTCCCCCTCCTGCCCCTCCTCCCTCCCCCATTGGCCCGTTGTGCTTCTTCTGTAGTGTAGGGATCCACCTCAGGACCTCACTCATGCCAGGCTTGTAAACGTCTCACCACACTCTGTCACCCGTAGGGATAATCTGAGGCTCAGGGAGGTTGATGTCCAGGGTCACAGGGGAAGAAACGAGAGCCTCTCTGGTGCTTGAACAAGAGCTGTCTCATTCCAAGGACAGACAGAAAAAACATTTTCCCGTGACCTGAATTGGTTGGTTTGGGAGGTTTTGTCTGTCTTTTTTTTTTTTTTTTAACTTCCTGATAGAACCTCTTATATTACATACAAATTCCTGAAAGTGTTTTTATGCTTGAATCAATTTATTATAAGAGATTGAGCAAAATCTAATAGGAAGGAAAAAAATCCAATGCAGTCCAATCTCAGGATTTTCCAGTAAATCCTTAGATTTAAATACCCCTGGGCTGTGCACAGCTTCCTTTGAGTTTATTTGTCTCCCCTCTTCAGGCATCAAATCAGGCAAGTTACAGAGTCACAAGATAGGCAAGAACAGCCTGTGCAGTTAGCTGGAGCCTTTCTGGGCATGCAATCATCCTGATTTTCAGGGTTACCCTGCATCTATAAAACAAAGGTAGCCTGCCCACACTGGAGGGTTGCTGCAGAGAGGCAGGGCACCACAGGCAAAGCACAGGAGATGAGTCCTGAGCCCATCAGTGGGTACTGTGGGGGCCCTCCATCCCCCACTGGCCATACTCTACTTGGGCAGTGGTTGGTGGGAACTTAGGTCTACAAATACCTTTAGCATCCCTGTGCACCCAGAATACTTTTGCCAGCAGCCAGCCACACTGAAAGCAGGCAGGGAGTGAGAAGGACTCTGGGTCTGTCTCACTCAGATACCACCCAGTGTCTGGGAAAGGACCTCATGTCTGTGGATGGACTTGGTTCTGGTGGATAAGTGTCTTACTTAGTCAGGGTGATGAAGCACCATGTCCAAAAGCAAGTTGGGAAGGAAAGGGTTTATTTGGCTTACAACTTCCGAAACACCTCCATCACTGAATGAAGTCAGGACAGGAACTTAAACAGGGCAGGAACCTGGAGACAGGAGCTGTTGCAGAGGCCATGAAGGGGTGCTGCTTTCTGGCTTGTTCAGCCTGCTTTCTTATAGAACCCAGAACCACCAGATCAAATATTGCCCCACCCACAATGGGCTGGGCCCTCCCCATCAACCATTAAATAAGAAAATGCCTTACAGCTGGATCTTATGGAGACATTTTCTCAGTTTTTCTCCAGTGAGGCCCCTCCTTTCAGATAACTCTAGCTTGTGTCAGGTTGACAGGAAACTGGCCAGCACTGCAGGTGTCCCTGAAGTATGTCTGGAAGGAGCTGTCTGTTTGAAAGGAGCTGTTATATTCAGTGAGAAGGGAGGCATTCATATGGATATAAGGAGTTGTTAGCTCTGGGGTCTTACCAATGTTACCCAACCTTGAGCTGCAGTTTCTCTGCCTGGGGAACTAGGAAGGTTGCCCACTGGCTGCAGTGAAGATGAAGGGAGACCATCATTCAGGTTATCTTGGGGCCAGAGAGATGCTCAGAGATTAAAAGCACTTGCTGCTCTCCCAGAGGACTAGGTTTGCTTCCCAGCCCCAATACAGCAGCTCACAACCATCTGTTAACTTCAGTTCCAGGGCATTTGATGACCTCTTCTGGACTCTGCAGGTACTGCACCCATGGATATAAAATGCAAACACTCATGCATAAAGTATTTGAGACAAGGTCTCACCCTGTCACCCTCGCTGGCCTGGAACTTGCTGTGTAGACCAGGGTGGCCTTGAACTTACAGAGAGTGGCTTCCCTCTGAGAAACAGTTCAGGGTCAAAACAGGTATGCAGCTGACTGGCAAGTTCCCTATACCTAGAAGGCTTAAAGCAAGGTTGGGAGAGAAGGTTAGCAGAAGCCTAAGAGGACTGACAAGTTAAAAGCCTGGGAGACTTAAAGCTGGGAAGGTGAATGTGGCTTATTCCCTTCAGGTCATCCAGAAGGCCATGCTGCTGGCCAGCTGGGGGCCCAGCACTCAGACAGCAAGATCAAGATATAGGAATTGGCCCTGGGAGACATGGTGTCTGCTGAAAGGGAGACTAAGAAATGGGCAGAGAGGCCAGTCTGCCAAGCTCCCGCCCTCCTGGTGCCTCCAACTCTCAGAAGTTGTGTAGTTGGAAGTTTTCCTATGTCCGGCCGGGTCCCGTGACTGCTCAGACCGAATCAACACACAGAGGCTTATATTTACTTGCAAACCGTATGACCTAATGGCTCAGGCTTCTTGCTAGCTAGCTCTTACAACTTAACCCATTCTATTAATCTAAAAGTTGCTATGTGGCCATGGCATTACCAGTCTGATGGCATCTTACTGCTCCTTAGGTAGTGGATGGCATCTCTTATCGACTCTGCCCTTCGCTCCACATATCTGCTTGGATTTTCCTGCCTGTCTCTAAGCCCAGGCCGGTCTGATCCCTCTTAAGCCACTCAGACCACATACAAAGTGCCATCAAGAAGGGCATCAGGGCTGGGTGGTGGTGGCGTACTCCTTTAATCCCAGCACTTGGGAGGCAAAGCCAGGTGGATCTCTGTGAGTTCGAGGCCAGCCTGGTCTACCAAGTGAGTTCCAGGAAAGGCGCAAAGCTATACAGAGAAATTCTGTCTCGGGGGGGGGGGGGGGGGGAATTGGGATGTTGACTGCTCCCATGTCCCTGTGGCATGGGGACACCAAGCCTAGATGGCCCTTCAGCTGACCTAGACTGAGGGCCCTGGGCTCCCTTGACCTGACCACCACCATCTCACATTGGGAGCCTCAGGTAGACATCACATAACAGGGATATCCATCTCTCTCCCTCTGGACACTGGGGCCACCTATTTAGTCCTGATGGAGTTTTAGGGACCCACATCTTCTTGTTCCCCTATTGTCAGGGTAGGGTCACAGCTTTACCAGCTTCGTCAAATCCCACTAAACGTATCACCCAGGATCAATACCCACTCTCTCTCCATAGCCTCAGGGAATTAAGCCTCTTATCTCCTAACTTTTGAGAAAGAATCTTCTATGCCCTTTGGGCATGCTCCCCACAGCAACTTTCAGGGCCTCACCTCGTGTGCAATGCTACTTACTAAAACACCTGCACTTCCCAGCTATTTCCTCTTCTACCTGCTCAAACACTTGTCTCTCCCCTTCTACTGGGTGAGAGTCACTACAGACCCCCTGCTTTGTTTACTTCTACTAAGACAGCCACACAGGTGTGACAAGACACCTTTCCCTCCAGAGCTCTAACACTTTCCTGCTGTTTACCATCGGTTCCTCTCAGTTCATCCAGCATCTCCAACGGGTGGATCAGACCATTCTTACCCTCCAGGGCCAAATAGACTCACTGGCCACTATGCTCCTACAGAATTGGCGAGGATTAGATTCACCAACAGCAGAGAGAGGTGGTCTTGGTCTCCTCCTCAGGGAGGAATGCTGCTTCTATATCAACCAGACAGGTGTAGTAAAAGGCAAGATCCGACAACTCCAGTTGGATCTCCAAAAATGTAAGAAACAGCTCAATGCCTCTGGCCAGTGGCTCATGGACAGTCCAGTATGGACTTAGACACTACCCTTCTTAACCTTCTCTCTCCTGCTTTTCTTAACCCTACTAGTTGCACCCTGCCTTGTAAACTTCTTGTCTAGATTTCAGCAACAGATTCAAAAGATCTCTAACCAGACTTGTAATCAGTTGCTATTCTAGGATGACCAGCCCCTTGCTCCAGAACCAGAGGCCAGTGACTCCGGATTATACAGTGAAGATCCAGTTCACTGATTAGGAAGTAGTCTAATGATAACATCGACTCCCTTTCCTGTGACCTAGTTGTTTATCAATAATAAACAAAAAGAGGGGAATGTAAGCCTCTGGAGCCACATGAGTGGCTAGGCCCTTCCCCAAGGACCTCTAACTGCCAGGTTCCACCCACAGAATACTCTAACTGTTGGACCCTTTCTCCACCCTACAGAGTAAAATGGCCCAATTTCTGAACATGAAATCCCACCAATCTCCACCCTGGAAAGTTCCACCCCTTTCCCAAGAAACTCTACATAAGCTCTGTATCCTATTCAGTGTGCTGCTGCTTCTCTCCTGAACAGAGGCAGCCACCTTCCTGGTTTTATTCCCTCCCACTAAATCTCTTGTGTGAGGTTTGTTGTGTGGTGTGATTATGGTAGTCCTGGACTCCTGGCTGCCAGGACACCTTTCCATCTGAGCTGCGATGCTTATAGGCCTCAAACACACCATGTTGTGAAGATTGGCCTTGGAACCCTGCCCCTCCTGCCCTACCCTCCCAAGTGCTGGGATCATGGACATGCACCTCCATGGCCGACCCTGGGTGTATCCTTATGGGTCAGTTCCTTTGACTGCATACCGAGTGGTGATGGGATGTGGCTGCAGCTTGCTGGTTCTCATTGTTACAGATAGGATGCCATTGTGGCACTTGGTGGCAACTTACCTTTCTGATGGGCCTTGGGTCCAGTGTGGAGTATGTTGTGTTCTGATGCTCCTCGCTTGGGAGTATATTTGAGAGCAGAATGACTGTCACAGGCCTGTGTTCCTGTGGGTCTGATGGATGTCATCAGAAGGACTTAAGCCAGCTGTTAGGAAGAACTTCCAGTTCCTGAAGGTGGTGGTCAACTGGCTCCCACCCTCAGAGGAGGAAGCTGTGACACTTCCTTTTGAGAACAAGAGGAGGAGGCTGAGTGACCTGGAGCCAGGCCTTGACTCCTTCCTGTCTGGCATTGGTCCCTTCCCATCGTCTGGGGTCCCCAGGCTTCCCAGCAGTGTCCCCGCCACTTGGGGAGGGAATGAAGGAGGGGCCTTGAGTATCAACTCTCTGCTTGAGTCAATGTGTGCCATCTGCAGCGCTTTGGGAAAGCTCAGCTGATGGGGGCTTGCCCAGATGCACACAGCCTTGCATTCCATCCCTCGAATCACGGAACTGGATGTGGGGGTGCACACCTATCATCCTAGTACTCTTGACAGACAGGCAAGAAGGCCAGCAGTCCCATCCTTGGCTACATAGTGCGTTCATGGGCTACTTGAGACCCTGTCTTGAAAAGAAGGGGAAAATAAAGAAAGAAAAAAGCCCTAGCCAGAAATCCCCTCCTTAAATTGCCTCCAGTGGGGTGAGAAGCCTTGTCCCTTCAGGAGCAGGTGTGGGCCTCTGTGGCCTTTCCAAGTTTATATAGTATGGGCTCCTATATGGGGATTCATATCATTTTCTAGAGCATGGTTCCACAAAACAGTTTGGCTTCCAGAGTCAGGCTGTGGACCAAGAGCTTTCTCAGAATTTCTCAGAATCACATTTAGACATCTCATCAAATGTCTGCTCACGGGCCTCTGCTCTGGGCTGTCTCATACGCTCTCCTTGGGAGGTGGAACTTGAGGTTGTTTGCACTCCACACGGCTCCCGGTTTTCCCCAGGAGTGGGTGAGGTGGAGGGTGGTGACCTCCTCTCCTGTGACTCCTGGCTTGGTTTGGTCCCTGTAGTTTTTCTCTTGTCGAGGGAGTCAGGACGGCCAGAGCAGCAGCTCTGCCTTGGCATGTAGCTCTGAGTCAACAGCCCATTTCCCGGGGCTGAGGAAACAAAGCCAGTGGCTGTCCTGCGGGATCTGTCTGCCCCCCCCCCCTTCCTGAAACAGCTGTTTATTCTTTTGACAGGAGCTGGAACCCTGCACCTTCCCTTCCTCTGGGCCCTGCCTCCCGCAGGCCGGAGCTCAATAGAACTTTGCCATTCGCTCCGGAGGGAACACAGTGGACAATGAGGTACGTGCTTTGTTGAAAGGATTTGTGTCTGCCAGCCTTGGGCTACCAGGAGCTACTGTCATGCCACCAAATGGTCCCACCTAAGGGGGATCCTCGCTCTCTCCCGGACCCTTCCCTGGCCCCCTCTGTAGCTTGGTGTCCTTTCGTCAGTGGCTAGAAGCAGGGGCTGGTGGAACTGGGCTCAGGGACTTGACTGCAAGTCCCTCTTCATCTGCTTTTCTTGTCAGGGCTCAGTGCTGTGCCAATCAAGACTGTAGCCCGGAGTTCTCTGTGAAAGTGCAGGGGCAGGAGCTGAGCTCTGTGTGGGGGCAGGGCACCTTGGGACAGTGCTGAGCCTGCTTGGGACAGCACAGCATTCCCCTAGCACGTCTCCTGCTGTAGAAAAGCTTTGATGAGTGATTGGGGCAGCCAGGAAAAAATGGTAGCTGGATCCTGGCTTTGGGCTTCCTGAAGGAGACTGAGGTGTAGTCAGTGAGATACGTATGTCTTAGTAAGGTTGTACTGCCTGTGATATGTGTGCTGCCTGCAGTAATAGCTGACCATGGATAGGCAGACCTGGCTCTCATTCTCCTGAATCTGTGTTTATTCTGACCCTATTGTTATTAATATTCTGTGTGTGTGTGTGTGTGTGTGTGTGTGTGTGTGCACGTATGTGTGCACACATGTGTTCATGTGAGGGTACAGAGTCCAGAAGAGGGAATTGGATCCCCTGGAGCCAGAGTTACAGGTAGTTATGATGTGGGTGCTGGGAACCAAGCTGTAGGCCTTCTGTAAGAGCAGGAAGCCTCTCACCCACTGAGCTGTCTCTCTAGCCCCAGACATGACCCCACCCTTCTTCATGAAAAGCAGAACTGGAAACTGGCTTCTGTTCTCTTCCCCATCAATTGTATCATGTTTCTCCCCGTGGGGAATTTTATAATAAAATGGTCCCCCAACCCTGACACTTCCCCACAGCCAAGAACAAGGCCTAGGGGCAAACACTCTGACCTTAAGATCCATTGCTTCTGAGCATGTCCAGTGACCTCATGCCAGCCACCCCTTCACTCAGGCTTGGTCTCAGCCTGAGAGCAGAGTCTTTGTCACCACAGTGACCACTGGCCACTGTCAAGTGGAGAGGTGGGACAAGTGAGTGTGCCCCACACCAGGAACACACAGGAGATCCCTGGCTAGTGGCAGAAGAGGGGTCCAGTCAGGTTCCCCAGCTGATCTGAGGAGAAGCTGACCCGAGGTGGTGTTTGGCCAGTTGGGGGTCAGTCACAACGTGGTAATCCTGAGTGGCAAAAAGAGACTTGAGTCTTTCCATGATGATTGACAGGGCCTTGGAGGCAGGTTCCCACTGTATGTTGAGCACAGGAGCAAGTTGCTTAACTTTTCTGAGCCTGGTTTCTTTTCTGCAAAATGGGATTAATAATAGAGTTACATGACAGGATTGTTGAGGCGGAATTGAAAGACAGCTGGAGAATGGTTTAGCCCAGCTTGGCCTGGCCTGGCTCAGGAAGGATGCAGGTTTCTGTAGTCTAGAAGCTGACTCGATGGGGGCAGGGCGCTTTAAGAAAAAGGATTTAAAGTTGTAGATACAGTGTTAGGTAGGGAAACGAAAGTGTAGACTATGAGAAGGGATATCATGGTAGGTAAAAAAGGCCAATCCTTCAAACACGACATTTAGAAAACAATAATAAAATAGATAGAAAAACTGGAAAATGGATGGGATGTGTGGAGCTGCATGACACACTTGCTATATTTGGCTGCAAATTTAAAAATATTTTTATTACTTTTAATAAAGTCCATGCATGTGTGTCTGTGTGAGTTTCGTGTACATGAGTCCAGGTGCCCTCCGAAGCCAGAGGTGTTGGATCCCTGGAGTTACAGTGATTGTGAATGGCCCAATGTGGGTTCTGGGAACCAAACTCTGTCCTCTGAAAGAGCAGTGTGCACTCTTTACTGCCTGGGGATGGAACTCAGTAGAGAGGCCAAAGAGAAAAAGAAAAAAAGAAAGAAAGCTAAAAGACAGATTAGTTCATTTGGTTTCCATCATAGTTCACTAGTGATCATTGTTCACTACTAAGCATGGGACAGAACTGCTTTGGGCTCCATAGTTTGTTAGTGGTGCCACACCTGGGATGGTCTGGACAGCTTCCCGGGGTGGCTTCAGGCAGATTCCAGAGAGTGTAGTCCTTTGTTTCTTGATAGATAGTGCAGTAGGGCAGCTAGGTCTGGGTGCCAGTTTTGGGAGGCACTGAGGCCTGGCCCATCATGACCCCTGAGCAGGGAGAAGGTGGGTCCTGGGTGCTATACAAGGTTCTGGGACCCCAGTGGGTAGGTGAATGGGGGCAGCTCCTTGACACCTCTTGCAGCCTCCTACAGCTGCCAGAGCTAGCCTGGGACTCCTCCAGACTCTAGGGGGTTCTTCCTACTCTAGGAAGTGCTTGGGTTTTCTCCTGCCTGTACTCTGATAGGAATAAAGCTCCATCTCGTGAGCGGACCTGGAGACCTAAGCTTCATGAGGCCTGGTAAGCCCGCCTCTGTATTTCATTGTATTACATTGGTTGGCCAAGGAGTCTATGATCCGATCATCTGATTCTCTAGGCAAAGCACATGAACCAAGGCAGCAGGGTGAGCTCTTCTGGGACTGGTTTCTCAAGGCCTGGGTGAGAGGAGAAAGCCTGGAGGAGAAGGCCAGTCTAAAGATTTCTTTCTCAACTGTGAAACTCTGCCTCCCTTGGTCTTTGAAAAAGATGGGCCTTGGCCACTTCTCCTGCCTGATCTTGGCAAGTGCCTAATGTGGGAATCCATGAGAACCAGCAGGGATGTTTGGCTACAAACTTGCCCCAGATTGGGCATAGCTAGGTTTCCCTTAGCTTGCACTGGGGTCTTGGGTTCATCCCAACTGCTCTGTGAGGGCTTATTATATGGGCCTAAGATTCTTGTCTCTGGTGAAAACACAGCTCTGCATCCATGGCTGGAACCTCTCCCTAAAGAACATTGTCATGGTTACGACTACCATTTGTGGAGTATGTACTGATTGCCTGGCCCAGTGAGCTTTGTAGGCATGGTCTACTTCTGGCCTTTGCAAGCCTCAAGGAAGATGTTGTGTCTCCATATTATACATGAGATAGAACCTCTGGTTAAAGCAGCTTCCCCAGGGGATATGACCTTGCCAGGGTCAGTCTCCACCTCATCTAATTTCTTTACCTGTAGTGCTGGATTAATACTTTTGGTTATAAATGAGGGCTTGGGGGAACCAGAGAGAGGATGGTGTCTTAAGCAGAGGATTAGACAGTGGTGAAGTGTGGTGTTCTGCACCAGCAACGTGTGTGTGTGTGTGTGTGTGTGTGTGTGTGTGTGTGTGTGTGTCCATGGGCAATATCCAGTTTGTCACTTTATCACTTTAATAGTTTGCCTTTGTAAGACTACCAGACACTCCATGGCCTACCTCTCTGGAATGGAAGCTCCATGGTGTCCTTGTTTGTTGATGTGTCTCTGTTTTCAGGAACCCACACTAGTCCCCAGTAGCCTAGTCCATGGTGGTTAATGGGTCTGGCTGGCTCTCATTGGTTTATTAACTTCACAAACATATGGGTGCATCTACCAAGTACCCTGCCGGGCCTGTGATAACCTGGACTCACCATGCCTGGCTGTTCTTTGGGGAAGAAGAGCAGGTTCCAGGCCATGGTGGCAGGGTTGCAGGCAGGGAGGCCTGTGCTTCCTAGGAGGTTTGTTTCTTTGGCAAGTGCTTTCTCTCTGCCTGTCCCCTGCTCTCCACAATAATGATAATGGCTTTTCCAGGGCCCTTCTGCATCCAGCTTCCAGCTGAGGGTCACCTTTCACCCTGATATGAGATGGAGAAAACAGAATTGCCCAGCGTCCCCTCCAGAGAGGAATTGTTTGGAAGGAATGTTTTTATTTGGTTGGTGTGTCTCAGTGAGGTTCTCTGAGGGATATTCACTGAATAGTGAGGTGGAGCCGGGAAGGTGGAGGCTTCGCAGCATGGCTCTGCCTTGTGAAATACCACCAGCACCACCATATGTTCCAGGAGTTGGTGTGCAGGTGCTCGTCTAAGAACCCAGGCAGGAGCATTGCTGTGCAGGGTTGAGTCTGGGAGTGTCCAGAGGATGGAGTTAGCGACAGATGACAAGAGCATTGAGCCAGAGGGTCTCAGAGGTGGCAGGAGGGACCCACGCCGTCACAGGCTGGACTACTGGGCCAGCCAAGATCACCCAGGGGTCTCCCACATGATTCAAACTTACTTTCTTTCTCTCTCTCTTTCTTTCTTTCTTGCTCTCTCTCTCTCTTTCTTTCTTCTTTTTTTAAGTATAACTTCCATTTTAATTTTTCTCAGATGCTTTTTCTTCTGCCCATCTGAAGCCACCACATAGGCTTTGGTGGAGGTTTAGGGCAGCACCAGCAGGTCTAAATCATGGTGGGGTGTTTGGTTCTCCAGGCTGGCTTCATGAGATCAGTTCCTGACCACCTTGCTGTGAATGGCACAGCTAACACAGTGATGCAGCTTGACATAGAGTCTGGGAAGCACATATGCTTCAAAGACTCTTGCTTAGGAAATGTCCCTGATGCCAGCAGCCTCTACAGTGTTCTAAGTGACGAACTTCTTAATGGCCTGTCCTTGGGCACACACCGGGTGCAGTTGTGTGGTAACTTGGCTGCACATGCCTGAGACCCTTTTTGGTTCGATCTTTCCTTTCTTCTCTCTCCCTCCCTCCCTCCATCTACCCCTCCACCCCTCCCTTCCTCTCTTCCTTCTCTCCCTCCTCTTCTTCCTTCATTTTGGTCATCTTGGAGTCAAGACTTGAAACAAGTTAAACTCATTTCTTTTTTTTTTTTTTTTTGAGCTGAGGATCGAACCCAGGGCCTTGCGCTTGCTAGGCAAGCGCTCTACCACTGAGCTAAATCCCCACCCCGCTAAACTCATTTCTTACCTGGCAGGGAACTCTGCCACCCACTACACTTCAGAAGTGTAGTTTTGAAAGTTCTGAGGGACAGAGAAGGATTTGTAGGCCACATTGTCTGCCAAATGTCTCATTTTGGTTCGGAGAGAAATACAGAATGGTTTTAAAAGACTAATTGGCCATCCAGCCAGCCCTTCCCTCCCTGGGGACTTGGATTTCTAGGAAGATTCCAGGAAGCATGTTGTGTCCATTTCTAGCATTGCACAGCTTTTCAGTTTGCAAGGCTCTCGCCAGCGGGGTGATTAGCACAGCCAATTGGCAGGTAGTTTCAAGCCATTGGTGAAGCCCACAAAGAAGTGTGCTCCGAGAGTCACTTCTGATGTGAATTCCTGTAGTCTAAAAAAGTTACCTACACCCACCAGGATGTTGGTGGTGGGCTGGGAGGTGTGCCGGTGGGGACTGGGAGGTATGCTGGTCTGGACCGCCTCTGGTGGCACAGGTGACCCTGTCTCTGTGTTGTACCTCTTCCAGTTGGGAGAGGCTTCGCATTTGACCCTTGGTGAGTGGGGTTGGCACAGCTGAGCCTGGAAGCCAACGCTCACCCTTGCCGCTCTGCAAGCACAGGTGTCCTAGGACTTGATTAGAGGAGACAGAAGTTAGTCTCCCTTTGGGGCAGCTCCCAGGCTGAGCCAGGACAGGTGGTGAACCCTGAGTTGTGTCATTTGCATAGGCCATTCCTATTCCAGAGTTTCCCTCCCTCCAAATGTTTTGAGTATTTTCTCAGTCTCAGCAGAGCCCCCTGCCGCCTCCTTTATGAACGTCAGTGATGAAGACTGACATTGTGAAAAAGCATTTGTCCTATGTTATGGCCACTGCTCTGAAGTCATTACTAGGTTTTTCTCTCTCTCCTGAGAGAGGGTCTCACTAAGTGGCCCGGGAACTCACAGTGATCTGCCTGCTTCTGCCTCCTGAGTTCTGGGATTAAAGATGTGTGTGAGTATGTGTGTGTGTGTGTGTGTGAGTGTGTGTGTGTGTGTGTGTGTGTGTGTGTGTGTGTGGTGGCTTGATGTCAGAATGCACATGTAGTGGTCAGAGGAAAACACTTAGGAACCATTTCTCTCCTTCCATGGTACATTTTGGGTGTCAGGCTGAGGTCACAGGCTTTCTCAGCTGGTGTACACATAGAGCCATCTCACTGGCCCTTATTTGTGATTTGAGGTGGTCTTGCTGTGTGTAGCCCAGGCTGGCCTTAAATTTGCATCCTCCCCCATCACTGTTATCCCCATTGTCAAATCAAGGAAACCAATTTAATTTGGTCTAGCCCAGGTCCCCAGTCCCTAATCTGAATGAAACTCTGGGCCTAGAGAGTTTGAACTGAGATTTGGGGGCGCATGGATTACTTAGCCTCACTGATGCATTCCCATGCAGCTGAACCAAGTAACAGGACATAGTAATATTTATCCATAGAAATGTTCGAATGGGATAGATACAGAGGTACACTGTATCTATTGGGACTGCCCTGCCTCTTCAATTGCAAAAGGATGTTTGGTTTTCCAAGGTGTGTAAAGAGATGTGGATGAGGACCGAGGAACTCAATCCTGGCTGCCACAGCCTCAGATCTTTTTGACCTTTGATCTGGGACTTCTCTGGCTCTCGCTCTGCTGTGGGGCATCCTTGAGTATGATGAAGTCTATTTCTTGGTGTGGGTGGGCTTGGCTCAGAGAACTAAGGCTTGGGAAACTCCATGGTCACCCAAGTCATTATCTCATGCACAGGAGAACAAGCAGAGCTTCCTAGAAGTAGAAAAGCAGCCCCCTGAAAAGTAAGGGGGACCGGAAGACAAGGGCCAGCCTGGCCTTGGTGGGGGCTTTTTATGCCTGGCACTTGAGCCTGCTAGGCTCCAGCCTGTAGTAAACCAGGAGTCCCTGGACAGGCTTCTGCCTGGTGGGTGTGGGGTCTCTGGTTGGGTGGGGTAAGGTGATGAGAATGAGGACTGTGAATCAGCTGTCATCATGGTAAGGGCTGCGGCCAGCTGTTGTCCTGGTCACTCGGCCTTTTAAAATCCACAGCCTCTGGGCTAAACTTACAGTGAATAAACTGTATTACAGGAAGCTGTGCTCAAGGCCCGGCCCAGTGCTCATGTGCAGGAGGAAGGCTTCTGAGCTAAACTCAGCTAATTTACAGTATTTAGATCTAGTCTCTGTGTTCGCTTCTAGAATTCACCTGGAAGCCTTCTGCTGGTTTGCAGATGTTTCTTCTGAGATAAGCTCACAGATTATGCCTGTGTTGAGCTCACTAAGAAACAAGTGCTGCGAAAGGCCTCTTATTCCTAGCCACCTACTAAGGAAAACGAGACAGCTCAGAGGGTGCTGCTGCCAGGCCTGATGACCTGGGTTCAATTCTGTCTTAGTGTGGGTTCCCATTGCTGTGATAAGCACCGTGACCAAAGGCAACTTGGGAAGGAAAGGATTTATTTTCCCTTACAGCTCTCAGGGCACACTCCATCACTGAGGGAAGTCAGGGTTGGAACTCAAGGCAGGAACCTGGAGGCAGGAACTGATGCACAGGCCGTGGAGGGATACTGCTCTGGCTTGGTCTCCATGGCTTGCTCAGCCTGCCTTCTTACAGGTTTCCTACCTAGCCTTTCTTCCTGGGGTCTCTGGAGCACTACCCACCACAGTGATACTGAGACTTGGAAATTGGGGTCTACAGGAACAGCCAGGAGGGCAGAGCGAGCAGTTAAGTGCTCAGAGTGCTTTTGGCAGGCCTGGTTAGGTGTCTGATACGCTGGGTGATAAGGCCAGATCCTATTGCCTTGTGAGGTGCATGGGCCAGATAAAGGAGGCCTGGCTCTTGAGTGGCTGGCTCATTTGTGGGTCAAAGGCACATCCTGTCTGAGCTCTTGGAATCTCAGATAGCCGGCAATTCTGCAGGAACATTTCTCCTGACACAGGTGAGTGCTGTAAGGTATTAAAAGTGTTATGTCAGAACGGCCTGATAGAGGGACAGCAACACGCAGCTGTACAATACAATTGCTCCCTCTCTTTGGCCATTAGAATAGTCTGTGACTTTCTCCACAAATGCTGAGGTTCTGGTACCCTCCCCCGGCCCCTCAGCAGGTGAACAGGTCCTCTGGGCATAGATCCAATTCTTCTTTACCACCCCAAAGGCTCTGGTACCTCCCAAACTCCTGGTGGACATTTGAGAGCCCTGTCTGCCCCTGCTCACCCTCTTCTTTCTTGTGCAGCATTTTGGGGGTGCAGTTTTATGTTCTAAAGCTTCCTCTCTGGCTAGTCATTATGGATGCTGTTCCACAGACGCCCTCACCTCTTTAGCGGCACCCCTTGTCTTCATCTCCAACGCTCACCTTTCACGTCCCTGCCCCTCTAACCTTTCCTCGCCACCACGCTGAAGTACTTTCCAGCCTCTTCTTTCCTGGCCAGCACCCCTTCCCTTTCTTTCACAATTTCCCTCCTGTAGTCCTAGTTGTTTGCTTGCTTGTGGGTGTGTGGTGGAGTGAACTGGGTGGGGCTGGAAAGTGGGCCAGGCCTGGGTTATAAAGAGGCATCAGAATGTGTGGTCAGTGCTCCAGGGACAAGAGAGCTGGGGAATGGGAACGCATCCCCCAGTCAGAGGTGCTCTGAATCTGAGGGAACTGGGATTCTATGGAGCTAACAGTTAACAGTACTAACACCTACCTCCTCACTTGAGGACGCCCATATGGCTGGGGCTGGGGCTGGGGCGGGGGGGGGGGGGGGGGGGGCAGGGATGGGCCGGGACTGCAGCTCCAGCATTCTTCCCAGAGCATGCAGTCTGATTAACTATGTTGGCCTAATTTGCCGTGACTAGTTTGTGCCCTTGATCAGGGGCACACGTCTCAGCTCTAGTGAATTACACATAAATGTATCTTGTTAGAAATGACGTAGGCAGAGGCCTTGTGTTATTTTTATTATTTTAAATATTTTATGTGTACAAGTGTTTTACCTTTGTGTATGTATGTACACCACCCATACATGTATGTCTGGTGCTCATGGGGGCCAGCCAGAAGAGGAAGGGCATCAGATCCTTTGGAACCAGAGTTACCAACGGACATCTGTAAATACCATTTGCATGCTGGGAACTGAAACCAGCAAGTGTACTTAATCACTGAGCTGCTTCTCCAGCCCCAGGAGCCATCTCGCACTCCAGAATGAATTTATTTCATCTATTTCCCCTTTTTCTCCCCCTCCCCAGGAGAAAAGAATGAATGTCAAGGGAAAAGTAGTCTTGACGATGCTGGTGGTCTCAACTGTGGTTGTCGTGTTTTGGGAATATGTCAACAGGTAATTATGAAACCAGCTAGAACTGTGAAGATGGAAAGGCTGTTTCCATTCTGTGTGACTGTGCCAGCTGAGTGACCAAGCAGGGTTGAAGAGAACTGAGCTGTAAACAAGATTCCACCCTTCCTGTACTCCCCAGCCCTGGATGGTTGTTAAAACCACAGACCATCCAGGTAACTTCTGCCTAAGTAATTCTTCCTTCTTGCATGCTCCTAGTACCTTGCATTTCTCTGTAGGCTAAACCCAGAGAGAAGGCACATTAAGCCAAAAACTGTCTCAAGTAATTTGTATAGGCAGATACAAGAAGTTTCAAGTCAGGCAGGGGTGTAGTGTATGCATGGAATTCTTGTACGTGGGAGGCAGAGACAAGAGGATCCTACAAGTTTGTCTATGTAGTGACTTCTAGACCAGCCACAGCTTTATAGGGAGACTCTGATTCAAAAAAAAGGGGGGGGCAGGAGAGGTGGCTCAGCAGTTAAGAGCACTGGCTGCTCTTCCAGAGTACCCGGGTTTGATTCCCAGCACCCACATGGTGGCTTACAACACCTGTAATCCAGTTCCAGGAGATCCTACATTGTTTTCTGGCCTCCATGGGCACCAGACACACAAATGGTGCACACCAGGACACACAGGCAAAACACTCATACACATAAAATTTAAAAACAACAAAAATGAAGGACAAAAGAGAAATAAATAAAATTCAAATAGGAATTCCACAAGAAGCCAGTCCTAAGTCGTGCAGTCCTGGAATATTTTGTAGGGTTTAGAGGAGCCATCCAAGGGTCTGGCTTTGGTGCAGAAATGCTAAGTCTTACTAGTGATTCATCTGTGCCTGGATGAAACGCCCTTGCTCTCCCTTGCTCCCTTTGGCTTTGGAGAGCAGGATGAATTAAATGTTTCTCAGTCATCAAACTCACCTGTGAATTAAAATCTATTGTGCCGTCTCTGCGTCTCTGCTTCTGGAAGCTCCAGTGTCAGTGGCCTCAGGAGGAGATACAGCTCCATAGCACAGCCCCAGCAGGTCCCTAAGAAGGGATAACTGTAGGAGCTATCTCCAAGATGACTGTTTTCACAGTGGAAATGTTTTAGTGGCCCAAGAGTTCTGGTGGTCTGGGATAGCATCAGATTTCTCTCTCTCTCTTTTTTAAAGATTTGTTTATTTATTATGTACACAGAAGAGGGCACCAGATTTCATTACAGATGGTTGTGAGCCACTATGTGGGTGCTGGGAATTGAACTCAGGACCTCTGGGAGAGCAGTCAGTGCTCTTAACCTCTGAGCTATCTCTCCAGTCCCCAGATTTATCTCTTTCAGAATTTTGAATTTTAAAGTTGGATGAGCCGGCAAACCTGTCCTGGCTACAAAAAAGAAACTGTGTCCTTAGGTACAGACACAGGAGGGGCAACCTCCAGTCAGAATGCAAAAGATAATGAGTTTCAAGGTGTGACAGACATGTAACCACTTCCAGGATGTCCCGCTATTTCATTCTGAAACAGTCTTCTCTCATGTCCTTTCACTGTGGTAAACTTCTCTTCATCCTTCAGAATACACTGCCTTCTCCAGGAAGCTTGCCAGGTCCTCCTGAGAAGGGCCTATGCTTCTTCTTATGCTCTCTCTCTCTCTTTCACCCTTGGTTAGGGACTTAAGTAGCTGTGTGACTGGCCTGCCTTCTCAGCTACATTGTATAGCCCTCATGGGTAAGGACAGTATTTGCCCTGGCCTGCAGAGAGTCCCTTCACTCCCTGTGGAGGATGTGCCCAGCAAGTACTTAGAGGTCACGCTCTACAGTCCCTGGTCTAGCCTTCTGGGCATCAAGTTAGCCTCACTGCCTTGGCTGGTTAAAGCAGCGCCCTTGGGGTCTGCTCTGCAGAAGGGATCTGGGTCACCCCAGACTGACTGATGGGGACTGATGTCCCAGGCTCTGTTTCTTGGGGGAAGATAAATCCTCAGCGTGGGATGGCTGACCTGGATGATCCCACCTTCCTCATTGGCCAGCATCTGAGAATGTGGTAGAAGAGAGCCTTCCTGTCTGTAACAGCTGACCAACCTTAAAAGAGAGAAAGAGAGGGGAAAATCCCCCAAACAAAAAACAGAAATTGAGATTGTCAGATGTCCCTTCCCTTCCTTGGCGTTGCTTGTGGGAACCCCAGGGCCTTTGTCGCTGGTCTCAAGGGAAGGTGGAGCCTGGGAAGAGTTAGAACCAGACAGTCTCTTTGAGAATTAAACATCAAGTGACATGTTTTTGTGTCTTGTTTGCCCTTAGCCCTGAAGGCTCCTTCTTGTGGATATGTCACACGAAGTAAGTGGTCTGAACTCCTTGTATCTACCGATGTCTCCCACCTGCACTTGATTCTCTATGTGCCAGCCACCAGGGTGCTCAGGCCACAGTATGGGGGTGAGAAGGAGAGAAGCAAGGAGAGGGAGGCAAATGCCTAGAGTCCTGGGGTCAGGGGTGTACTCTGCCAGTCCCCAGACTGGTCTTTATAGAATAGCAACATGCTTTGAGGGCATTTCTGATCAGGGGACTCTTTTCAAATAGTGTCACCTGGGAATTATTCTTGCCTGACTGATGGGGCAGCTGGGTGTTGTAGCACTCACCTGTGATCCAGGTGGAGGGATGGAGGAAGGAGCACTCACCTGTGATCCAGGTGGAGGGATGGAGGGGAGGAGCACTCACCTGTGATCCAGGTGGAGGGATGGAGGAAGGAGCACTCACCTGTGATCCAGGTGGAGGGATGGAGGGGAGGAGCACTCACCTGTGATCCAGGTGGAGGGATGGAGGAAGGAGCACTCACCTGTGATCCAGGTGGAGGGATGGAGGAAGGAGCACTCACCTGTGATCCAGGTGGAGGGATGGAGGGGAGGAGCACTCACCTGTGATCCAGGTGGAGGGATGGAGGAAGGAGCACTCACCTGTGATCCAGGTGGAGGGATGGAGGGGAGGAGCACTCACCTGTGATCCAGGTGGAGGGATGGAGGGGAGGAGCACTCACCTGTGATCCAGGTGGAGGGATGGAGGAAGGAGCACTCACCTGTGATCCAGGTGGAGGGATGGAGGAAGGAGCACTCACCTGTGATCCAGGTGGAGGGATGGAGGGGAGGAGCACTCACCTGTGATCCAGGTGGAGGGATGGAGGGGAGGAGCACTCACCTGTGATCCAGGTGGAGGGATGGAGGGGAGGAGCACTCACCTGTGATCCAGGTGGAGGGATGGAGGGGAGGAGCACTCACCTGTGATCCAGGTGGAGGGATGGAGGGGAGGAGCACTCACCTGTGATCCAGGTGGAGGGATGGAGGGGAGGAGCACTCACCTGTGATCCAGGTGGAGGGATGGAGGGGAGGAGCACTCACCTGTGATCCAGGTGGAGGGATGGAGGGGAGGAGCACTCACCTGTGATCCAGGTGGAGGGATGGAGGGGAGGAGCACTCACCTGTGATCCAGGTGGAGGGATGGAGGGGAGGAGCACTCACCTGTGATCCAGGTGGAGGGATGGAGGAAGGAGCACTCACCTGTGATCCAGGTGGAGGGATGGAGGAAGGAGCACTCACCTGTGATCCAGGTGGAGGGATGGAGGAAGGAGCACTCACCTGTGATCCAGGTGGAGGGATGGAGGGGAGGAGCACACACCTGTGATCCAGGTGGAGGGGCTGAGGGAGGAGCACACACCTGTGATCCAGGTGGAGGGGCTGAGGGAGGAGCACACACCTGTGATCCAGGTAGAGGGGCTGAGGGAGGAGCACACACCTGTGATTCAGGTGGAGGGGTGGAGGGAAGAGCTAGGTTAAGCTCTGTGTTCCTGTCTTTGGTGTGGTGGCCAGAAAGCTCAGAACAAATTCTTAATTGCTTGTAACATGCTTAGCCTTCATTTGAATGTAATCCATTCCCAGGTGTTGATTCTGAATTGTATCCTTACCTGCTGAGGGACCTTGGCCACATGCTTAAACCCACCAAGCCCTTACCTCAACTGTAAAAATGAGAACAAATATGACACTTTTATTCGGGATGGCCAAAGTCATGTGAAAATACATACTGGGGTTACCCAATCAGTGTGTGTAGGGGGAGGTTGGTGTGTGTATGTGGTATATGCACATGTATTTATAGTATGCTTGCCTATGTGTGTACAGTGTGGGCCAGAAGCAGCTTTGAGTATCTTCTATTATTTTCTACCTTAATTTTGGAAACAAAGTCTCCCACTGAGCCCAGAGTTATCAGTTTTGGCTATACTGGCGTGCCAGCCCGCCCCGAGATCCTCTGTCTCCACCTCCCCACCAGGTCCTGGGATTCTGGATGTCCACCATTCTCCCTGACTTCTGTGTGAGTGCTGGGAATCTGAACCCAGGGCCTCATGCTTCTGAAACAAGGACTTTACCTAGGGAGTGGTATTCCTAGCCACCAATATTTCCTTTTATAAAAATGTGTGTGTGTGTGTGTGTGTGTGTGTGTGTATACATGTGGTGATCCAAGAATAATTTGGTTCTTTCCTTCTACCATATGGATTCCAGGAATTGAACTCAGGTCATCAGACTTGGTGGCAAGCCCCTCTTTACCCACTGAGACATCGTGTTGGCCTTTCTTTTATTTCCTGTGATTTTTACTCTTAGGTTGTTTCCCTCTTATAACCACACCTTTGGTTCATGAATCATCTCAGACACTTCCAGATGAATTTTGTAATGGGTTTCTTAGCCAGGAGTGGTGGAGTGTGCCTCTCATCTCAGCCAAAGGCCAAGAGGGAGGGTTAGCCTGAGCTACACAGCAGGACCCTCTCCCCATACTGTTTCTCTGTCAGGGTTACCTTGCCACCTTACCCAACCTCTCCCTTTGTACTCATCAATGGCAGAGCATGCAAACCATCTTAAATTGGGGCTAAGATGGCTTCTAACTAGTTTTCTAACTTCTCCTTTGGCAGTCCTCAGACTTCCCAAAGCTGTCAATGATTGGGCGATTGAAATTTTTCTCAGATTGGCCCTTGTAACATATACACGCACACACGCTCACACTATCATTCTCAGGAAGGTGAATGGTTTGGTTTGGGTTTTGCTTTTATTAGGATCACCCCGCACTACAGCCATGTCCAGTTCACCAAGCTCTCACGTGTCAGCTGTCTCATTGGTCACTAGCAAGCAGAGCTCTGGACCGCAGGCTTATGTGTCTGAAGGCCAATCATTGTTTTTTCCTGCACCTCATCTTTCAGGAGTCCGGGATGAGGCGGGTGCTGGGGGCTTCCTGGAAGGGGTGGCTGAGGCTCGTCAGGTCTGCCTGCCTGCTCCCTCTTAGCTCAGGCTTATGCTTCTCCTTGTTTTATGAACTGGCAGCATGAGGTTCACTCCAAGTGTCATATCTGATACTTAAAAAGGCATTGGAAACTCCCTCCCTCCCCCTGGGGACTGCCTCATTTTCTAGAAATGTTTATATTCTTTTTCATTTCCTAGAATTCCAGAGGTTGGTGACAGCAGCAGGCAGAAGGACTGGTGGTTCCCAAGCTGGTTTAGCAACAGGTAAGGGGTCAGGGCGGGGTCGTCCACCCCTGACTCAGAGCCACGGCCTTCTCACTCCCTCTTTCTGCCTCACTGAACTCATTTAAGGAGTCTCTTTTGTTGTCATTTTTAATTTCTATTGTTATTGTGTGTGTGTGATATGTGTGCTGTGTGTCTGTGTGTGGTGTATATGTATGTGTGTGATGTGTTTGTGTGTGATGTGTATGTGTGTGTGTTGTGTGTCTGTGTGTGGTGTGTAAGTGTGTGTGTGTTGTGTTGTGTGTGTGGTATATGTACTGTTTTCTTGCAGGCCACAAGGAATATATTATAGAGATCCAGCTATGTATTAAAGCTATACCTAGAAATTTCAAGGTATTTTTCTACAGGAAATCATTTATCGTGGAATATTTGGTGTTATTTAGCTTTTAATATTTCAGCTGTCTTCTGCTGTGAAATTTTTGTGGGCCCATACACTGCTAGACCGTATTGGCGAACAGTGTAAGCTTCTCAAATGCTGATCCACTAGGTAATTAAAAAACTATGAGGACAGGAAAACTGGGCACAGAGATGAGCTGAAGCTGTGTTGACAGAATTTTCTCATAGAGGAATAAAATTAACAGACAAAGAGCATGGTGTGCGTAGATTATTTTCCCTCGGATACCCCATGCTGGATGTAGCATCTTCCCTGGGACACTGGGAGGAATTTTCTCAGGGCAGGGACTTGGGAAAATTCCATTACTCTGTGTATGTGATGTATGTATGTGTGATGTGTGTGTGATATGTGTATGTGTGATGTGTGTGACATATGTATGTGTGATGTGTGTGTGATATGTGTATGTGTGTATAATGTGTATATGTGATATGAATGTGATGTACGTATATATGATGTGTGTGTGTGTGTGTGTGTGTGTGTGTGTGTGTGTGATATGTTTATGCATGCAGATACATGTGTGCCACAGCATACAGATGAAGCCAGAAGACAGCTTTCGGGAGACCATTCTGTCTTTCCACTGTGGGTTCTAGAAATTAAACTCAGATTCTGAGGCTTTCATGACAAGCGGTGTCTCTGAAGTCTCTCCAGTTCAGAGGACTCTAAGTGGAATTCTGAGTCAGTCTCCCCGGCTCCCTCCTCCTTCCTGAGCCCTTCCCCAGTTAAGGGTGAAGTTCAGCTGGAGTTTAAATTTCAGAATAGACATTTCAGCAGGCTATTCCTTGGAGGAATGTCCTGGAATAACCAAGGGCTACAGGGTCATTGGAACCTAACTGCTGACCTGCACAGTGGCAAGAGAGGCAAATGCTGCCTTTACCTGAAATGTAGAATCGGTGCTTAGTGCTGTAAGCGATGGAGAAGGCATCTCCGCCCGAGACAGAGTCATTGCCTGGCCACTGCTTCATCCAGCTTCTTTTCTCTTTGTACTCAGGTCCCACAGTTCCCGAGAAGGGGGCGTAGGAAGAGGCAGAGAAAAGAAACAAAATGGAGACAGCATTGAGGAGCTTCGGCTGTGGGACTGGTTTAATCCAAAGTAAGGACCGAGACCAAGCACAGAGCTGGGGGGAGGCAGGCACCCTGGGGCATGCTGAGTGCGGCACCTGTGGGAAAGGGGGTGTCTTAGCATCTGTTAGTTCTTCATCAATGGGCTTTGGCTGAGAAACCAAACAGACTGAGCACTATGGGAATTGCAACAGGATGTGGCCAGTGGCAGGTAAAGCACACAGGCCACATAAGATGCTGTGGAAATCTGCATGATCTGGAGTGGCCAAGAAAACTTTAGATTCAGGTAACTAACTCATCCATGAAGTACGAATCAGGAGCTAAGAGATTCAGGGCTGTGAATGAATTTGTTACACAAGCAAACAGCAAATGTTTATCAGAAATTAGGATATGTTAGCTGGGTATTCCCCGAACTTCTGGTCATTACCTACCAGTGTTTTCAGAAACTAGCCTAAACTGGCTTTTAAAATGAAGTAAGTACTAAGGCATTGTCGGCGTGGATAAAGGGCTTGCTGTGTGGGTGTGGCCATGCAAAGCCAGGTGCACTGGCATGCATGTGTGACGCCAGTGCTCTACATCAAGATGGGAAACACAGACAAGAGGATTCCCGGGAGGACATGGGCCAGCAGCCAGGTGGAGGAAGCGGGGACAACAACCCTGCCTCAAAAACGGGGAGTGCTGCCCATCTCCACATGGGTGCGTGCAGTGTGCATGCCCATGTAGTACATACACATCACACACAGACGTGTACACATAAGATTGAAATGGACTATCAAAGTGCATCACACTAAAGATGAGTACTAATAAGAGGAATTTGTTTCTGTGTGTATATATGTATGTATTTGTATATAACATAAACTATTTCTCCACTTGGTCACAACCAAATCTGTATTTCTCACCATAAATTATGGCTTTACAAAAATACTGTGGCAGGCATTGTGTTGGGGACAATGATACATTTAAGAAGTTTCTGTGTTGGGCCTGGGGTTGTATAGCTCAGTAGTGGAGCGAATGCCTGGCATGCATGAGGCCCTGGGTTTAATCCCAGGTACTGATACAAAAAGGAGGGAGGGGAAGGGCAGGAAGTGGGGAGAAGGTGGAGTAGATGTAAAACTAGTATTTGCCACAATTATTAAGGTCACTTGATCAACTGACTGGAAAGTTGTCATTTAGTGACTAAGAACAGAGCTGCCCAGGGTGACCGCGGGGCCTGGGAGAGTTGTGAGTGGTTATGGTGGCGTCTAGGAAAAGGACAGAGGCTTAGGAATTGAGGGGTGGCACTGTATGCTTTATGTGTCAAGGGGCATATGAATGGAGACTCTCAGGGGCTCCTGAGCTTGGCTGAAGGTGTCAACTGGAGACTGGGATGAGGTATTGTCAGAGTCCAGGTGACAAGGACCTGCAGTCCTAGCTGAGGTCATCCAGGGGAAGGATTGGGAACAGATCTGTTCTGTCTTCGCACTGGAGGAGATGGTGGAGAACAGGATGAGGAGCTGCAGAGGAAGGGAGAAGCCTGCCTTGTCCTCTGGAAGGATCTTGGGCTTGTTTGGGCAAGTCCACTTATTTCTTGGAATAGGAAAAGTTCCCACTGTGTAGGACTGAGAATTCCAGCCAGTCTGTGTCTTTTGATAGGCTGGGCAGTGGGGTAGCCGCCTGGGAGACACTATGAGTGTAGAAAGTTGGCAGCAAGCACCACTTCTTTGCTATGTCTCTTAGATGAAGATGAGGGCCAGGGCTGGACAGCCAGGGATGGCCGCTGAGCACCCTTCTGGAGAGGATGGGACAGTTTTACTGTAGCACTTGCACTGTGAATGACTGTGGGCTGAGAGAAGAAACAGGCCACAGCCACCAGCTGTCACTTCCTCCACTGTCCCTCACACCCAGCTTCCAAAGGAGTGGCAGGTAGATGGATAGAGAGCACTGCCTGAGGGCTGTGGAAATGTCTGTCAGTAATGTGCTTACCTGCAAGCAGGAGACCTGAGTTCAGTCCCCAGACTACATGTAAAAACCAAAACAAACCCAAACCATGTGTGGTGGCATTCACTTACCATTTTACCCTGAGAAGGTAGGGACAGGCGATCCCAAGGGTCAGCCACTCTGTCCTAATGTGTGAGTTTGAAGCCAGTGAGAAACTGTGTCTCAAAACAACAACAACAACAACAAAAATCTGATTGGCACTTGAGGAAAAATACCCAAGGTTGTTCTCTGGTCTACACACACACACACACACACACACACACACACACACACACACACACGCATACACAAATAAAGAGTATTGGTTTGAAGCACATTGATGCCTTCTGAAGGCACCAAAATCTATTTCTTGAGTGAGTGGCCATGAAGGAATGGATGAGCAAAGAAGCATTTTTATGTCCCATGAACGTGTCCTTTCCCGTAAACTGCCACAGAGCCAGTGCACGCATGTTTCCACACGTGCTCCCCGCTTTCAGCCCTCTGGCCTCCGGGCTGTTCTCTGCTCTCAGTCTCAGCGAGGGCATCTGCTCTTCCTGCCCGGGACTTTCCGGGCATTTCCAAGCAGCGCCTCCTCTTTTGCTCTGTTTTCTGTCATGCCTCGGTCGGACAGCATGGAGAGGCTGACTCTCCCAGCTGAGTCTCGCTCACACGCTTCTTCTGAGCCCTGACCTGTACCAGCCTGCCCGCCTGCCTGACATCCCTGTGTGCTTTTTCCGACCCACGGATTCCTCAGTTCCTCCTCGCCCTGTTCTTTCTCACTTCCAGTCTCAGCAAACAGTTCAGTCTCAGCAGTCTGGGAGAATTTTTCCTTTGTCCAACGAGTCTTATTTCTTTTATCAATTCTTGCTCCCAAATCCTGTCCACATCCTTCCTCTACTCCGCAGCCGCCACCCCGTTCACATTGCCATCAGCTCTTTGGTGGTGGGGTGTGTTTTCACATCTTTCCTTCAGTCTAGTGTGCGGTTGTTAACATTTTAAATGTTAACTTATTCATTTGTGTGCATGTGACCAGGCACTCGTGAAGAAGTTAGAGGACAACCTTCGGAAGATGGCTCTCTCCCTCCACTGGGTGGGTCCTGGGGATCAACTCACATGTCAGGTTTCCCATAAGTGCCTTTGCCTGCTGAGCCCTCTTGCTGGCCTAATTCACAGAATTTTAATACTTCCTCTAGCTAGCCCTTGGATACCATTAATGTACCTGTGCATACGGACATACCATTGAAAACCAACTCCTAGTAACCTAGAGACCCAGAAGCTTTACTCCAGGAGCTTTTGTCCTGTGTGGTGGGTCCGGGCGCCCGGAGGTCGGCCGCACAGAGCTGAGTCTCATTCAGAAGGAAGCCGCCTGAGTGGCCTTTGGCTGGCAGTTCTCCACCCTCCTTGGAGCTCGATCATGACACTCTTTTAAGGCAGCTGACTATCACGGCGGCTTCCTTGGGGGTTGGGGTAGGATTTGATGACTCAGTTGCTTCAGGCACAGATTGCTCCTGGAAGCTGGTCTCCCCCAGCCTCCCTCCCACCTCCTGGTACCTGCACTCCAGGTTGTCCTCTGGCTTCTCAGTCAGGGTTACCAACATGCTGGGATTGTCCATGGAACTGAACAATTAACTGCTGGGAAATGGAATGTTTCAATTTTTAATTTAGCATTAATTTTTAATAGTGCCGTTTTATCTTCCTGCTCAAGTAACCAGTGGATGCTGGGATTCTTACTCAGTTTCCACAAGACAGGGCCTGAGAGGCCATGCAGCTGAGAAGTGCTGGCAGGTTGTAACACCCACTGGGACTCAGAGGTTCTCAAGGGGAAGGAAGGACTAGGTGTCATTTCTGTTTAACTTCAGTTTGGCTGATACATGAGGGAGGTGAAGCTCACAAATGCTGCTTTTGAGAAATAGAATGTGTGTATGTTTATTTTCCCCTTTTGTTTTGAAATCCCGTCATTCCGTAAAGCCAGAGTGCAACAGGACTAAATGTGCATCCAGGGCAAGGCTCTACAAGTGAGCACCCACAAAGCTGGGCCTGCGATCACCTAAAACCCGACGAGATGCCACAGTAACTACTGAAGGGACAAAGACAAATCTGGGGTTTAACATGATTTTATTAACACAGCAAGTATCCATCTAAAGAGCAGTAGAGACTGGGGCTCAAAGCACTGGCCTCCAGAGAAAGCCTCTCGGGTTCGAGTCTTGGTTCTCCAACTTAGTAGTTGTGTGACTTCAGGCAAATTACTTAGCCTTCCTGTTACAAGTTCTTAATTGATTAGCTAGGAATCAATTAGTTACTTGCACACGACTTTGACATAAGGTAACCCTCTGTAGATTCTGGTTCAGGGCACTGGCAGATAATATTGCTTAATGAGATAGTGGGTACAGTTGACTTCAGATGTGACCCTGTCTCAGAAGAACACATGGTACCAAAACTCACAGGAAGTGCTCCATGATCGTTTAGGTAATTGTCAACATCTGTGACATATCTTTGGTCAAATTAATAAGTTCCCTGAACCTTGATTTTCATGCCTAAATAATGGATACAACATGTCACAGGCACGTGAAAAGGACAAACCTGGCTAGGGTTGGTACAGAGTCCACTGTTGGCACCTCTCATGACTGACGTGTGCCCGAGCACGTGTGCCCACACTGCAGCAGGCACACCTGGTGTGCAAAAGATGGAGCCGAGTCTCAGTCGGAGACTCCAAGCAGCTGGCCCCAAGGCACCAGGTGGCCAGGAGAGCAGGTGGCCAGTAGGTCTTCCCTACCCTACCACTCCACCAAGAGGAGAGATTTCCAGCTGTCCTGGGAAGAAAGGGGCCAGGCAGAGGCAACACAGGGTAGGGGGCAGGATCACCTCAAGAGTCAGAGCAGAGCCTGGTGATGGATGCCTTCTCCACTCTGCCCGTCAGCTTGTGGAAGGTGCAGGGGACGTTCCTCTTAGCTCCCAGCAGCAGCAGCAGCAGCACATGCTCATAGCAGGGCCACATGCTCGAAGCAGGGAGGGTCAGAATGTCACAGTCTCCCTGCAGACCCACTTACCTCCCCGGCTTGGGTGGCTTTCCCCTGTGAAGCAGAAGGAAGGGCCGGGCCACATGGCGGGATGCCAGCATGGGAGCCAGTGAGCTTTAGATTTAAATAGCAGACGAACACTGTGCAAAGCTATGTAAGTTTGGTCAAAGTGTGTTCCACCCAGCCAGGCCTACCCTCTTGGTGGGTCAGTCTGTCCCACGTGAACTGGAGACCCAGTATGAGTCTGCACCCCTGCCTAGACTCCGCCCCTGCTCGGCTGCTGCTTTCTGCCCTTCCTGCACTCAGCCTTCAGAGTCTCTGTTGCCTGGCTCCCTGTGTTGGTGTTGCTGGGTCTCATTCAAGCTTTCTGAGTAATGAAAACAAGCCTCTTGTGTTCCTAGCAAAGACACGATGCGGGCAGGGGAAGGACCTTTAGAATCCTGCTTTCCAGCCTTGGCTGTGCTGTGCTCCAGAGTCCTTCCTTTCTGAGCACTTCTGCCTCCTTGTCTATAAAATGAAGTTGGAAACACCAGCATGACCCCAGGGCAACCCTGACTATACACTAGTTAAAGAGACAAGAAGGGAGTGGAGAGATGGCCTGTGGATAAGCTCGGTCTGCTCTGCAGGCTTGAGTTCAGATTCCCGGCACCCATGTAAAATGCCAGGTGGGTGTGGCAGGCTGCCTGTGATCCCACCGCTTCGAAGCTGGAGAGTGGATTCTGCAGAGCAAGCTAACTGGCTAGTCTAGTCTGTGCTGACAAACGAGGTTCATTTGAGAGGCTGGTCTCGGCGAATAAAGACTCCCAACATCAACCTTAAGTGTGCATTCGCTGCACTTACATACATGCGAATACATGCATCCCACACACGCAGTTTTCTAAAGTTCTGAAGAAGTGAGAGAACAGTGAAAATGAGAGGAGAGGCATCATTTGCTGTGTCCATTGGGAAGGGGGACACATAAGGGGGTCTAGTGACCCCCAGCTCTGCCTTTGGGGCACTGACTGCCTAGGTTTAGGCACTGGCAAGTGGTGTGCATAACTAACTGCCCAGCATTGACCCGTCCTTGTCACCACAGCAGCCTGTCCTGCGGTGTGGTTTCACAAGTGGTTAGGACTGTGAGACCTCTTCCTAATGAGACAGTCTCCCCCCCCCCCCCCCCCCCGTACAAGCTTGGGCTTCTCTCTTCCCTCAGCAGGAGACTGAGGTCCCCGGTCCTCAAAGGACATTGTCTCAATAGCCTGCCAGCTGAAGAGAGGGGACGCGCAGTCTCTGGAGTCTCTTCATCCTACAGGACAGTGACACCAGCATCCCGAGTCTGGGGCCCTTCCTGGCCTTTCTCTCTCAGCTCCGACTGCTTTCACTCATCCCCCTGCATCACATCTGACAAATAAAAACCCAAACATGTCAGTTAGGGGCTGGAGAGAAACACAAAGGTGTCTGGGATGTGCATCAATTGGTAGAGTGTCTACCAAGCACACACAGAACCTGGGTTCTGTTCCTGGCACCTCCTAAAGGGGTGGTCCATGCCTGTAATCCCACACTTGGAAGATGGAAAAAGGAGAGTCAGTAGTTCAGGGTGATCCTTGGCTACATAGGGAGTCTGAGGTCAGCCTTGGTTACATTAGACTGTAAGAATCCGAGAAGGTTCCCAAGCAGCCTTCAGAGGTGCCCGGTGCTTCCCATGCCCAGTCACACCTGTTCAGGCACTGAGGAGAAGCTTCACTCCGGATTCAGGGCCGGTGGCCATGGACCTTGTTGGCCCCCTCCTCCTTGGCCAGCCTCTTACCATCCCTAGAGGTTCTGATTCATGGTGCTGCATGTTCTGTCTCCAGGAACCGCCCGGAAGTTTTGTCGTTGACTCCGTGGAAGGCACCCATCGTGTGGGAAGGCACTTACGACAGAGCCGTGCTGGAAAAGTATTATGCCAGACAGAGAATCACCGTGGGGCTGACAGTTTTTGCTGTGGGAAAGTAAGCAAAGCCTTTCTTTTTTTTTTCTTGTTCTACCATCAAAGTCTTGGTGAGGGGCCCACAGCCACACAGAGGCCTTACTTTGTCATAGTTACTAGACAGGAGACTTCTATCTCCTTTCTGATGAAGGCTGAGGACAAAATCAACAGTAGGTGAGTCCACCCATTCCCACCACAGAGGGAAGAGAAACTGTCTTCAGTACCACTGGGACCCAGAGCCAACAGCATACCTACTGCTCCCTCCTCCCTGACCTCCAGGGCTTTCCTAGGGAGGCGGCAGGTGCCAGCTGTTGGCTGGCTGGGATGTAAGTGTTCCTCCTGTGTTCGCAACGCCCAGGGCCATGGACAGGGGCTTACATAAGCTCCAGGAGTGTGCTCTGTGCACCGTGACCTCTATGCCGATGTGTGGATGTTGCTCTTCCATGGGTTCCTCTGGTCCTGTCTACCTGATCATCCTGGAGGATTTGACCCTGGTGTTTGGGTGGGCAGAGCCTGCTAAGACTGGACAGGTTCTGGCTGCCCCAGCTTCTGTTTCCTTATTCAGAACATGTGATGCAGGAAAATTGTACTCATTCTTACCTAAGCTTGAGTTGAATCATCGCTTTTACAGTATAACCCATTTTGTTTTCTTAGTGAATTAAATGTTTTCCCCTAAAATAAAACATTAGGTTTAATTTCTAAATTTTTTCTTTTCTTTCTTTCTTTCTTTTTTTTTTTCTTGAGGCAGAGTTTCATTTTTAAGGGTTTTTGTTGTTGTTGTTTTCGAGACAGGGTTTCTCTGTGTAGCTCTGGCTGTCCTGGAACTTGTTCTCTAGACCAGGCTGGCCTCGAACTCACAGAGATCCGCCTGCCTCTGCCTCCCGAGTGCTGGGATTACAGGCGTGCACCACCAACGCCCAAGTTTTAAGAAAGGCTGAGTGAAGTTATGAGAGAGCTAGCAACAAAGTAAGACATGCTGGAGAGTGTGGGGGTGGGCTTCTGAGAGAATCACCGTGTGCTTTAAAAAAATCATGCCTGTGGAGGTCAGAGGACAGTTGTCTGGAGTCGGCCCTCTTCTTCCACAGTGCGGGTTCTGGGATCCAACTCAAGTCTGGGTTTGATAGCAAATACCTTTATGTACTGGGAACGCTTGCTGGACGTGCTTCCTTATCTACCCTCTGGGCCTCTGTGTTGATGCCTCTTCTGAAAAAGCCACAAAGTATGCAGGACACCCAGCCCCCTGCCATGCTCAAATGGAGCAGAAGGGCAGGTTGGCCTGAGCTTGGGCTTTGACAAGGACCTCAAAGAAGGCACCATGAGGCTGTCACAGGACTCCCAGTGCCCATGGCTGTCTTTGGGAAGTTCCAACATTGCTCCGTGTGCTGAGACCCCGAGCCTAATGGCATGCCATTGGGAATGGTGGTATGCAGTTTGGACATTTCACTAGAAGAATAAGATTGTGTTGTTCTGGAGTGGGATTCAGGGCTCCACTCAGCAAAGCTTTCATCACAGAAGGGATAAGACAGCCACACTGCACATTGATTTGATCCTGCCTGGTGTTCCCCAAAGAACAGAATGTACCCACTGTCCCATGATACTACCCACCATCCCATCACAACATTGCAGAAAAACGGAAAACAAAACAACAAAAGAGCTCCTTGAGTCCCTCCCACCTCCTGGTGAAAGCTGTGCTCCCTGCTAGGAAAGCTGTGCTCCCACCTCCTGGTGAAAACTGTGCTCCCTGCTAGGCAGGCTGTGCTCCCACCTCCTGGTGAAAGCTGTGCTCCCTGCTAGGCAGGCTGCTCCCACCTCCTGGTGAAAGCTGTGCTCCCTGCTAGGAAAGCTGTGCTCCCACCTCCTGGTGAAAGCTGTGCTCCCTGCTAGGCAGGCTGTGCTCCCTGCTAGGCAAGTCTGCAACAGTGAATCACAGAGGAAATGCATCCAGACCTTCAGGGAGGTGTGAGATTTGCTTTGTTTGTATTTCAGTGCCTAGAGCTAACTGTGGTACTTTAACCTCTTAAACATCCTTGGGTGTCACAGTCACACCACCCCACACACCCCTAAGTATTGTTTCCTAAGCTTCAGGGCACACTGGTTTTCCTTAAAGATCAGAGTACAGAAGTCTGTCCTGACCCCCAGCCATGTCCTCTTTTACCACTGAGCTGTATTAACTCATGTAAAGAATCAGTACTAGAAACCCTGGGGCTTCCCAATGCCAACAGTAAAAGTGCGATTTATTTCAATGGCAAAGAGCAACCCAAGCATCAAGAAAAACAAAACAAAACAAAACAAAAAATGCCAGTCATTACTGCATTCAGAACGTTGTGATTGGCTAGTTGTGTGCTCAGTAACTAACTGTGGTCTGTATTCTCTGTGTGTAAGTTCGAGGTTTCGAAAAGGCCCAGGTGATGCTTCTCATCTCTGCAGTCTCCTTGGTGTGACTTGGGAAGTAGTTTGAGCTCGTAGAAGCATCATTGTAATGTCACTTGAATGAGTAAATAGTTAAATTGACATGTCTCATTTATTAGAATGGAAAAAAAAAAAACCCTGACAATTCCAAATGTTGGAAAAGATGTGAAGTAATCGGAACCCTTGTTTATTGCTAGTGGGAATACAAAACAGTGCAGCCATTTGGAAGAAATTTTGGCAGTTGCTTGCAAAACTGAACACGCTCTTATCATAATCTAGTGATCAAATTCCTTGGTATTGACCCAAGTGAGTTGAAAACATGTCTACACAAACACCTACATAGATATTTTTAGGAGCTTTATTCATAATTGCTAAAAACTTGGAAGCAAACAAGCTTTCCTTTGACAGGTGGATGTAAAAATGAACTGTGGTCAATTCAGACAACAGGATGTTATTCAGTGCTGAAAAGTGAGCTGTGAAGCCGCAGAAAGCACGGAGAAATTTTTGTCACTTGTCACTGAGTGAAGAACCCGATCTGGAAAGGCTCCTGTGCTGGCACTGCTGGCCCTGTAACAGCAGGAGTCATCAGAGAGGAGCAGCCTCAGCTGAGAAGATGCCTCCTCAGATCCAGCTGTAGAGCATTCTCTTCATTAGTGGTCCATGGGGGAGGCCCAGCACACTGCGGGTGGGGCCATCCCTGGCTGGTGGCCCTGGGTTCTATAAGAAGCAGGCTGAGCAAGCCATGGGGAGCAAGCCAGTAAGCAGCCCCCCTCCATGGCCTCTGCACCAGCTCCTGCTTCCAGGATCCTGCCCTGCTTGAGTTCCTGTCCTGGCTTCTGGAGGCTACCATGTGAAGGTGTGAGTCAAATAACTCTTTCCTTCTGAACTTGCTTTTGTTCTTGGTGTTCTACCAGAGCAACATAACCCTAGGACAGGTCCATTCTGACCTGCTTCTGATTCTGATTCTGGAAGAGGTGAAACTATAGTGTCAGGAATAGGATTGGTGACTGAGGAGCTGGGGGAGAGAGAAGGGAAAAAGAAGAGCCTAGAAGATTCTTAAGGCAGTGAAGCTACTCTGAATGATACCACAGTGGTGGGTACACCTGACATTGTGCTTTTGCACATTTCCCAAAGTGAACCTTAGTATAAACTATGCATCGGTGTGGAAGCAACAGTCGCCACAGACCCGACTCTTGGAGCGTGGGTGGTGCCAGCAGGAAAGGCTGTCTAGGCAGGAGGTATATGGACGACACTCCGTTTTGCTCAGAATTCAAAATTGTTCTCAAGAATGCTTTTTTAAAAAGACGAAAGTGTTAAAATACAGCCAGACTGTAGCTTAGATGGTTGACTGCATGAAGTATGCAAAGCTCTAGGCTTAATCCCAGGCACTGCAGATGCAATGACACATGTAATCCTAGCAGGACTATGAGAAGTTCAAGGCCATCCTTGGCTGCATAGTGAGCTTGAGGCTAGCCTGGTATACACGACAACTCGTCTCAAAAAAAAAAAAAAAAAGTTAAAAGGAGGTGAAATCAGAAACTGTTCAAGTATTTGGATGGATTCATAACTTCATATTTGTCTGGATGATACACTGGCATTTGGGGCAACCAATGGGAGGTTTGTAGAATGACCATGCAATGTGGGAGTAGATCTACATTCTATGCACTGTTCCCTGTATCACAGAGGGGCATGGAACAGTGCTGGTGGATGGACTTACCTAACACAGAGAAGATAAGGACGTTATGAATCCTCAGTAAACTTGAGCACCATACTTTGTGTTTGGCCCGGGAGTAGCAACACTGGCCATTTCTGGCTATTCAAGAGCTGCACTTTCTTTGTCATCAGGCTTCTAAATAGGAGAACAGAGCCTTAGCATGGAGCTTAGTGCAAAGCAGAGTAGTTGAGAATACACTCTCAGACTGGCTGGCCTCCAAGAGCAAGAGGACAGGGCTGTGCCTGCCCAGTTCTTACAAAGTTGGCAGCAGAAGAGGTTACTCCACTTTCCTCAAGGACTGGGAGACCAGCTGGTGGAGAATAGCCAGGGTGCTTACTAACGTGTCCTCTACATGAGAACACATAACTGGTGCGTGGAGAAGTCATTCCCTCCTAAACATAAAATACAGACCGTCTGAGTGTAATAGCACACGGTTAAATATGTCCCTCTCTTTCAGGTACATTGAGCATTACTTGGAAGATTTTCTGGAGTCTGCTAACAGGCATTTCATGATTGGCCACAGGGTCATATTTTATGTCATGATGGATGATACCTCCAAAATGCCTTTTGTACGCCTGAGTCCTCTGCGTTCCTTACAAGTGTTTGAGATCAGATCTGAGAAGCGGTGGCAAGACATCAGCATGATGCGCATGAAGACCATCGGGGAGCACATCCTGGCCCACATACAGCATGAAGTCGACTTCCTCTTCTGCATGGATGTGGATCAGGTCTTTCAAGACAACTTTGGTGTGGAGACTCTGGGTCAGCTGGTAGCTCAGCTCCAGGCCTGGTGGTACAAGGCCAATCATGACGAGTTTACCTATGAGAGGCGGGAGCTGTCAGCGGCGTACATCCCATTTGGACAGGGGGATTTTTATTACCATGCAGCCATTTTTGGAGGAACACCCATCCGCATCCTCAACCTCACCCGGGAGTGCTTTGAGGGGATCCTCCAGGACAAGGAAAACAACATAGAAGCCGAGTGGCATGATGAAAGCCACCTCAACAAATATTTCCTTTTCAACAAACCCACTAAAATCTTATCCCCAGAGTACTGTTGGGACTATCAGATAGGCTTGCCTTCAGAAATTAAAAATGTCAAGATAGCTTGGCAGACAAAGGAGTATAATTTGGTTAGAAGTAATGTCTGACTTCAAATTGTGCTGGTAGATTTCTAAATTTGACAGAATTATTCTGGCTAATTCCTCAAAAAAGTAGTAACAGTTAACTTTTAACTTGAAAATCAAAACCAAAACCCACCAACATGGCAAACACATACTATTTCTCCTCATAACTTTGAGCCTTGTAATATGTGAGAAAGAGTCTATGGTAAGTAATCAGATGTAAATTCTCAGTAATTTCTTATATATTCTGGGTTTGGGGGAAATACTATATAATCTGAAATCAAAATTGATTTGCCATAAGTAAAGAAAAAGCCAGAACGTTCTGCCCAGTATGCCAGATAGCTTACTGGAGAACAGAGTGCTAAGAGAAATATTTGGGAACAAAATGGGCTAGATTGGAGTGGGGGGCACTGTCCCCTTGGTTCATTGCCTTCCTGGTTGTGGGGATTCTAAAGCAACACAGAGAGACTTTGCAGAAGAGAACTGTGTAAGGACACCAGCGTGGTCCTCAGAGGCTTTTTACAGCTGCTGGCATCAGGCCATTGGCAGCCCAGACCCCATTAGGCTATTGTTTGGCTTCTGTGCATGAAGAAGGTAGAGAGCACTGGTAGGTGTCATGGTGGCACATGTCCAGAGTCCCAGTAAATATGGGGCTGACCACTTAGAGACTGTGCTATGCTGGAGGGACATGGCATGGGGGTTGATGCCTGAATTGAGGTGCAAATACAGGCAGTGTTCTTGACAATGACTAATAGCAGGAATGGAATAGAAGGTGAGTTGGTGGCATTATGGAAGGAGAAGACCCGATTTCCGCTGGAAGACACTCGGCCATCATCTGGTCCTACCACCTACTCTGAACCACAAAGTTCCTCAGCCCATCATATTCCAGCCTGGAGGGCTGACATGAAGAGAAAGCCCTCCATCATATGACCTTGTTTCCCCCGGCTCTGTCTGCACTATGCTAGTGTGATAGCCAGACAGATGTACAGGACAACATGGGTAACTGACTATAGCAATGGGTAGTATAGCAATATAGTAACTGACTACCCAGTCACCATAATGGAGCTGCTAAACATTCAGCTCCCTTCTCTGAGAGAAGCTTAACATCTCTGTAAGTGGTTTTCAAACTGTGGGTCGTGACCCTTACAATGGTCGCATATCAGATATTTATATTATGATTTATAACAACAAAATTTATAATTAAGAAGTACCAATGAATAATTTTATGGTTGGGGCCACCACAACATGAGGAACTTGTCGTCAAAAGTTTCTCTGGTCCTACCCGGTTCCACAGTCTCACAGCTGCTTATAAAATAATCACTCAGAGGCTTCATATTTCTACAAACTATGTGGCCTATGGCAGGCCTCTTGCTAGCCAGCTCATATCTTAAATTAACCATTTCTATTAATCTGTGTTTTGCCATTTATCTTGTGGCTTTACCGGTCTGCTGGCATGTTGCTCCGTGGGCAGCAGGCTCTCTCACTCCACCTTCCTCTTTCCTGTGTCTCTCCTTGGATTTCCCACCTGCCCCTAAGCTGACTTACCATAGGCCAAAGCAGCTTATTTATTAACCAATGGGAACAACATCTATTCACAGCATACAGAAAGAGGTCCCCTAGCAGGAACTATATTAGAGGATAGCAGTATTAAGAAGGTTGAGAACCACTGCTCTATATGGTAACGTAAGCAAATCGGTGTAAGGGGGTTATTGGCTCATATTTCCATGTATGCATATATTTATATTTCCATATGTGCATATTTATTTTGTTTGTCTTCCAGTTGTACCGTCTGTTTCCATTCTCAAGCAATTTATTTAAAAAGCTGTTGCACCCTCATAGTATAGTGTGAAGGGCTTCAATAAAAAACGGTCTTACATTTTGTCCAATTACACCACCTCTTACTCTTCAGTTGTTAAAAAAATGTCATATACCCAGCAGCAACAAAAAACCTCACAAATTTCCTGAATTAGTGAGCTTTTTAAAAGGAAGTGGAGACCACACACTGGCTAAGAATCCCACCTCCCTGTCGTTCAGGTTGTGCTGGATCCAGACTGAAGAGGGAGATTTTGATGTGTGAAGTCCTGAACCAAAGAAATGATCTGTACTGAAAGTGTGGCAAAAGGCTGAAGAAATTTTGAGGGAATTTCTTGATTTTTAAAAATTCATCTAAATTTAAGTCCTTAATAAGTAAATTTGGAATGTTATTAAAGGTAATGTTTTAAACATTTTTAAAATAAAAATTCTGGTTTACAATTGAATAAATTATTTTCTCAGTATATTCTGGTCTGGTCATGGATTATGCATTTTCTCCCAGAGATGTTCAAAAGCATCAATTTTGATTGTCTATAATGATAAAGAATTTTAGGACTTTAGGCTTAGAAAAGCCGTCATCACCTCCTGGACTTGCCCTATTACAGAGACAGGGCCACAAACAGCAGGCTTAACTGTCACTCTCAAGTTATAAAGCTCTGTCTGTGTCTGTGTGTGTGTGTGTGTGTGTGTGTGTGTGTGTGTGTGTGTGTGTGTGTGTGTGTGTGTGTGTGTGTGTGTGTGTGTGTGTGTGTGTTGGAGACCAGGGGTTGATACTGTTATCTTCCTCAGTTCCCCTATCTTTAAGTTCTCACACCCAGATACTTTATGTGGGCTCTCCGGAATCAAATTTATAAACTCAGCCATTTTCCCAGCCGAGGCATGCCCCGGCCCCTACACTCCCAGTGTAAAAGGCATTGGGCTTGTCCATAAGGGAGTTACTAGATTGGGTTAGTTGAAGTAACAAGACCCACTCAGACTGGATGGCACCTGTCAATATGAGGTCCAAGACTGACTAACCAACACAAAAAGAAAGCAGGTGGAGCCCCAGCAGCTCCCTGACCGTAGGTACAGTGTGACAGCCACCTCATGTCCCTGCTGCCACACTTCCTCCTTCACAGTCTGACAGACAGAACCCATTTCCTGTGGTTCACAAGGTGAGGAGCTCAAGGATTGTGGCTCATGTTCAGGCTGAGGCTCTACACTGGAGCTGACAGATTTTGGTGACAATTTGGGAACAGTAGGCATGCATTTGCCCATCAGCAAATCAGTGGCTCTCAGCTTGGGACTCGCTCCTTTCCCTGCCCTCACAACTATTTGGCAGTGACAATATCTGCATTTTTTGCTTGTCACAACTGGTCTGTGAGTGTGGGTGCTACTGGTATTTAGTGTGTAGATACAAGGGACACTGCAAATGATTCACAATGCACAGATGCACAGGATGGTGAACCCCACCCCAAGAAACATCGTTAGTGCCAGTCTCAGATTTCACTAACAGAAATATTTTGTTTGTGTGGGAAATTACCTGATTAAGCCTCAGGACTTGGAGCGCTCACTTCCTCCCTAGAATCTAGAGCACATACAGAGGGGTTCCCTCTAATGGGCACCAGAGGGCAGGAGTTCCAAAGATAACCAGTTTCTGACATTATTAAAAACACTGTTTGGTGCTATTGAAGGTGGCATATTTGTAGAAATGGTGTTAATTCTGCTTGTAAAAAACTAGCCCTACAAGCTTAAGGGATGTTGCTGTGAAAAGTATGCAAAAATCAGAACATTTATGTAGCTAGAGTTTTCCTGCCTGGCCCACAGTCAGGACAAATCTCTCTTACCCGCCAGTCCCACAGTCGCTCAGACCCAACCAAGTAAACACACAGAAACTTATATTGCTTACAAACTGTATGGCCATGGCAGGTTTCTTGTTATCTACCTTTTCTATCTTAAATTAACCCATTTCTGTTAGTCTATACTTTGCCACATGGCTTGTGGCTTACCAGTACCTTTACATGTTGCTTTTCATGGCGGCTGCTGGCGGTGTCTCTCCCCAGCCTTCTACTTCCCAGAATTCTCTTCTCTCTTGTCCCACCTATACTTCCTGCCTGGCCACTGGCCAATCAGAACTTTATTTACATAGAGCGATATCCACAGCACTTCCCCTTTTCTTTTTTTAATAAAAAGAAAAAAAGGAAAAAGTTATAACTAATATAAAAAAACTATATACAAAAGTACAATAACTATATATACCATATATACAAACAATAAATACCTAAACAATGTCTAGTCCATTTGCATTTGACAAATTCAGAGAAAATAATTCCATTATCTATCCTATTTTGGTAAGTCCAGAATGTACCTGATTCACTTTTTATCCTAACTTATATAGCTAACAGAACTGTCTTATAACGTCTTTCAAATTTATAGACTTACAGCTCTTAGTGAGTTTTTCTGAAATCCTTAACAAAGATAATTATAACTATAACTAACTCATCTTCAACTCCCTCAGAGACCCAAGAAGGAAATAATACTACCTAATAAAAATAAAAACAAGAAGTGCATGCAAGCAGCTTCCAAAAAAAAAATGTGAGTTGACAGAAACAGCCAGCTGCTTGGACAGTCACCTGAGGTTTCTCCGCAGTGTTGGGGCATCATCTTCAGCCTATAGGCTTAGCGTATCTGACAGACACTTTTGTGAACTAGGATGTATACAGGGTCAACAGTTTGACCTCACATTTGGTGAGAGCAGTCCATGTACCAGAAACACCTGAATTCCATTAGTGTCATGTCATGATTCAGGATTTTAAATTCTGGAAATTATTGATGTTTTTTTCAATTCAGCTGTCCATTTTTCTTGGCTGTGTATATGTGGCTTCATCTTGACATCCTGTTCTTCTCCACATCCCTCTATTAAACACCAGTCTACTATTGAGAGGGGTGAGCTTAGTTATTCTTCAAGAATAACTGTTTCATCTGCTGTTCCATTGCACATCAGAAGCCATTGGCCCACTCCCTGTTCAGCTGCCTTTGAAGAAAAGGGCACGGTACCTTTTACAGATTACAAAGGTCACTCACTTCAGGGATGGTGCCATATTGTCCTGGCTTCAGAAGATGCCTTTTGTTAAAGCCACAACCACACTTGTTTTGGCAAGAATCGGTAGTCCTTGGTTTCATGTCCTGTCTGTCCTGTTTGTCAGCAGTTGATTTGAGGATACTTTGTTGTCCAGTGGCTAACTTTTGCCACAATGAAAGTTAGCTCCATATGCAGTTTCTTCAATGCCCATATTTTCTCTGAAGTAGATTGGTACTGCCAGGAGCCGTCATGTCTCATAGTCATAGCAAAAAAGAAAAATTCTTAAGAAGAGAATTCTGGGAAGTAGAAGGCTGGGGAGAGACACCGCCAGCAGCCGCCATGAAAAACAACATGTAAAGGTACTGGTAAGCCACAAGCCATGTGGCAAAGTATAGACTAACAGAAATGGGTTAATTTAAGATAGAAGAAGTAGATAACAAGAAACCTGCCACGGCCATACAGTTTGTAAGCAATATAAGTTTCTGTGTGTTTACTTGGTTGGGTCTGAGCGACTGTGGGACTGGTGGGTAAGAGAGATTTGTCCTGACTGTGGGCCAGGCAGGAAAACTCTAGCTACACATTTACAATGACTTGGCTATAACTGTCCAGAGGGCAAAGAGGTTATGGTCTTGGCTAAACAGCTTGGTTATGAAGACCGGGAGCAGCCTTGATCTGTTTAAGCCCCACAGGAGATGATTGGAGGACTGGTGCAGTGATCTATGGAAGCAAGGGAGAGGTGACTAGCATGCTTGTGAGAGCCGGTGATTGGTGATGTCACTGTGGCGTTTGAAGCCCTCATAGAAATCAGCAAGCCAGTAAGCCACTTTTCTTCTCCTTTGCCCTCCTCTCTCTTTTGTATCATTTTTTTGTATCACTTGTGAACACTTCCTAATCACATCTCTATAACCAGGACATGAGCAAGAACCAAGGACGTGGAGGGTCTCAAAGCTGAAAACAATGATGTCTGTCCTAAGAGAGCTGCTGTAGGTGTGACCACCAGCTCTATGGCTGTAACTGGATGTCTGCCCTTGAGAAGTGGCTGCCACTTCTGGCTGTGAACCCAGATACTTCAGCAACAGCCCCCTCGCACAGCAGGATACAGGATGCCTACAGATAGATCAGGGTTTCTTAGAGGTCTGGGCTCTGGCAGGTCCAGCTAGCTAAGCTTGGCCACATATCCCCACTAGCCTAATTAAAGAAATAGGTCATTAAGGCTTTCCCCATTACTGAATAAATGAGTCTGCTGTTTGCTTCTAAGACACTCCCAATGTCTGTGTTGTTGACACCACATCTTCTCACCCCTCCACTGAGGGAACAGGTCATGGTAAAATCACAGGAAGGAGATTTATTCAATGTGGCCACATTAGGAAGAGGAACAAATAAAGAGTGCCAGTGACAGCCACCCTCAAGCCCTTCTTAGGAGTTCTGATATGAGGTTTATGTTTAAGAGAAAGTAAGGGGTATGCATGACTAGGTACTCCTGGCCACGGTGAGGTGTTACTGTCATGCGTCCCTGCTCCAGCCTGCCCTGATATGCTATGGAACCATGGGGAATCTCTTTCCAGGAGATGGTTCCTCCTCTGGTGAGCACCAGTCTTCAGCCTTTTTATTTTCTCAACACGAGATTCCTATGGAGGATGTGCCAATTCCTTAGGGTGCACTGTCTCAGAAGTCTGATGGTCAAAGGCAGGGGCCCATGTGCCCTGCTTGGACAGCTGCAGGTGTGTTCTGTAGTTTGTGACATGAACAGTAAGCTTAAGTCACTTCTAAATATACTACAGTTAATAAAAAGGCATAGAGGAAAGGGGAGACCATCACAGCCATGCTGATTTAAAGGAGAGACATATTGGTCTTCTGCTCCAAAGGTAAAGCTCACATTGGGGTCTGAGCCCAGTGGGGCAGTGTTGAGTTATGTTGGGTCTTGAATGGGGATTATTGCCTTTCTCTGAGTGAGCCATTGCTCTGGAGAGCGGTTTCTATGAGGTGGGTTGTTAGTGAGCAACCTTGCCAATTCCCCTCCATCTCTCAAACTTATGTTCTTCCACACAAAGTTCGTCTGATTTAGTGTTGTGAGTTGAACCTCTGCAGGGCTCTCACCAGAAACTCAGCAGATTCCAGTGACATGCTCTTGGACTTCTGGAACTAGAAGCCACAATTTTTTTCCTTTGTAGAGCACCCAGACTCCAATATTGTGTGGTAGCAATGCATACACTGAGAAGCAAGCACTAAAGAAGTGAACTGGAATTCAGTGGTCCTTGCTTCAAGTGTTCTGCCAAGGTGAGCCATAGCCTTCAACTGCCCGTTCCATTGACCTCAAACCTAACTCAACTATGTAGGCAATGCTTACCATCAGCATCCACCAGGCCAAGGTAACTCGTCTGTAGCCTGGGTCTGCTGCCTTTTATGTTTATTGGTGGATGGAAAGCAGTTGGACATTCACACCTGTGGGATGCTACCTCCAAAATCCAAAGATGGCCCAAGGGAGTTTTTGTCTTTCTTGGTGACAGAGGACACTCAGCATTTGTTTACAAACTTGGCTGCACCTTGGAATTTCCTGGATTGCTAATATTTATATCTGGGTCTCACCCCAAAGATTGGTATTCAGCTACCTTGGGGTGGGACTTGAACATCGTGAGTTTTAAAACCTTCCTGTGTGATTCCCTTATGCTGGGATGCTTGGGAAGGAACTGCCTGTACATTACAGTGATTGCTCTCTGTGTGCATTTTCTGGTTTTGCTTTGTTGTTTTGTTTCAGGCTTTGTATTTTTATTGTTTGAGATTTGTTAAAATTCTTGAGCTTCTCAGCCAATAACTTCTTATAAATCAAATTTGGGCTGTTTTTAAATAGTATACTGTTAAAAACAAAGATGGCGGGGTCACTGGCTCAGCAGCATCGGAGTCTTAGGGGCCTCTCAGGAGTCTCCAAAGGGAGACACAGCATGGGAAAAGGAGTCTGCAGGGCTCCGAAACAACTTAAAACAAAACAAGAAACCCAAGTCTTATGGGAAGATGCTTTTTTTTTTTCATTTTAAATTTTTTGTTTTTGTTTTTTTGAGACAGGGTTTCTCTGTGTAGCTGTGGAGCCTGTCACTATGTAGATCAGGCTGACCTCGAACTCACAGAGATCCTCCTGCCTCGGCCTCCCAAGTGCTGGGATTAAAGGCTTATGCCACCACCGCCCAGTTGGGAAGTCGCATTTAGAAAGTGGACTCACAGCCTGGGGTTGGTGGCACACGCCTTTAATCCCAGAACTTGGGAGGCAGAGGCAGGTGGATCTCTGTGAGATCGAGGTCAGCCTGGGCTACAGAGCAAGTTCCAGGAAAGGTGAAAAGCTACAAAGAGAAACCCTGTCTCGAAAAACAAAAAACAAAAAACAAAACAACAACAAAAAAACAAAAAAACAAAAAAAAGAAAAAAGAAAGAAGAAAGTGGACTCACAAAATTGAAAGGGAAGATAACAGAACAGAGCAGTATGCAGTGGAGAACACGGACTAAACACTTTGCTGCTGGCCTCAGCCCAGAGGTGGCAAGCACAGAGGTCATGCTGGATGAGCTCCAGGTGCAGGGAAATGTGCAGTGGCCTGGAGCTCCCGCAGAAACAGGTCATCATGGAATAGGGCCAGCCATACAGCCCAACCGCTGCCCCCATCATGGAGCTGCCCCAGCTGCAGCTTGAGATGCTTGCCCTGCTGGGAGACCAAGAGTGCTGCAATGATGCTGCAGGCAGCCTATACATGCAGAGATCATGTCTTGAGCCTTGGGGCAGCCAATGTCAAGGAAGGGAGGTATGTGAGGTATGTGGTAGCCTGGAGCTCAAATGGAACCTGCTCCCCGCCTTCTCCAGTAGCCCCGCCTAGCTGCAAGATCACTCTGACTCTGGGCAATGGCAGGATATCCAAGAGTATCAGCAATGGTCCAGTGTTTATGGTGCTTCAGCAACCAGAAACCTTGAACCAGTCCAGTGACTCATTGCAATGAATATTTGCATGTAAAACCATTTGGGAAAATATGTGTGTGACACATTGCAGTTTCCAGTGCCACTTTGATGAACAAATATGCAATGGAGAGGTGGAGGAAGAGATGAGTAGCTATGCAGTGGAGAGAAGCAGAACTAGAGATGCATCACACATGACTGGTGTGAGAGAAGACTACGGTAGAGCGTAACAGCCTGGAGCTTGTGTGGACTCGTGCAGGGCCCTGGCCGGCATTTGGGTAGCTGTTGCCTTGCTTGCTGGCCTAGACCAGATGTCCTCCCCGTGCGGATTCCCTGCCAGTTTCCACCCTCCTGAATGCTTAAGGGAAGTTCCTTGTTTGTGAATCCTGCATATTGGGTGTTAACAGCTTAGATGTAAGATTGGAAACATCAGTAGCGAACTTCTGCCCTCCGGGGTTCTCCCATTGTGCGGTAAGCCTGTATTTAAGGTTTCCTCCCTCCTTCAATAAACAGCATTTGGCATTCTGCTGAGGCGAATGACCCACTGTCTCTTGTCTCTGTTTTTTGATCCACAGCCTCTTGCTTGGACATGGTGAAGGGGTGGTGGTAGCGTGGGTGTTACCGCAACAATTGGAGGTTCCACCGGGATCTGAGAAAGAAGGGACATGTTGATGGACACCCAAAGGTAAGGCTGGCCAGCATTTTAAAGAAAAGAAAACAGAAGATAAGGGTTATTTGATAGAGGTGCAGCAGGAGGGCACCACAGTTAAGAAGAGCAAGACAGCTAAAGATTTTAAATCTTCCCAATAGAGAAGAGGGAAGGAAAGGAAGTTTCCCGTTAGAAAAGGGAGAACATTTTAATCAAGAAAAAAAGGATCTTCCTGGTAAAAAGGGGACAAATTTTGAAACTAGGCCTAAAGCTTTTGGGGCCCTGTAGAGGAAGGATGAAGGAAAGAGAAAAGCCTCTTCCCAGTGGCGATGGAGGAAGAAGGGCTGTTTCTGATGTAGAAGTTTCAGGATAACTAGAGCTCTGAGATCTTTCTGCCTGCCAGCGCAGAGTGGCAGCATCTGAATTGCAGGAAGTCGGCAGGTGGGCCTCATTGCTGCTGGCTGAACAAGCAAGCCCAGAGGTTAGAAATTTTGTTGTCTGTTTGCTTAATTTTGGTTTAAATGTTTTTTTGTTTTTTTGTTTTTTCTCTCAGAGTGGGACTAATTCAATATTTAGGGAAATGTTTTTCTGTTTTTCCTTATGGTGGAAATAACTCATCTTAGTCCCTTCATGGGAGTAAGAAGTTTAAACGGGAGTGAGTGTGCACGGGTGCCCAGCACAGCAGACAAAGGTTCATGCTACTGCATGTGAGATAGTCAGGGCAGTGGGCAGGCAGGTACCCACAGGAGGGAGGTGGAGCCACAAGGCTGACAAGGGGAAGGGACTAGCAGGCGGACAAGCAAGCAGAGGCCTGAAGAGGGACAGGTGCTAAAAGTTTAAATGGGCCCAACTTTGGTCAGGATATGGAATGCTAAGGCAATGCTGTTTGAATTTCCATGGATATTAATCATCTATTGTATAAAGGATGTTCTGTTCTTTTGATTGTCTTAATAAATGTTTGGATGAATGTTTGATTTTCATGGTAGATAAACTAAAGGAACAGGATTCATAATTTTGAACTATATATTAAGTATGCTCTTGTCTATTGATCATTACTGAAAATTTGGCTCTGATCTTTAAGTTGCTTTCTAGAATTCTATAGAAATAACACCTGAAATGGATTGGGTTGTTAGCTTATTAAATAATGTTGTTGCTAAGATAAACTCATAAAAAAATCTCTTACTGATAAAAAAAGGTTACAAAATTATTTTTCCAGTAAATAAAATGCAGGTAAATTGTTTGGTCCACATTGTTAATAATTGGCAATTTACATTAATGTGTTACTTGGAACCTATAAAAAAGGATAAAAATACTCCAGAGTATTACCTAAAGTTATCTCTTCAAATCCTATAGAGATTGTATTTAATGCTTTTATAATTGACATATGTAAAAAGGACTATGGAAATAGAAGCTGGTGATAGAATTGCTCAGTTATTATTGCTTTCATATTTTAAATGCAAAATGGTGCCTATATGTAGAACTGGAGGCTTTGGAAGTGCAGGAGAAAAGGTGTTTTGATGAACAGTTATCAATGATAAACATCTTAAATTAAAAATAAAATTATATGGGATTGAGATTGAAAAATTATTGGTTTCTGGTGCTGGATATATCTATAATTTCACAAGAATCCTGAGATTCCCAACTGGCCTTTACAAGAAGTCAGGAAAATGGAGGCTATTACAGGATCTTAGAGCTGTAAATAAAACCATGCTTTTCATGGGAGCAACACAGCCCTACAATGTGCACAAGAGGCCCTGGAACAGGCTCATGTGCAATATATAGATCTTTCTTCTCCCTTATTGTATTTGATATTTTGTGTTTCTCATTCACCTACTGGAGTGTTTTGGCAGACAGGTCCTGTTCTATGGGTACATTACTCAGCTTCTCCAGCAAAAAACATCACTCCTTATCCTCAGGCTGTTGCTCAGATTATATTTAAAGGAATCAAGATTAGTGTTCAAACTTTTGGTAAGGAGCCAGATATTGTGGTGAACCCATACGCCCAGTCTCAAATAGCATGGTTGCAAGCTAATGATAATGATTGGGCCATATTGACATGCTCCATGCAGGGTCAGTTTGATACTCACTACCCCTCCAATGATGTGTGTCAATTTTTAGAAATTGCATCCTGCTGTATTTCCCAAGATAGTACAGATGACTCCTATTCCTCAGGCCCGTGTAGCATTTACTGATGGCATTTCACAGGGTTTTTGCTGTGGTAGTTTCTGGTAACATAGTGAAGAGAATGAAAGTCCAAGGCACTTCTGCCCAGATGGAGGTACAGGCACTGTTGCTTGCTTTACAGATGTTTTCTGATGAGTGTGTAAATATTTATACTGATAGCCAATATGTGGCACATGCAATGATGCCTTTGGAGACAACAGCCTACATACCATCCATTTCTCCATTCATGAATATTTGTTTCAAGTGCAAGGACTCATATGGTCCTGCTGACATAACCTTTATGTGGCCATGTTAGAGCTCATACCCGATTGCCTGGACCTCTAAGTGAAGGTAATCAGAGGGCTGATGCCATTACTCATATGGCTGTCACATTAATTTGTTCTGCCTCTGAAAAGGCTACTCAGTTGCATCAACGTTATCATCTTAATGCTGGATCTCTCCGTCATCATACGGGCATAACCCGGGAACAAGCCATCCAGATAGTTCAATCATGTCCTTTTTGTGCTGAATTTTTACATGTTCATTATTTGGGAGTTAATCCTCAAGGACTTTTACCTAAACATGTGTGGCAGATGGATGTCACACACATGCCTTCCTTTGGAAAATTACAATATGTCCATGTGTCTATTGATACATATTCCTCTCTAATTTTTGCCTCTGCCCATTCAGGGGAAAAGGTTAAGGATGTAAAGAATCATTGTCTTCATGCCTTTGCCTATATGGGAGTGCCTAAATGCATAAAGACTGATAATGGTCCTGCCTACAGCAGTACGGGATTTTCAAAATTCTGCCAAGATTTTTCTATTGCTAATAAGACTGGTATTCCTTATAACCCTCAAGGACAGGCTATAGTAGAACACTACCATAGTACCTTAAAAACATATATTGCTAAAGTAAAAAGGGGGGGCTAGGGGATCATCTCTCTTCTCTACATTCTATTCTTTCCCTTTTTTTATATATTTTAAATTTTCTATCAGTGGATTTTGCTGAAGTATCCGCTGCAGATAAGCACTGGAGGGCTCCTGTTGCAAATCACCCTCTGGTGCAATGGAAGGATCTTTCTGCTGGCACTTGAGGGGACCTGATCTAGTGTTGGTGTGGGCCCGGGATTCTGTTTGTGTCTTTCTGCAGGACAATGAGGTTCCTCTTTGGGGGGGGGGTCACAAGTGTGGGGTGGACCTGGGAGGACTGAGAAGTGAGTGTGGTGGAGTTCATGATGTGAAATTCCCAAATAATAAATAAAAGTATTATGTTAATAAAACATGTACAATTAAAGAGAATAAACAAGTTTGGAAAAAAAGTGCTTAAATTTGATTTCTGCTCTATTTTCTCGTTTTAATTAACAATTGTTTTATCATATTTATTATGTATCTGTGTGGGTGCTTGTAAGGTCAGAGGACAGCCTGGGGGAATCAGCTCTCTCCTTCTACCATGTAGGTCCCAGAGACTGAACTCAGGTCTTCAGACTTAGCAGCAAGCACCCATACTAACTGAGCCATCTCTCTGGCCCATTCCATTTTCTCTAGGAAACCAGTTACATATATGCTACACTTCTTAATAATTATCTCTTAGATCAGGAATTCTGTTTAGTTATTTTCTCAATTATTTTCCTCTTTTTAATGTAAGATGATTAGCATTGACCTTTTATTTGATCTCTTGTTCTTTGTGGCTCAGTCAGTTGGTAATTCTACCCAGTCTTATATAATATCAGAGGGTCCAGCCTTAGTATTACACATTCCAGGGGCTTAGGAGAGAAACTGCGAATGGCGAGGACTATTTTCAGGAAATAGAATCTCAGCACACAGGGCTCTTAGTCTAGTCATTTATTCTTCCAAATCTTATCTGTCTTCCCGTGCCCTAGGAATCCCAGTATATATACACTTGCAAGCAGTAGTCCCTTGGCAGTGCAAAGCCAGGCTTCCAGGGTCAAATGGAGGTGTGATAAGAATCACATAGAGGGGCAATAATAGTTAATTATCATTTGCAACCCAAAAGGAAAGTGACCAGTGGGGAAATGAATTAACCAAAGGCTAAATTCAGGTAATATCTAAGAAGAGGGATCTTATGTGCTCAACTATAGTCTTAAATGTGATTGGTAGAAAATGCTAAGAATCTGTAAGTTGCTAGGTCAATGGGAGAAAATAAAACTGCCTTCTTTTTTCCTGTGGCTCCTATCTGTTCAAGCTATCTGCCATTTTTCTGCAGGGTGGGAGAAAGTGTGCTCGGTCGCTAGGCAACCTGTGTACAGCTAGATGCCTCTGGTGATAGTTAAAGGGAGATCTGGAACTAGAGGTAAGATTTGGGAAAGGAGGAAGTTAAGCTTAATTGGCACACCGGCCAGGCCTTCTCAAACAGGTAGCCTGGATGCTTAACTCTGTTCTTAGAGAGCACAGAGGTGTCTCTGATAAGGTGCTTTCCTCCATCTGGGGATGGACCTGGCTGCATGCTGCCAATGACAATAATTACAGGGAGGCTTGAGCTGGGGTTCTGGCTGTGTATAGCTGTCAGTACAGGTCATCTAAATATTCCATTAGTAGAGGGGAAATGGTGCCCAATAAATGATGGAAAAGCTACAATAGCGCACAAGAAACTCATAGCAGGAAACGGCTGATAATCAAAAGCCAAATATCACCATGGCTCCATGAGCCTCAGCTTGACCTCTGGAAGGCCCTTGGCTTCTTCCAGGTATTAGCTTTGTCATACTGGAAATTCTACTTGTATATTTTTGTGGCTTGTAGCAACCCAGTAATATTTTTTTTTTCACTTTTGGATTTGTTTTCTTTTTGAGAAAGATGGGGTCTTGCTATGTAGCCCAGGCTGGTCTTAAAACTTACTCTGTAGTCCGGGATGGCCAAGAACCCATAGTAATCCTCTAGAGGCCACAGCACACAAGTGCTGGGATTACAGACATGTACCACTATGCCTAGCTCAAATATATACTTTAAAGTTTTAGAATGTCAATTGTTTTTGTAATTTCTGTTACGTGGCTGGGAATTCTTACTTGTTCATTCATTTTAACAATATTTTCTAGTAAAGCTTTTAAAGTCCTTGTTTATTCTCTCTAAAATCTTATCCACAGTTTTCTGAATGAAACAGCACATTGACTCAAAGAGGCACAAAGACAAGTATGTTAGTCAGTGTGGTGGTTTAAGCAAGAATGGGCCTCATTGGATGCTTAGTCATCAGAGAGTAGCACTATTTGAGAAGGATTAGGAGGTGTAGCCTTGTTGGAGGAGGTGCGTCACTGAAGCCAGGCTTTGAGGTTTTAAAAGCCCAAGTCAGGCCCAGTGTCACCCTTCCCATTGCCTTCAAATCAGAATGTAGCTCTCAGCTGTCTCTCCAGCACCTTGTCTGCCTGCACACCCCCATGTTCCTGCCATGATGATAATGGAGTAAACTTCTGTAATCCAGCCCCAATTAAATCTTTCCTTTGTAAGAGTTGCAGTGGCTGTGGTGTCTCTTCACAGCACTAGAACACTGACTTAGACAATCAGGGTTTGCTAGAGGGATGGAACCAATGGGATGAACACACGCACAATTCTATCAGTTCTGTTCTTTAGAGAACCTTGACAATAAACCACTCCCACTGGTATAATAGTGGTATAATAGTGGCACTTTTACCTTGTGGGCAATCAACAGCTGTTTAATTGGACTTAAGGCCTGCTCAATAGAGAGAGTTCATGCCTGGTTCTGTAAACCTGTCTGTGACTGGAGAGGTCATGGACCCTCTAGGAAAACTTGCTAAGGCCATTTTCCCCAAGGCAATCTAATTTCTAACTATATTCTCGATGTGTATCCTTATACCCACAGATAAATGCAGCTCACCCATTTGAAGAGGCTTCTTTCTTCAACAGACAGATGTTATTACAGAGATGCACAATGGGCCAAAACATACACCATGGTACCCAGCCCCAACTGCTCTACCCAAGACTCAGGGAACTTTATTAATGAGTGGACAGAAAGATTATAAGAGACAGAGGACTGGGATGCCTGCTTCAAGATAAATGTCTTCTAGATATGACAGGGAAGTTACACCCATGAAGTCTCAATAGTGTGGTTGCCTGAACAAGATCTATATAATGACAATACCAGTCAACATTCCACCATGATCCCACCCCTAGAAGAGCCAGAGGCAATGATAGCTGCGAGAGAGGGAGGAGCGGTCTTCTTGCAGGGATCAGGTTATATAATTCCAGCTGGTCATCCCTATACATGTATAAACATATGTATACATAAGCAACACTAAGTAGAATCAGATTTTACATACATATGTAAATATGTTTATTTATAGGAGAGATGATTATAAATTTGAGAGGGAGAGTGGAGAGAGACAGAAAGCATTAGAGGGGTGGAACAATGTAAACACAGTAGTTATGTATGAAATTCTCAAACAAATACATTTAAATACAAACAGTCAAAATCTGGTCTTCTGATTATGAAAAATAAACTCTAGCACATGAATTGTTAAGATCACAACCACCTGATTCTTTCATCATCAAGAGACTGATGGCATCATCACCTACAAAGACTGGAATAAACAAAACCCTCCACATTCCAAAGACTGGACTAGTCAAAATGCAAAAGTATGGAGTGACAACCTAACATACTGGGTTAACTTTCAAACACTTCAAAGCATCTTCTCTTTTAAGATTCTCCATTTGTCTTCTCCATGAATGTGAAGGGTCTGATGAAGAACTTGTATGGAATTATTTCATGATCTGGGCAAAATAATTGTTGAGGGGTTGTTCTTAATGTCAACTGAACTGAGTGACAGCTAGCTCTTTTTTTTCTGTACACAGATAATTTTATTTGGGGTGGATTAAACAAGATAATTTTGTAACATTTTAAGAAAGACTTCACACTTGTCATGATGGCGCACACCTTTAATCCCAGCACTCATGAGGCAGAGGCGGGAACTCTCTGAGTTCTAGGCATCCTGGTATACATAGTGGTTGCTGGCCAGCCAGGGCTACACAGTGAGGCTGTCTTTAAAAAGGAGGAGCATTTTATTACATTTGTTTATGCATGTGTGTGTGGGGGGGGTATGTGTACACATACATATGTGGAGGTCAGAAGACGACATGGAGGAATGGTTATCCCCTTCTACCATGTGAGTACTGGAGATTGAACTCGGGTATAGGCCTTTTTGATTGTTTTTTGAGACCTCACTGTGGATTCTAGACTGGCCTCAAGCTTGTATTGATAATCTCACCTCTGCCTCCATGAGCACTGGGGTCACAGGGATACCTTCCATGCTTGGCTGGGTTTTGTAAACTGCAGGCTAAAATCCAAGGTGAATGTACAGATAACCATACATTATAATTGAGCCTCCAGGCAGTACCCTAAACCAATTTTATATTCAATTACTCTTGAGAAGGAGCATAAATCGTATGGTGCTATCAGTCTCTGTACCCTTCTTGCTGTGATCATCACAATACCATGACTAAAACAAATTAACAGTTTCCTTTATAAGTGTACAAGTCTATAGATTCAAAGTTGGAAAGTCTCAGTATTCAGGATTCAAGGGGGACAATGAGATAAGACGTTAGGATAGTTGTAAATGTCAGAGAAATACAGCGTAGTAAGGACTCTGAGGAGAATTCAGGCCCACACAGCAGTGTAGGGGGGCCCTTCTGCAGACTTCAGAGGTCCTATGACATGTGAGTAGCTCATAATATATGGGTGTAGTCAGGAAGGAGAAGGGGAAAGAGTTGGCCTCTTGGTTAATGTGGACCCATCATACGGTAGGTACCACCAGTAGCCCTTTTTAGCTAAGTATACTTGGCAAACCTCTTTTGATGAAGTAAATATTACAGAGTCACAGTCACAGTATGGGTATTCTGTTGTTTCATTTACAGAAGCTGAGAGAGTAGAAAGAGAAAGAGGCTGCTGCAGGTGAGCATGGCCCAAACCTAATATACCTAAGTATTTTCATAAATAGCTCTTTGGACTGACACCTCACAGTGTGACTTAGGCTGAGAAGTAGGATTTTAACTTTTGTTTTCTCTAAGATAAAGCTCTTGTAGTTTAGAAAATACAAATGCATTGAGGCCGGATGAAACCAGTTAATTTGTAGCTAACTAAAAAACAACCAGTATGCATGTCCACCGATGCCACTGTGTTTTTATGTAGATAGACATTCAAGGAGCCACAGTGCTTTAACCACTAGTCAATGTCACTAGGATGAAGCCAAAGAGAAGCAGGATTTTCCACAGCTTACTCTGTATACACAGGGCTCCCCATGGCTTACTCTGTATACAAAGGGTTCCCTGTTTAAGTTGGAAGCTCTGATTCAGCCTCACTCTCTCCCATTTCAAACCCCAACCCCTCTCAGAAAGCCTGCCAAGTGGTAGCTCCTCCCTCGGGGCAGCTCAACACTATGCCTACAGGGTATTTAAACTGCCTCCAAGAGAGCAGCCACGTGTTTTCTCCTCTCCCTGTCTCATCTCTGGGGGCCAGGAAAAATCACCTGGGAGCATTGTTTGTTGTCACTAGCCCTATTACTGGGACTAGCCATGGGGAGAATGGAGATTGTCAGTAGGAATGGAATGGAGATGTGCCCTGGTTGTACTGACAAAGATGAATGAGCAAGGTAGAAGAGCAGTCAGGCCTTCATTGGGACAATTTGGAAAACTGGAGGGCAGGGGTCCCAGTTGCTGAAAAGATCATGTACTCTGGATAGGTGACCACTTGGGCCTAGAGAGATGGTACCAGCATTAATGTCTCAGGAGCTTGGCAGATGAAGGGGTGGTGAAGATTATGGTGTAGGTCCTGTCCATCAGGGTGCTAGAGACTCAGGATGTAGCAGTTTGAGGAGTACTGAGTCCCTTGAGGAGAGTGGGGTGGGCTCAGGGGCAGCTGGGTTTGTTGGCATGGAAGCAGGGAAATACCTATCAGCATGTGGACAGAGAAAGAACCTCAGAATGGAGAGGTAGGGAGGTACCTGGCCAGTGGAGGCATCTGGGCCGGGAGGTGATGGTTGAAGAGGAAGGACTTTCCATACAGGAGCTCAAAAGGGCTTAGTCCTGTAGGAGAGTGTGGGGTGCCTGGAGGTGGGCCATTGCGGGAGGGAGGGCCAAGACAACCTGAGTTCAATGGAGAACTTGGTGTTGGGGAATAGTATTTTAAGGTGTGTTACTTTTGCTTATGTTGCATCTGTTTAATTCTGTGAAGCTGTGTTATGTGCCTGTCTAAAACACCTGATGGGCTAATGAAGAGCTGAATGGCCAATGGCAAGGCAGGAGAAAGGATAGGAGGGGCTGGCAGGCAGAAAGGATAGGCAGAAGGAGAAATCTGGGAAGAGAGATCTAGGAATGAGAGAAGAAGGAGGACTCCAGGGGCCAGCCAACTACATAGCAAGCCACAGAGTAACAGTAAGATTTACAGAAGTAAGAGAATGGGAAAAAATCCAGAGGCAAAAGACAGAGGTGATAATTTAAGGTTAAGAAAGAATCAGAAATGGAGAAGGGTTCAGAGCTTAGGTAGAAAGCTTGGGGATAAGGTGACTCTTTTCATTTGCCCGTTCGCTGGCAGAAGTTAGATAATTCCTGTGAAATATCAGGGTTGGAGCAGCTGTTATGCAGCCAATTTTACTGGTATCTGGGGATATTTTAAGGCATTTGTCAGAGGAGGCGTGGAACCACGAGAGGGAAGCACCCATGTCCCATGGCTGCAGCAGAGAGAGAAAAAATAAAAAATTAAAGTAACAAAGAGGATCCCCAGGCTCCTATTTCAAGCTTCCTTGAGAATAGGCAGTCTGTGGACCGGCATTAACAGCACCAATTACCTGAACTGCCATCATGATAAGGGTAAGAGCTGGGGCGTACCCCCTGGTCCCCCGGAGGACCCCTGGGAGCCCAGACAGCATTCCAATACTTTGTCAAGATAGAATGTGTGGTGGTATGCAGCCAATGACACCTCCCCCCGGGGTGGGGGGGGTGGGGGCGGGGGTCTGGCGCAAGGAATATAGCTCAGGCTACAGTCGCGGGAAATGGTGAGGGACTGCAGCATGTGTGGTGTGTGCGGAGCGGTCTGGCAGCTGGGCAAGTGAAAAAAGCAGAGCAGATAGTTACAGGTCCAGTGAACCGCAATATAGGTTTCCAACACTGAGTTCCCGAATCTGAGTCATGGCACCAATGTAATGATAAGTGGCGCTGGTTACAGTGCTGGTTACTGTGCAGAAAGGTCACAGTCACGACAGAACCCAGTATCAATTTCAAAGCTTTATTAGGAGGAAGGGGTGGGGTGGGGGCGCAAAAGAACCAGGCCTGGGAAATGAGCATGTGCAGAGAGAGGGAAAGATGGTGGGGGAAGAGACAGAACAGAACAGAGAGAAAGGGTGAGATCTGAGTCACGGCTCTTCAGGGTTCCTGGTGAACATGCACAGGCGGGCTTATGGAGCTACACCACTCATGCGCTGATTGCGTGACCATGCAGCGTGCACATATGTAGTCGTCAGCGCACACTGATGACTTAAGACGCAAGACCCTTTGCTTAACTCCTGAACTGTGCATGTGTGGTCATGCAGTTGGATAGTGGCAGAATCCTAACAATAGGGCATTCTGATTTCCAGTGTTCAGGCTGCCAACAGACAGGGCATGGCCTTGTTGGCAGCCAGGGATCCAGCAAGTACCAAGACCAGTGGTTTTCCTGGCCACATTTAAAGCAGGCTCCTGGTGGAGTTGACCTAGGCTGAGCTCTGGTGGAATAGAGCCTCATGGGCTTTCCTTGTCCCCCTTGTGGGGTGCCAGTGGCCTCAAGGCAGCTGCCAAGGTGTGGGCTTGGAGAGCAGCCTTCTGTTGTAGCTGAGCCTGTGAGAAGACTCAGCTGCCTCCTCTCATGCAGGTTAAAAACCTTAAAAGCCATATTCACCAATTCTTGTTTGGTGAAGTTTGGGGACCCTCCTTCACCCTTTCTAGTTTCTTTCTAATATCTCATGCTGACTGAGAAATGAAATGGGTGGCCAGACCATGGCTCCCACTGGGGAGGCTGGGTCAAGGCAAGTATATTGAACCATGATCTCTTGTAATCAACTTAGAAAAATGGCCAGATTTTTGTCAGCTCTATGAGTAATCTCCTAGAGCTTATCAAAATGAACAGTTTTGTCTGAGACCATTTCCATACCCTGAAGGACGCAGCAGACCATGAGGTCCTTCCTCTAGTGGCAGTTTTGACCTGTCTGATAGTCCCAGGAGGGTTCTGTAGCTGCCACTGCCATTTCACCCAGGGAGTGTATTGTCCACTAGGTGGGTGTGGTCTGCATGTCGTCTTGCTGCTGCCTGAACTTGACCTCACTCCTCAGGAGTGAGAATGGAGGCCTGGATAACATAGAGGAAAGATAACAAAACTCCTTGATATAAACAGAAGGATTAGCAGAGAAGGAACTCAACCCTTCTCTATCTGTGAGAGGTCCTGAAAGGAGAAGGGGGCATGGACTTGAACAATTCCCTCCTTTCCAGCCACCTCTCAGAGGGGGCTGAGGAGGGCAGGAGTCTGCCAAGACCTGGTATAAGAAGACACCAGAGAGGGTTGGGGGGAGGGGTAGCCAGTGGATGGGGACCAGGGCATAGGCTGTCACACTGAAGGGTAGGGAGGGGCAGTGGGAGGGAGGGGAAGAGAGGAAGGTGGATAAGGAGGAGGAAGTGGGGAGGGGTGGATAAAGGGAGGAATGTTGGCCATTGAATAGAGCTTGTGGCAGTGTAGGAGGGGGATGGGTGGCAGGGTTGTGGGGGGAGAGTGGGGGAGGAGCCAGTGTCTCCGGCAGCATGGTCAGGATGGAATGAATGTTCAGGGTCCCAGTTCACAGATGAGTGGGAATCTGAAGGTGCCATGACCCTAGACAATAAGACCTGGACCATGGGACACTGGCTACTGAAGGGCAGGAGCTCAGAACCTAGAAACTGTGGATGAAGGGCAATTCTGACCATTTGTCTCCATGCCAGCAAAAATTTTCAAGATCACAGACGATGGTAAATTCAAACGTTCCCTGTGGTGGCCATCTTGATTGGTTATCAAGAACCTACTGTGGCCAGGCCTTAGTGCACGGGGAAGCCAAGCACTCAGGACATATGGTATCAGATAGCCCCAATTTGAACAGATTTTTGTAAAAGACACCCAAAGGGTGTTTGGGGGTCTGGCTTAGACCCAAAGCTGCCCATTTCACTAAGCCTGTGCTGGAACCCAAAGTCTAAATAATGTGTCCACTGCAGCTGGCTTTTGGGTCCTGTGGGATGTGCCTTTGTGCAGAGCGTCTTCTTTGCTCTGTAAATGGGTCAGGTTGCCCTGGCAGGTTCCCCAAAAGTCGAGAGGGGTCCTGGACTCCTAGAGCAGTGACTTGGAGTGGTAACTTAGCAGGCCCAAAGCCGACCCAGTCGTTGGAGAGTGGGTGTAAAGAGAGGGTGGTTTTCCCATGTCAAGTCGCATTAAAAAATAAACGACCAAGTTTATTGGCAAAAAACTCCCGGGTGATTTTTCCTGGCCTCCAGAGATAAGACAGGGAGAGGACATGGGAAAAAATAAAATAAAAACACGTGGCCACTCTCTAGAAGGCAGTTTAAAGATCCTGTAGGCACAGTCTCGAGCAGCCCTGGGGAAGGAGCCACTTGGTGGGCTTTCTTTGTTCTTTTTGTTTTTTGTTTTTTGTTTTTTGTTTTTTTTTTTCCAAGACAGGGTTTCTCTATGTAGCTTTGCACCTTTCCTGGAACTGGCTTTGGAGACCAGGCTGGCCTCGAACTCACAGAGATCCATCTGCCTCTGCCTCTGCCTCTCGAGTGCTGCGATTACAGGCGTGCGCCACCACCGCCCGGCTTGGCGGGCTTTCTAAGAGGGGGCGGGGTTTGAATGGGGGCAAGTGAGGCCTAAGCAGAGGCTTCCAACTTAAACACTCCCCTCGGCTTACTCTGCGTACACGGGGTTCCCACGGCTTACTCTGCGTACACGGGGTTCCCACGGCTTACTCTGCGTACGCGGGGTTCCCACGGCTTACTCTGCGTACGCGGGGTTCCCACTGCTTACTCTGCGTACGCGGGGTTCCCACGGCTTACTCTGCGTACGCGGGGTTCCCACGGCTTACTCTGCGTACACGCGGTTCCCACGGCTTACTCTGCGTACACGCGGTTCCCACGGCTTACTCTGCGTACACGGGTCCCCACTGCTCTGTATCTACGCTTTAGACAGCACTATACTCATCCAACTTTCATCTTCTTTTTCCTCCAGGAAAAGAATGAGATACAAAATATTAATCCTGTTGCTACTGATGTTAATTTCTCTTTATGCCCTGTATAGAGAATACCATTTCAGGTAATTGTGAAAACTTAATATTGAATTCTTATATTTGATAAGAACCTGGTAAGTCAGAAAGTTACTGGGATTGCCCCTTAAGTAAATCAATCTAAACATTACAACTTATACCCAAATGGCTCTGCAGAGATAGACCCCTCTGTCCCGATCCTTAGTTTCTAATTAAATCAAAGATTTTTTAAAATGCTCAGACAGCCAGGCATAGTGGAGCACGCCTTTGATCCCAGCACTCGGAGGGCAGAGGCAGGCAGATCTCTGAGCTGGAGGCCAACCTGGTCTACAGAGCAAGTTCCAGGTTAGTCAGGGCTACACAGAGGAAACCCTGTCTCAAAAAACAAAACAAAACAAAACCCTGTAGGAGGAGCAGTGTGAAGCTACAACCTACTGTGGCAGTGTGATGATCACTAAAACCAGATAAAGAAAAACTGCTATTCAGAAGCAGGCGACATCTTTAAAGAGAGATACTACTTTTGGTGACTGAATCGCCATTTGTAAGACAAAATGTTTATTCACTCCATAAATGTGAAACAAATATAAAGACTTCCTAGCTAACCAACAAGTTTCTCCTAATGACAGAAATTAATCTCATTTATTTGTCTCTAAGAATTATTAGGTAGTGGACACATTGTTTCTTAAGATGTAGGAAATTCTAGCTTGGTGGTGAAACATTGCCTAGCATGAACAAGTCTCTGAGTCCAGTCTCCAGCATGGCAGGGGGAAAAAATGAATATACAGGACATGAGGCTCCAATTTAAAGATCCCTACTATGTTCGCTACATTATCTGGACAATCAAGAATGCACTTCCAGTAGCATATTTTGCAACAGTAGTTAATAAAAAAGCAGATGACTTGTGGAAAGCTTTTGTATGTATTTCAAAATAATACAGTGCTTTTTCATTTCTCCAAAGTACAAAGAAACTGCAGATGTCATATCATTGCTGGTAAGTTTTTATTTAGAAATATGGTATGACCTATCCTTTGAGAACAAAGTTAGTTGAAAGGCTTGGAGTACCCATAAATCCATGTTTCCTTCAGTCACATTAAAGCAGAGCCATTTTACAAATGCATGTGGTGATATCAAAGAAAAAGCATATGGGCGGAGTGCCATATCTCATGGAGGGTGGGGATTGCTGGGGGAATATATCAGCAGGAAGCAGAACTTAGGCCCTGGGAACTTTGAAAGCTCTGGGCAAGCACACAGGTATGAGGCTTGATTAAAGACCACCAGGAGCCACAGCCATGAAGTCTCACCCACATGGCTGCCTAAACATGGACGACACCAATAGACATGGCAGGATGGGGGGGAGGGACTACCACAAGGCCTCAACCCTATGCAGAAAACCACACACAAATAAGAAATGCCGAGAGTGGGAGAGGTTAGTCCCTAGGGAAGAGGACACCAACTGGTTATCCAATATCAACTGGTCAGCCCTGAAAACATACATACAAGTAACATTATACAGGCTAAACAGGTTATATTTAGGACTATATATATGCATGTAACAAAAATTAATGAAAAAAGAGGCCATGAATTTGAAATAGAGCAAGAAAGGGGTATATAGGGAAGAAGGAGAAACAGAAAATGATATAGAATATAATCTCTCTTTCTTTCTTTCTTTCTTTCTTTCTTTCTTTCTTTCTTTCTTTCTTTCTTTCTTTCTTTCTCTCTCTCTCTTTGAGACAGGGTTTCTCTGTGTAGCCCTGGCCACCTTGGAACTCACTCTGTAGACCAGGCTAGCCTCAAACTCACAGTTTGCCTATCACTGCCTCCTGAGTGCTGGGATTAAAGACATGTGCCACCACCGTCTGGCTAGATATAATCTCAAAAATAAAAGAAATAATAATGATAATAAAGGGCTGTCAGGAGATTGCAGAAGCCACAGAATCGTGGATTTGGGGTTCCATGACTGTCATGGAACCCACAGTAGTGAGCAGCAGCTTTACTTTCTGATGCTTACTGGGCCTGGGTGCTGTGTCTCGTAATGATTCTGTGACTTATAACATCTTAGAGGACCAGGTCCACCTGGTCCATGCATGAAAGTAACATACTAAGAAGGAAGAGAGTTGGTGCTCAGCAGCAAGATCAGGAGTTCAGTGTTACTTAGCTACATAGTGAGTTTAAGGCCAGCATGGGATATAAAAAAAGAAAAGCATATTTCCTCTCTCAATAGCAAGGGCTAACAGAGGACAGTAACTTTCAGCTACTCAAATGCAGCAGAACCCTAACCCTGGTAAAGATATGAGCGTTCAAGGAGTGTCCACTCAGAAGAAGGTGGAACAGTGAGTGGGCTAATAGAGTTCCTGGCATGTAAAGTATTGTTTTTGTTTTTTCCTTTCTTTCCTTCCTTCCTTCCTTCCTTTATTTATTTATTTATTTATTTATTTATTTATTTATTTATTTATTAGATAGGGGTTCTCTGTGTAGTCCTGGCTATCCTGGAACTCAATCTGTAGACCAGGCTGGCCTTGAACTCAGAGATTTGTCTGCTCCTGTTTCCCAAGTTCTGGGACTAAAAGTGTGAGCCACCATGCCCCACCCTGGCAAATGTATTTACTCTCATACACTCTAACAATAATTCCTTCTATTATCATTAGCTCTCCCAGAATTGGATTCTTTAACCAGCACACCAATTCACACCACTTGAAGGCAATGGTAGTCAGAGTTAGAGTTGAATACCATGTCTTGGTCACACCCTACCTTTGATACAATCTATGGCACAACCCAGCTCCCTGGTTGCCCAATCCCTTCACCAACTCTGCTCATATGAACTCTCTGAAGCTACTGACACTATGAAACATAATACAAGAAGCCAAGCAGAAATCTGGGGACTGAATGGAAGGAAGGTAGATAGGGAGCAGCCTGCTAATTCTGCAAGATGGGCATATGGAAGATCATTGTATTCTGCTCTTCACATTTACTTCCTCTGAGATTTTTTTTTTCATCCTATGAAAATGTTTAAGTCTTCTGGGTTGGGGAGATAGCTCAAGGGAGGGTGTTTATTTAGTAAGCATGAGGCTGTGGACACTGCCCCGAACCAGACAAAACACACACGCAAGTGAGGCAATTAAGAAGCTGCCAATGGCTCAGAAAGAGACAACCAGGGCTTGAAGACTTGGTGGCAGGGGGTGGAGCTGGCTGACCGCAGGACTTGATGGTGGATTTGATGATGGGTTCCAGGAACGACCCCACTGTTAGGACTTGCCAATGCAGACAGGTTTAATGAGACAGAAATCTTGGAGAAGGAGGAACTTAGAGGTGAGATGATGATGTAAACACTTTACTGGATGGTGTGTAAAATACTCAAGACCTCCAGAAGGCAGTTGAATGTTCAAGTGTTAAGTTCATGGAGAAGTTCAAGCTGTACGTAAACACCAGAAGCAGCAGTCAAGTGCCAGGAAAACATTGTGTGGGGAGACAGGGGGCCTTGGAGAAGCCCTCGTGAAAATTACTGTCAAGTCTCAGATGAAGACTCCTCAGCAAACAAGATGTTTCCTCAGCGAGGAAAGGAAATGGATCACTTTCCACCATTAAAAACAAGAAAAGGCAGAACAGGCTAGGGAACCTGATTTCTGAGAGCTGGAGGCCAGCCAAGACTATGCAGTAAGACCCTGACTCAATCAAAACAAGTAACAATCCAAACAATTCAGAGCAGGGCTGAATTTGGAAGTGAGATGGCAGGAAGCTGAGGGAACTTCAATTCTCCCTGAACTAGATGAATGCACAGGAGCACTATGGAAACCCATGAAGGCTGCTGGGCAGCACAGTTTCTGTGCTAAGCCTATTGGAGTTCATCAGTATTGCTTAAAGTAAATTTTATATCTTATTATATCTCTCTTTTAGGTCTCTGAAAAATGAGCCTGAACTACAGCTACCAAACTGCTTTAATTCCACGTAAGAATGCAAACCTTGCATCTGTGTGGTTAAATTCATAAATGTTGATAGGTGGCACCAGCGGTACTGTTGGGAGTGTGTGTGCCTAGTACCTAGGAGGCGAGAAGGGGCCATGGAGTCTCCTGGAACTGGTTGTGAGCACTAGCCACCGTGTGGTGCTGCATTATAACAGAACTGGAGTCCTCCACTAGAGCGTCACATGCTCTAACCATTGAACCATCATCCCAGTCCCAACTTAGGGTAGTCTTTCTACTTAAAACCTCATCTACAGCTGTTTGCATCAACTGAAATAGACATATCTGCTATTGTGTGAGAAACACACTTGTACGTAAAATAATAAGCCCATTTATGGTCATTAATCCTGTTTTCTAAGCTTGTAAGAGGACTAACTAATATTTTTTAAAAGATTGAGGTTTTACGTGAAAAGTGAAAACTAACACAAAAAGTCATCAAGAGGATGACCCATGCTAACCTTGACTTCACGGTTATTTCATCCTCCTGATGATTTGGCCATTTCTAATATGATGCTTCTCTGGTTTATCAGAACTGTCAAGGCTTTGGGTTAGACACCCTGGGGCGCTGCCTCCAGACACAAGGCTTTGGACATTGGCAGTAACTGATGTTAGGATGATGTATTTTACTTTAAAATTCTGTCTTTTTTACAGATACAGAGTGAACTCAACACATGTGCGCATGAGAGCTACTAACTGGTCAGCTCCCATCGTGTGGACAGACACTTACAATGAGTCACTCTTGAAAAAGTATTATAAAAAGCATCCAGTTTCTGTGGGGTTGATTGTGTTTGCAGTGGGAAGGTAGGTAATAATGTCAAGTGTCCTTTACATTCAGGGTTTTCATTGTAGAAAGTAGGAGATAAGCTACTTTAGAATTATTCTTTCTAAGCCAATTCTTGCCATAATTAAAAAATACCACCACCCAGTTGGTCCACACAAAAGCATCCCAATTCCTCAGCTCCCTTCTATGACCTGATTGTCATGGTCTTCCCTCCAATATTAACTTGATTTCATGGCTCTTTTACCAATCATCTATCTTAATACAAGTTTATACCTCTGTTATAACCACTCTTCATTATCTCTGCATTTAATCCAGTAATTTCCTGTCTCCTATGTACCCCCAGGTGATAAAACTGCCTTTAGAAAATCCCACTTAAGGGGTTGGGGATTTAGCTCAGTGGTAAAGTGCTTGCCTGGCAAGCACAAGGCCCTGGGTTCGATCCTCAGCTCAAAAAAAGGGGGGGGGGGGAACTACACAGAGGAAATCCCACTTAACACTGCATATTGACTCCCAGAGGAATGTAACAAATAAGGTAGCTGCAATTATATGCAGCAAGATTTTTATGTGCTACATTTTCTGACCACTAATCATAATGTTAAAAACAAGCATATAGGTGGGCAGTAGTGGCACATGCCTTTAATCCCAGCACTTGGGAGGCAGAGGCAGGTGGATCTCTGTGGGTTCCAGGCCAGCCTGGTCTACAGAGACAGTTCCAGGTCAGCCAGGGCTGTTACACAGAGAAATCCTGGAAAAACCAAACCAAACCAAACCAAACCAAAAACACCACACACACACACACACACACACACACACACACACTAGAAAAATCATCCAGTAATTTTAAAACAAAGGCTGAATTCCTAACCAAACAGAAAACCAAAGCCATAAAAGTAGACTGCTCAAAAAAGGAAACAAATGCAATGAAATATTTCCATTTAAAGATAAAACAGTGTGGACACTGCACTGATCTGCTGTCTTCTGAAATGCTATAGACAATAAATATTGGGGTGTGTGTGTGTGTGTGTGTGTGTTAGAGAGAGAGAGAGAGAGAGAGAGAGAGAGAGAGAGAGCGAGCGCTTTGGGTTCTGTGCAAACACACTTCACAGACCATCTGACAGACACGAAATGCAGACCACATATAAGAGACGTCAAGCTGGGCATATGTAGGCAGTCTTCAGACTTCACAGTGTAAACCGAATGTTCGACATGTGGCGAAGAGTTCTGAAGCAGCCGCTAGGGTGTGCCACTCCATGTGGGCAGTGCTGCTCAGGAGAGACAGGCCCAGTCTTGGCATCTCTGTTCAAGGCTAGCAGGTCTCTCAACAGTTTTGTGACTTAGCAATGCCAGTGTCTCGTCCTTCTCACAGCCTCTTTTCTAGTGTACATATTTAATATCACAAAAACCTATGTACAACAGTCCATCAACAAGCATTCTTTCTATATGTGTGGAATATTCTCTTATGAAATAGACCATGTTTAGACCACAAGAGTTTAAATAAATTATAAAGCTGAAATTGAACCAAATGTTTTCTAATGCCGCCTGAGGGGCAGCCTCCAGGCAGCACAGGGCACAAAGGGAAAATCTACAGTGGTGGCATGAACTAGACTTTTTTAATCTGAGGGGTTAGGGAAAAGACACTCACTCACTCTCTTGTAGATTTTCTTCTTTATTCTCTATTCTTCTGTGTTCTTTAAGGTCTATGTGACAGCAGGAAGATCCAGTCTCTTTTGATGGACTGACTGGACTGACTGGACTGGACTGGGACTCCAAACAGCTATACCAAGGCATATTGATTGATTGTTACACAAAGTATTTCTTTGTACCAAGATCCCTAATCTTAATTTACAGTCTTACTGAGGGAGACCATCACATGCCTCCATGACTCTAGTCCTTTACTATGTATCATGTGCAATACACAATAATATGAGAACCTCAGGTGTGACTGAGGTGTCTTGTGACCAGTCATGATGGGATGGCTGCAAGGCCTCCTCAGGAAAACAATTGTAGATGTAACTGTCTTGTTAAATAAGAAACACAGAGCCAATTGCAGAGTCAAAAGCCAAGAAGTCAGAGCAATAGCTGAGAGCTGAAAACCTTACCCTTCACTGCTTCTTCTGTCTTTCCTCTCTGCCAGAGGCCTACTTCCTGTGTCCTGTCTTTTATATAGACTTTCTGTTTTTGCCTTCTCATTGGTTGTAAACCCAGCCACATGATCTCCTCATCACTGCCTGTCTGTACAGACCTCCAGGTCTTCTATGGTTGGTATTGAGATTAAAGGCATGTGTCACCATGCTAGCTGTATCCTTGAACACACAGAGATCCTGCCTAGCTCTGCCTCCCAAGTGCTGGGATTAAAGGCATGTGCCACCACCGCCCAGTTGTTTCTCTGCCCAGCTTCTGCTATGGCTTGCTCTGACCCAAGGCAACTTTATTAATATACAAATAAAATCACATTTCAGTACAAATAAAATATCACCACTAACAATCACTGTTTTCCACAAGGATTCTTCAACATCAAGGTACCTCTAAAAAAAAAACCAGCTGTTCATTCTAATATCTATCCCATACAGTGATTCTGTAAATTCCTACAGAATAAAGGTAAAAACACTTTGTTTCAGCTAACAATGCTCACTGAAACCTGTGACTGCATCTTTAAGCATTAAGATTAAAGGAATTGAGGTTCCTGGGCCTCAATTATTTCTCTCTCTCTCCCTCTCTTTTTTTTTTTTTCCTGAGACAGGGTTTCTCTGTAGCTTTGGAGCCTGTCCTGGACTAGCTCTGTAAACCAGGCTGACCTCGAACTCACAGAGATCCGCCTGCCTCTGCCTCCCAAGTGCTGGGATTAAAGGCATGTGCCACCACCGCCCAGTTGTTTCTCTTAATCATTGACTTGAGCTACAATCTAGGCAGCTCCTTAAGTGAAACTCATAGGCTCTAGCCATGTAACATTTCCTTATATTTATTTTTATTCATCAAAATTCTGTTTATTTATCTGATTATCAAAATAATAAGCTAAATTATTGTTATTAATTAGACAGTACAGCTTAAGAAGAAATCGTCTTCATATTAATCCACAATTTAAAATGTCCAGTGGAATGGGATGTTTCCCTGAAATAAGCATATTACATTACAGGCAGTGGGGAATCTCCCCACACCCAATTCAACCATGCCTGATACCAGAGAAAGACAGCAACAGCAAGCATGTAAAGTTGCAGCAGAAACAAAAGACATTCCGGGTCTGTGGTCTCAGGGGGCCTTGCCTATCTGAGATTGGCCCACCAGGGTGTGGTCTCCTTGAACTTCAGGAACTGCTACACTTCTGACATGGCTACTGGTAGTGTTCTATAATAACATTGGAATAAAAAATTTTAAATCAATTATAGGATAAAATGAGGAAAATTCACAAATATGTGAACACTGTATTGAACACACAATTTTTTATTTAGCTTACAAAATAACAGATTTCATTATGACACTTTCATACATGTATGTCATTGTGCTATATAGTCACCTCCCATTATTCTGTCTTGCCGTCCTACCTAGCTGCATTCTAATTCTGCATATGAAATAAACATGCAACATTCATCTCTCTTCTCTGTCATTCCCTCCTATTTTCCTTTCTCTTCCCATTTGTCCTCCTTTCCAAATCTTTTTATGTGTGCGCCACCATACCCAACTATATTTCTTTGTCCATTCATCTGAATGACATACTCTTGAATACCTGATAGGTAAAAACTGGCATTGTAGCTCAATTAGTAGTACTTACATGTGATTCTGTCTTGGGAAAAAAAGTTAGAGGTCTAATAAGTCCCTGGGCTTGAACTCCAGAGCCACACATGCATAAACATATATAGATATGAACACATAACCCCAGAACCACACATGTACACACATATGTAGATATGAATATATAACCCCAGAGCCACACATGCATACATACATATAGTTATGAACACATAACCCCAGAGCCACACATGCACACACATATGTAGATATGAATATATAACCCCAGAGCCACACATGCATACATACATATAGATATGAACACATAACCCCAGAGCCACACATGCACACACATATGTAGATATGAATACATAACCCCAGAGCCACACATGCATACACATATGTAGATATGAATAGATAACCTAACCTTCATTTTTAGGAACTGGATAAAGAAGAGCAAACAACCTAAGACAAGCAAAATAAATAAATATTGGAGTGAAGTTAAAACCAAAATTAGTCCTTTACAAAAGGTCAATAAGATTGGCAAACCCTTGAGAAAAGAAACAGCTTAAGAAAGATGGTAATAAATACCTGATGAAGATCTTTAGAACCTCCAGTGTTGGAAGTGAACTGGGGCATGTCAGAGGAGAGCAAGCAGCTACTAAGGCCATTGTGTGTCTTGGGATAAATCACGGCACCTGAGATGACTCTTCAGAAATGAAGCTGGGACAGTCAGAGTGAAATCTGTAGTTTAGCCGACAGGATGTTAAGTGGACTATCTCCTGGGTTGACAAAAGCACAGGGCGCGGGGTAGCTGGGTGGTGTGAGGGGAGCTGCTCCAGCCTCCAGTGGAGCTTTTCTGTCAGCAGAATAACATTCAAACGCAGACAGCTTTATTGGAAAACATTTGTTCTACAGTTAGCAAAGAGAGAAGATGGGCACATGGGAGGGCAAGATGTGCTGGGGGAAGTGAACATGCTTGTAGGTGTAAATGACAAAGAAAACTTGAGGTAGAAATGGGAAATAGAAAGATCTTGCTTCCAAGAGTACTCCAAGGTCACCGTGAATGGCAGTAATGGCCTAAAACAGCTTGGTTGCTGGTTTTTGTTTTTGTTTTTTTTTTTGAGGGCGGAAAAGTTGTTCTGAGGTAGTGAAGCATACTGCAAAGATCCCAGGGAGACAGGACAGACATCATGTGTGTGTGACCTTAAGACTGTCTCTGATTATGACTTGGCTTTCAGTGGGTAGTTTCTAATGAGACTGGGTGACTACACCTTCTTAGCAGATACCATATCAGGTTTTTCAGTGATTAATAGATAATAATTAAAAAATGTTCAACACCACTTCATATGAAAAATTAATGCAAACAGATAATGGGCAATGCTGAAAGAAAAGCTGCTAGCAGAAGACATAAGAGAATATTTTCACACTCATACTCATATAGGGCATGAAGATTTCTGAAATGTGCCATAAGACATAGGGGCAACTTGGGCTCCCCGGATTTTAGTGACAGCACGTAGCACAGTACCATGACTTCGACAATATTTTTCATACTATACAAATAATATTAGATGTAATGAACTACAACATTTTTCTCCTGATCATTAGTTATGATTTATCATTAGCCTGTTTCTCAAAACATAGACCAAGATCCAGGACTTATTTCTAAGGATTACATAAGCATTACTGGAGGGGAGCCCCAAGTGGCTACCTTTCCTCTTTCAAACTCAAATGAGTTCATTCATTACCCCGAGAATCTCTTCTTGGTTTCCAAGAGTGGAGATGAGAAAATGTTTTCGGCCCAGTGATTCTGCTACACAGTAAGGCTCACACTACAGAACAATGCAAGCAATAGTGCCCGCGACCACCATGATGTTGTATGCATAGCCAACCACATAGCAACCCCGCTGCAGAAGCCTGTGCGGAGACCCCCTCATCTTCCCTGCAACCCTGAATGTCTCTCACTTTGCACACAGCTCAGAATGAGCCTCGTTACCTCACTAACTTCCAGTCCTTCTCATGAAGAGCCCCTCTTCCATGATCTGTAGAGCCTGTTAATGCCACTTTCCTCTATCCTGCTGGAAGAGAGCAGTGGCTAGCTGGTTGCTTAGTTGCATTGCTGGATAAGCTAGGCCAGGCAATTGAGACTGTGGATGTTCCCCAGAACTAGAGGAGGAAACTCAACTACTGCTTGTTTATTTTGCAGATACCTTTGGTACTACTTGGGTAAATTCCTGATATCTGCTAATACGTTCTTCATGGTCGACCAGAGGGTCATCATTTATGTCATGTTGGATGACTTTTCCTATATGCCATTTATAAGTTTGAATCGCCGCCGGACATTAAAAATTTTTAAAATTAAACGAGAGAGAAGATGGCAAGACATCAGTATGATGCGCATGAAGATCATCAGTGAACACATTGCGGATCACATACAGTATGAGGTTGACTATGTCTTTTGCATGGATGTGGATCAAATATTCAAAGCCAGCTATGGTTTGGAGGCCCTGGGAGACTCCATAGCTCAGTTACATACTTATTGGTATAAGGAAAGCCCTCACAAAGTACCGTATGAGAGAAATGAGTTGTCAGAAGCCTATATACCATTGGGTGAGGGAGATTTTTATTACCACGCTGCTGTTTTTGGAGGCACAGCCACTCAGGTTCTGAAGATTACTAAGGAGTGTGCCAAAGGAATTATGAATGATAAGAAACATAATATTGAAGCAATTTGGCATGACGAAAGCCATCTAAACAAGTACTTCTTTCTCCACAAACCCACTAAACTCTTGTCACCAGAATTTTGCTGGGACTTACATAAGAACAAGACTCCTGATATTGAGGCTGTAAAACTCTACTGGAATTTTAAGAATTATGAATTCCTTAGACATCAAGTATAATTTTATAGCCTTTTCCTCATATTTGTGAGTTTAGGAGTATCAGTTTCCTTGGAAAATTGGTACCTGGCACATTTTAACAAATAAAAATTCATTACCAAATGGCAAGCTACCAACAGTGAGCTCATCTTCAGCTCACATTCATCTGAATGATGTAATAAGGGCTCTAGTGGTCACAGAGAGTCCACTGGAAGCAGATGGAGAGGTGTAATTTCACATCTTGAGAGGGTGTTGCAAACATAATGTGTTAGCTCATGATGGAACAGAATAGATTCTGGAACTAGAAAAGTGAACTAAATATCCCAGTTGATGAGAACCTGGTCTTGTGGTCATTGCTCTCTTGAATCAGAGAAGCTTTGGTCATTTGTGGGGGGAGGGGGGCCTCACAAGACAGGACCTATTAACATTCTCTCATGGGAGGAGGGAAGGGCTCATGAGATTCGTGAGGCTCCTCTCTGCCTCCATGAACATACATAAATGGTTAAGAGTTGCTGAAAAAGAAAGAGGCTTTTTGTCAGTGTAACTAGACCATAAATTGTCCATGCTTCTTTAAGTAACAGCAATAAACGCTTTGATTCATTAAGACTGGAATAGAATAATTTCTTTGGTCTGTTTTTATCTCCTTTATCTGGGATGAATTACATGCAGACTTTTGGGAAAAGTCTTGTAACACTTGGTACCTTGATAGGAACACACTAGAACCAAAGATGAGTCTTGGAGGTACAGTTGCATGGCCCCTGTTACAATGGTTAATACATACAACTGAGCCTGAGCCATCTGAGGGTGGAGTGTCTTCAGGGACTATTCTGAAGGAGTATCTCTATGTGGTATGTGATGGTATACTTTCTTACTATAGTGGCAACTGTGTAGCCCTTGCAATGGATAATAAGACATGCAGTTGAGGCTGAGGAGGAGTGTCAGTGATGGGAGAGCCCAGAGTGGATGTTTTCATGTGATGCAGAATGGTATGACTCCTCGATGATTGGGGTTGGCTGTGAAAATATGGGGGTGCCCTGAAAGTGGCTGATGGGAAGTAGCATGCATGCAATGAGAGTACAAGCATACCAAGGCAACTGTTCCCTGGCCTCTGCTGTGTGATGACGCAGGTGACTGAGGCCGAGCTGTCTGCTTGGAAAGAACTGACCTGCAAAGACAAGAGGTTATAGTAGTAGAATGACATGACAGAGATGCTGTTCTCTGCCTTAGCCTCCAAGTTTGTCAGGAAATGTGGAAAGGGTGGAAAGAGAGGGCAGAGATGAGAGGGGACCCCAAGTTTATTTGTTTGTTTAGTGTGTGTGTGTGCACGCGCACGCATGAGAAAGGGGGAGAGAGAGAGAGAGAGAGAGAGAGAGAGAGAGAGAGAGAGAGAGAGAGAGAGAGAGAATGCAATACATGTATGTAGCAGTTCTCTCCCTCCACAGTGAGTTCCAGGACTAAACAGGTTGTCAAGCTTCTATGGCAAGCACTTTTAGCCATTAGGCCGTCTCAACAGCCCATATCTAACTATTAATACAGAAGAAGGAAATATCCAGGACTCAGTTTTAATAAAATAATATTAGGAGCTATACTATTCAGGATCTGACCAGGTCTGGCCAGGACATCTGGACATTTAAAAAGGGGGTTTCTGGGTTAAGATTGGTTACAAAGATGATGTCATTTATCTTGCGTGTCAACTCTAGAAACTAGCTCTGCAGATTTGTGTGACAGTCACAGAGAACGTTTACCCTGGCATGGCATTTCTTAGAGCAGTAGAGGCATGGAAGGAATGTCTGGCGATAGAAAACCAGCATATAATTATATTTGTGAATGAAATATGGCTCACTCACAGAAAGGGATGTCTTATGAGGTGTCATGGAATGGTCTTCAAACTATGCCAATGAGAAAGTGAAAGTAACTAGGCAAACATCTGTAGCCCCCTGTGGGAAAAAAAAAAGCCATGTATTTAAAATACACATGCCTGTCTGGACAAAGAGAAAACACAGAATAAAACCCATTAAGCCCATAATGGTGTCTGGTCCTCACTATCCCTCTGGGACAGAGGACAATGGCAAGGGTCAGGGGCTAAGCAGAAGATGACTCAATGTACATCAAACCTCCTTTTTTATATTGGAATTCTTTATCATGTGCACATACATATACATATGTTGGCATCTCTTTCAGTAACAAAAGCAAAATTAGTTTTAAATATGATGGGAAAATAAAGGTATATATAACCTCAAATTGTGTGTGGCTATCTCAGTTAATATAATAGTGTGACTACATTTACCATCTTTTCCTTGTGCTTTTATGCACTTGATAAATTTAATGGACTGAAAATGTGTTATTTCTATAATCATGAAAATAAGTACCATGAAAACATCCTTGTAACATGAATTTTAAAAGGTCTTATTAATAAAAAAAAAAAAAAAGTCCTGGAGCCAGATGAAAAATCCTGGAGCCAGGGTGAAAGCTGAAAGATCAGAGAAGCAGAACAAGCCAGCCACATTAGTACCTCTATAAAATCCTCAGCCTCAAGAGAGTAAGTTCCTGTTTATTCATGCCTTATATACCTTTCTGTGTCCTGCCATCTTTCTTCCTTCCCAGTGCTGGGATTAAAGGCATGTGCCACCACACCTGGCTCTGTTCCCAGTGTGGCCTTTAACTCACAGAGATCCAGGTGGATCTCTACCTTCCAAATGCTAGGATTAAAGGCGTGTGCTACCACTACCTGACCTCTATGTTTAATAATTAGTGACTGTATTTGTTCTCTGATTCCCCAGGCAAGCGTTATTGGAGTACACAATCTATTACCACATTTCCCTTTTATTGTCTAAAATAATAGAAGATTATAACTAGTATAAGAAAAACTATATACAATAAGTATAATAACTATTATATATAGGCAATAAACATATCAACAATGTCTAGTCTGAATTTGACAAATTCAGTGAAAATACTCCATTATATATCTATCCTATTTTGGTGAGTCCAAAATGTACCTAATTCACTTTCTATCCTAACTTGTATTATCAACCAAAACTATCTTTTGATGTCTTTCAAACTTATACACTTTACACCTCTTTAGTGAGTTTATGTTCTGAATTTGTTAACAAGGAAAACAATAACTAACTATATCTAATCTCCAACTCCCTCAGAGACCCAAGAAATAATTAATTGAGTAAGGAGGAAGAGCAAATAAGCAATTTCCAAAAAATGTGAGTTATGACAGAAACAGCTGGCTGCCTGGACAGTCACCCAAGTTTCCTCTGCAATGTTGAGGCATCCATCTTCGGGCTACAGGCCTAGCATATCTGACAGACTTATCTGTGAAGCAGGGTTTTCTGAAAGGCTATTCTACCTTGTCTTGGCAAGGTTTGGAAGTCCTTTCTTTTGTATCCTGCTTATCCATTTTGAACAACAAACTGTCAGCAGTCAAGGCAAGGGCACTTTCTTGCCCAGTGGCTAGCTTTTGCCACAATGAAAGTAAATTCCATAAAGAGTTTCTTTGATGCCCATATCTTCTCTGAAGTAGATTGGTGCTGCCAGGAGCAGATATGTCTCATAGTCATAAAAAAGAATCTATGTTAAATGCCATATTCTGTAGATCACTAAAGTGTTTGAAGATGACTTGTCTATCTAAAATATATTTCTGTTTTACCTTGAAAACATACCTAATATGACTACAAGTTTGATTGTAATAAGTGACTAAATACTAACTTGCATTTCTTTATATCCTAATTAGTTGGTAATAACAACTTTCAAGGACTAGCAATTTGCATTACATTGTTAAATGAACTGTATAGGTACAATACCTTGAACAAGATTAGAAATATATGTACAGTATTTCTAACAAAATTAATCTAAAATTTGCATCCATATACATAATTTGTATACAATATACAAAAATCCAATCCAATGTAAGATATTTAAAACTAGTAGATGCTTTCTAAAAGTAGATTCAATAATCTACCTTTTTAACTTATCATATCCATATTCTCTTTTTTCTTTTCAGAGTACATTTAGTAATCTACTCTTTATCCAACATTTCTATATTTTTTTTTCAGAGTAGAGTCAATAATCTACCTCTTATCTATATCCTCTTTTTTTTTTAAACAAGAACCTTGAATCTATCTCCTTGTTTAGCTTTTTTCCCCTGACCATTACCAATTAACAACTTAATAACCAACCAACCATCCTAAACAATAACAATTATCCATAAGCCATTGAACAACCAAAAACCACCCACCCCACCTCTTGGGAATGTGGGCATCATTTTCTTAAAATTACTTCCTGCTGTCTGGGGGTGTAGGCATCTTTAGGGATCCTGACAAGAAAATTTTGGGTAAATTATCAAGTCCTGGGAGAATTAGCTGTGTCATTTGTCCAGTCTTCCCATAATGGGAAGTCCTTGTTTGAGGAGTCCGTGAGGCTGGATCATCTCAGCTAGCCATCTTGAAATTGTCCTGAGCAGTGTGTAGTGCAAAGCTGATCTTTGGATGGTATTTGTCAGCTTAGTGGTATTATTATTGTCCATGTGGAATCATCCTTGTGGAGCCCCATCATCTGTTTGGAGACTTCAAAGTTGCTGTTAGGCATGATCATGTTTCCCTGCAGAAAACTGATAGAGATTCAAACCCAAAATCATGTACGGGAAGCTAGATGAAGTCTTTTTCCTAGAATTAGTACTCTATATGACCATTAATATCATGGCAAAAGTTTAAAATTACATATTAATCTTATTAATTTTGATATAAAATTCATACCTCAACAAAAGTTTTAAAGAGTCAAATGAAGCCAAAGAATTATGAGATTAGTGGCAATAAAATAGTCCCTTAATTTTGGATTTTCTTCTGTCTCATATCACATGGCTCTTCTGACATGATGCCGAGATTTTCTTTTTACAAGCATTCTTGGGTTTAGAGAAGAAGAGAGCCACACTCCAACTCCAAAGCCAGCTTTAATTTTTTTCCAGAGCTGAGAACCAAGCCCAGAGCCTTGCACTTGCTAGGCAAGTGCTCTACCACTGAGCTAAATCCCCAACCCCAGCTTTAATTTTTAATTGAACTCGAACTACATAAAGACCATTTGCATTATGTGTCTGTAGAGGACAGCAGACACAAACATTAAGAAAGACTTAAAAAATTTTGTCCTGTTAGATATGTGATTTACCAATAGACCAATTTACTTTTTTTCTTAGGATGTTTTTTCTGGATGATTTATCCTTTTTTTTTTTTTCAGATGGCTCACTTGTCCAGAGTTCTTCAGATTCCTTAACCTTCATTCTCCTGAAGGACAAAACCAAAAACCTTTCCCCAACCCTAACTTTGGGAAGGTTCCCTTTTGCAAGTTATATCTGATTAAATAAAAAGCCTTTGTTAGTGGTATAAAATAGTTTAAATTGAATGGTCATGCTGGTTGATGAACTATTACCTCTTCTAATTAAGAGATCTGTCTTGTTCAAATTGAGCCTTTATCAATTTTGATGGCATCCATAGCTTTTCTTCTCCTGTAGAAACAAAAGCAAAACCTCATCCCCAACATAACACATTTCCTGGTTTCCACTCCAACAGGTCTTAAAGTATATCAGCTGATTTAATTCTGTAGTTTTTTTTTTCTATTATCCAATGTCTCTCCACAGCTGTTGTTCCTTTCTCACTAGCAATGAGAAAATTCAAAGCTAATAGAGCATTAGGTAATCTATTTCTGGGGGTTTTGTTACCCCTTTCTGTTTATTTAGCATATCCTTTAGAGTTCAATGGATATAACTACTTTACCTGTAGGATTATGTGGTATACCTGTAATATGCTTTATATTGTAATAAGCAAAAAAATGTTGCATTTTACCAGAGACATATGCTGGAGCATTGTCAGTTTTAATTTGTTCAAGTATACCCATGATGACCATAATTTCTAGCAAATGAGTGATTACAGAATCAGTCTTTTCAGATTTCAGAACAGTTGTCCATTGAAATCCTGAACAGGTATCAATGGTATGGTGTACATATTTCAATTTTCCAAATTCTGCAAAGTGAAACACATCCATCTGTCTGATTTCATTCCTCTGAGTGCCCTTTGGGTTACATCCTATTGCTAATGGAGTCTGATTGTAAAAAGAACAAGTAGGACATTTCCTTATAATTTCCTTGGCTCATTGCCAGGTTATGAAAAAATCCTTTTTTAAACCCTTACTATTGACATGTTTTTTTTGTGAAATTCTGAGGCCTCCAGCACATTTCCTATCAATAGTTTATCAATCTCATCATTACATGTGCCTGGCAGACACATAAGGAATTAGATGTGAGTTATGTATAAAGGATGATTCCTATACCTGATTATATCTTGTAACTGAATAAATAATGAAGTTAATTCTGACTCATTAGGGATAAATTCTGCAATTGCAATATGGAAGACCACTCTTTCAGCATATTGAGAGTCAGTAACTATGTTGAAAGGTTCCAAAATACCATCAGAATAGTCTGTAATTCTGATTTTTGGACCAAATTATAAGGAATTTGAACCACTTGACTCAAATTTTCTGATTTGTAACCCACCTTTCCTTGTCTGTTTGCATATATATATATATAAAATGTAGGGTTCCAGATATTGGTGTTTCCCATACAATGTGAGGTAGGATCCAGTTAACTCTCTTTAAGTTTAATTCTATAGCTTTTGGTGTAATTGTTGCTAATCTCTCCCAAAAAAAATTACTGCAAGATCTTTGCCAATGTTCACTTTCTGCCCAGAATTTGTCAATTTCATCATTAGGTAAAGGTACTATAATTTCTGCTGGATTTGTTACTGCTAATTGACAAAGTCTCAATTTTCCTTTTAAAATCAACTTGAAGATCTTTTCCATATAAGTTTTAATTTTTTTTTCTGTTTATTTGGTAGAAATATCCATTCCAATATAATATCTTCCCTTTGCATTAAAATTCCTGTAGGAGAATGCTTAGAGGGTAAAATAACCAAAATGCAATCCAGCTTTGGATCCACATGGTCCACATGTGCATCCTGTATTTTCTTTTCTACCAAAAACAATTCTTTCTCAGTTTCAGCTGATAATTTGCTTGGGCTATTTAAGTTCTTGTCACCCTCTAAGCTTTTGAACAAATTACTCAGTGCATCAATTTTTTTGTCCCAACAACATTCCATAGACTGGAAATGTCTCTGAATAATCTTTGAAAGTCATCAAGAGCTCACAATCTGTCTCTCCTAATTTGCACGTTTTGGAGTCTAGTTTTTTGTAGACCTATTTTATATCCTAAATAATTAACAGAATCTCCTCTTTGTATCTTTTCAGGAGCAATTGTAATCCCCAACAAGGCAAAATTTTCTTTACTTCTTCAAACATTCTTTCTAAAGTATCCACATTTGAATCAGTTGAATGTCATCCATGTAATGATAAATCATAAATTTAAGAAATTGTTTACATATTCCATCCAGTGGCTGTCATATAAAATATTGGCACAGGGTTGGGCTATTTAACATTCCCTGTGGGAGAACCTTCCATTGATATCTCTTAACCAGCTGGGAGTTATTATAAGTAGGCACCCTGAAGGCAAATTTTTCTTTTTTTCTCATAAGAGTTTTGAAAAGAAACAGTCTTTTAAATTGATAACTATAAGAGTCCATCCTTCAGGTAACAGAGTAAGCAAAGGAATTCTGGACTGTAGAGAGCCCATTGGCTGAATTACCTTGTTAATTGCTTTTAGGTCGATTACAACTCTCCATTCACCAGATTTCTTTTTAATAACAAATACAGGAGAATTCCAAGAGCTGCTTGATTCTTCAATATGCTGAGTATTTAACTGCTCTTGTACCAGCTGTTCTCAGGCCTATAGTTTCTCTGTTGTTAAAGGTCATTGCTGAACCCGTACAGGCTTGTCTGTTAACCATTTTAAAGATTGGGCTGTTGGTGTCTTTGAAAGATGAGCAGCTGTTGTGCTCTGTTCTTGTACAATCTGGATGGTCAATGACCATTCTTTATAATACCTTCTAATATTTTTCTCAGAAACAAATGTTAGTTTATAGTTTATTTCTGAGACTGGAGGAATGTTAATCTGAATATTCCATTGTTGTGATAAATCATGGTCCCATAAATTCACAGCTATATTCGCCACATACAGCTTTAATTCTCCTCTCTGTTCTTCTTGCCCTATACATTCAACCCATCTCACATTCTGTTTTACTTGAGATAATGTTCCAACCCCTAACTGCTGAACATTGTCTTCCTGAAGAGGCCAATTTGGATGCCAAGATTCTGGTTCAATTATCGTTAGTTATATCTACACCTGTATCTACAAGATCTTCAATGAGAATGTCATTTATTCATGTTTTTAATTTTGGTCTTTGTTCATTTATAGAAGTTTGCCAAAAAATGCTTTATGGTTTTTCCTGAATTTCCTGTTCTCTGCTATAGCTGTTCTATCACTCTGAGCAGTATGTTTTGTTGTTGTTGTTGTTGTTGTTGTTGTTGTTTTTTAACAATAGGCATTTGGTTATTTAATTGCTTTGAGAAGGAGTTTCTTCTATGATGGCAGGAAAGGACTGAACTGAATTTGCCATGGGGGACTGTGAGAGCCCCCTTACGGAGTTTCCCAATGGCAAAGGCAAAGGATTACCTTGTCTGTTCCTTGTAGATCTCCATTTGTTAGTCCAGTGTTTGCCTTTACCATACCTTCTGCACATTCCAGAAAGGAGGGGTGTTTTCTTGGGAATATTCCTTGAAAAATCATTGTTTCTAGGAATGCCATGTTTATAGTCCCTTTTTAGGTGACCTTGTTTACCACAATTGAAAGACCTAACATTAACATTTTTCCTCAAACCTCTGAAAATCACCTATCCTATCCAAGTATCATCATAGTTATGAGATTCAATATTAATTGTATAATACTAATTACCCTTTTGCATTGTGCACTAGCATTTTCAAAAGCTAGAGATTCAATTATTATCTGCTTAGCTTCTGAATTTGGTATCATTCTATTTACTGCTGAAGACACCCTTGGTAAGAAATCTTTGAAGGTTTCATTTGGGCCCTGTATAATTTTTGTAAATGACTCAATTTTCTTTCCTACTTCCTCAATTCTGTCACAAGGCTGCCATTTGGCATAAAAGTAGGGTGTGGTCATCATGTAAGATTGTCTTTGTATATCAGCATAATCACCTTTTCCAAGAAGTTCATCTTGGGAAATTTCTATACCTCTAGCCCTACATCATTGTTCAATTGTCTTAGCCTCATCTTTCCACCAGGTCCTCCATTATAACTGTGGACCAGCTTCTAGGACAGCTGTAACCGAATCTTTCCTGTCTTGAGAGATAATTTTATTGTAATTTGACCATAAGTTTAACATCTGCTTTACAAATGGAGAATGAATACCATATGAAACTATAGCTTCCTTGAATCTCCTCAAATCTAAGAGATGCACAGGAGTCCATTCAGCTCATACATAGCCTTGAGCATTTGGCAGTTCTTGTAAGATTACTGGATAGATTAAGGTTGACTATTTGAAAGTCTTAGGTTGTTTGTCTATAACCATTTAATGTAATGCTGAGATTGGTTCACCATTAAATTCTTCTATCTGGGTCTGAATTTCTCTACAATTTGTTTTAACAAGTTTTTTTATCTTGGCACTCACATTAATCAACTTTTTAAATGATAAAACAGAAATGATCAAACATAATACTTTAATTGACATTACATCTATCCTATCAACATTAATTATCCTCTCCTTTAATTGTTCTGTTTTCAGACTGCTTAATGTGTTATCAAACAGAGACCAAACAACATCCATTGTAAAAATGTCTCCCATTTTTTAATTTGGGAAAAAATCTCTTTTAACTAATTTCTCCTTTCAAGATATCTTAATTTACTCACCAAATTTGCCAACTATGATGATTCAGATGTGAGGCTGACTGCTTCTCTGTAGAATAGTAGAAGCCTGAGCAGGTTTCAAGGCTACCTAGTGTGGTTGTAGTCGAAGATGAGGATCCAGAGAGAGCCTACAACCCAACAGGAGAGAAGAAGCCAAAGAGACTCCAGCCCACATGGGGTGGAGACTCCTGCCACATGCAGCTCAGGCCCAGGCTGGGGCATGCAAGGCCACAAATGGCTTTTTAGTGAATTTGTGCCACAAACATTGAGTCACTAGATATAACACTTATCTTAAAAGGTCTTATTAATTTAAAAAAGCAGAGCCAAATATTGGGGTGAAAGCTGAAAGATCAGAGAAAGAGAACAAGTCAGCCACATTCTTACCTCTATGAAATCCTCAGCCTCAAGAGAGAGACTTCCTGTTTACTCACTCCTTATATACCTTTCTATGCCCTGCCATCTTACTTCCTTCCCAAGTGCTGGGTTAAAGGCATATGTTACCACTGCCTGACCTTTATGTTTAATATAGTGGCTGTCTTTGTCCTCTGGTCCCAGGCAAGCTTTTTGGGGTACACAATTATATCACCACACAGCCTAAAAAGGAATAAGGTAGGACTAGCTCTGCCTGAGATAACAATGTCTAAAATACACAGGGAAATAGCTGTAATTTTTCTCTGTCATCCATATACACACATCATTCAAAATACATGTCCATAAGTAGGTAGCATTTATAAAGAAAGGCAAGAAGAACAGCAAAGGAAATTCAAATCAGAAATGTTTAAAAACAAAAATTTTTCAAGTTTTCCAGATCAGATAAAGTTCTGATTTTGGTACACACAAGTACACCATGTTACCTCAGGTATCATTGTGACAGCAGCTTCTAATGTTTCTGTCATCAAAAGAATTTGGTGATGTCAGCAGGACAAGAAGACTTGGCAACAGAAGGGCACACAGTACCTAACTTGGGGTTTGTTTGTTTTGTTTTTGTTTTGTCCCATCATTCCTATTTACATTATCAAAACTAAAGGTAAAGTGACTCTCAGGAAAGGCATTATAAAATATTAGATTATCATGGTAAAAATAGCTGGCTATCATCCCCAAATGCTGGCCTAAAAACTATAGTGTACAGAACAATAGGCAATATAGCAATGTATTCCTGACTTGAGAATAATGTCATTACTGGCACATAGACAGGAAATCATCTGGCTAAATGAGCCTCCAGCTTACTTCACTCAAGTTTGTCCCAACTGACCTTGAATTTAAATAGTGAATATTTCACTTTGTTTTGGGGACATGGCATTGTGTCCACCTGCACCCCACTATGGTATGCTCTGCAAAGGAACTTCCCAATAGAAATGTAGGTCACATGTGACCTTACACATCTGAAGGGATACACTACTACAAAGTGATAAAAAGAAACAGATGGAACTTTAGTCAAATATTTTCTTTTACCCATGTTTCCAAAATTTTATTTCAACTTTGATTAATACTAAAAAAATAAAAATAAAATATCCTGAATCCCTGTCCCCTCCAGGGTTTCTCTATGTATCCCTGGCTGTCCTGGAGCTCATTAAGTAGACCAGGCTGGCCTCAAACTCACAGAGATCTGCCTGCCTCCACCTCCCAAGTGCTGGGATTAAAGATGTGTGCCACTATGCCCTGCACATTTTTCTTTTTTGTACTCTGTTTTCCAACTCCTCTTTTTAGATCATGTGGTTCACAGACTCACTGCTCAGGTGGCTGGTGGCTGCTGCACAAGGTACATACCTAAAACTTTTGGTAATTTAATAAATGTTCAAAAAAATTAAACCTCCGTGTTTCTCCAGTACCCAATGGCAAGACCTACTTTTGAATGATACTTGCTAAAACACAGTCTGTGTGCAGATATCTAACTCTGCCGGTGTACACTCAATGTACCTTTATTTAGATGTTCACTCTTTGTAAGGATATACCTATGAGTCTCATATACCTGTCAGTGTATGTATTTTGAGGTGATTTATCCTGAGGTCTTTGAGCCTATTTTTGACTTTGCTAATATTCTGATCCCACCCCTTGGAGCCACCTTGTGTCCTGAGGTAAAAATCTCTTTTAAAGGAAAAACTCTGCCTATTTCTCTCTCTCTCTCTCTCTCTCTCTCTCTCTCTCTCTCTCTCTCTCTCTCTCTCTCTTCTGCCATGAGGTATGCACCCTCGAACCCCCATCTCTCTTCTTCTCTCTCCCTCTCCTTTCATCTTTTCCCATCTTTCTCTTTATCCCTCATTATAGCAAACCATTTCCACGTGAATACAGCTTCTGGGTTGTGAATGTCCACCTGCCTCCCCACTGCCATGCCTGCATGGAGTGAGTCACCCACCAACTCCCTGCTGCATCTGCCCAGCATGTCAGCATGGTTCTCTGTGAGCGCAGGATACTCTTGGGTCCCCCATGTAGTAATAAATTATAACAGGCTTTACTATCATTGTGATATACTTTGTTCCATAGTAGAACAATCTGGAATCAGACATTGAAGTTGGTGGCCAAGTTTCTACAAATTCATTTGTTGTCGGAAGACACTAAAGAAAGTTTGGGGTTTTTTGTTTGTTTGGTTGGTTTTTTTTGTTTGTTTGTTTTTAATCTTTAACTGAAATCTCTTTTTCTTCTTTTTTGTTCTTTATTTCTAGGAGAGAATGAATTATAAAAGAGAAATGCTGTTGCTAATCTTGCTTGCTTTATTGCTGGCATTATATAAGCACCACCCCAGGTAAATATGAAACCCTGATGCATCCCAGCTATTGATATAGCTGACCTAAAATGCTGTGCTTTTACCCAAAAACATTCAAGTACACTTTAATTTAAGAGAAATCAGTTTTTCTTTGGTGAACATATACATTAGTTCTTTCATTTTTTTCAACTTACAAGAGTAATGATCAATACCAGGCCATGGTGGCACATGCCTTTAATTCCAGCACTTGGAAGGCAGAAGCAGGTGAATCTCTGTGGAGCCCCTTGGGTTTCCTAGTGGCTTCACCCAGCAGGTCTGCATAGAGAGGATGATTGGATCATGGGCCTGAGTGCAGGTGTCTGAGATGGTCTGCACTTGGCTGTGCTGGGCAGATATTTTGCTCCACCCCTTTGCATTCCTTTAAAAACTCTAGGGAGGAGACAGTTGAGGCCAGGTGGATTGGGATCCAGGCCCTCCCGAGGCTCTCCTGTATTTTCTGTCTGTTTCTCTCCCCTCTAATCCTTCTATCTAATATTTCCTGCTGCTCCTACTCAAGAGCACTCTGGGGGAAATGTGGGGATGGGGGGTAGCCCCCCCAACAGATCTCTATGAGTTCGAGGCCAGCATGGTCTACAGAGTCCCAGGAGAGCCAGAGCCACCCAGAAAAACCTTCTCTCAAAAGACAAAACAAAACAAAACGAACAAACAAAGAAAAAAACCAAAGAAACAAAAACAAAACCAAACCCACATTCCCTGCTAACTTTACACTATCTTGAAATTAGTTCACCCTGCATTTCTCTTCGTCCACCACCTCAGTGCATTATGAAACACCTTTTCCAATGGCTGCTAGTTTAGTGTTTTGTTTTTTTTAAGAAAAAAAATTGAAGTTCCAATCATTGTGAGTCAGACTAAAATAGCAACCTGCTGGAGAAACAAGGCCACACTAGAGAAACATGATAATGTCCCATCATACAGAAAAAAGCAAATTCTCATCTCCTCCATATCCTTCTCTCCATAGTGTAAGAGACACACTGGTACCAAATGCCCTTTGAAAAGCAGCTGTGTGGGGAGTAAAGTCTTTCAAGTGAACCTTATTGCTTTGGCACCCTAAGCTACAGTTATCTACCTTCCAGAGTTACTGTATTTTAATGGAGAAGATTCACAGCCAGGCATTATAGTCTTAATGTTATCTTTTTTAAGATAATAGTGACCCACAAGCTGCTAGCATGCCTGCATTTGTTATGTGTTTCATTGATGGAACCTTAAGTCTGGCACAGAGTGTGTGTTTAGTGCATACAAATGGATGGGAGGAGGAATTTCACCTGTTGGATTTTTTGCCATTTTTATTAGTTATAGGCATTTTTTCAGATTTAAAACTAAATTGACTTTTTTTTTATTTACTTAAAGAATAAAGGATCATCTACAGAAGATATATGTCTGCTGGTAAGAGTCTGTCCTGTGACTATTCCAAGAGCGGTGGAGGGAAAGTGGTTCCTAATGAAGATGCTGAACATAGAACGGTTTTGCCTCTGACTTAAATTTAAGCATCCCTGTCCAGGACAATGTTTGCCTTGAGTTTCTTTAGAAGGTGACAGAGCCCTGTTATCAGCCCAGTTCCTACTGTTCACAACCATGTAGGAGCCTGCAACTGAAAAAACAAAGGTGGACTCCTTTTCTGCCTTACAGGTTCTGGTTTTGTGTTTTTATGAGATCACTATGTGTGCAAAAGTGTCTCTGTGTCTAGATGTGTTTCTTGTGCTTTTTCTTTGGTTCTTTTCCTTCTGTTTGCTAGTCTTATCCTATTCCGATGTGTTTTTGCTTTATCTTATTATTATTCTTTAAGGGCCTGTTTGTTTTCTAACCAGAGACAGAAAGAGTGTGGATCCAGATGGGTGGAGAGGTGGGAAGGAACTCAGAGGAGTTGGGGGAGGAGAGACCATAATCAGAATATATTATATGAAAAAAATCTATTTTCTTTTTTGGGGTGGTTTTTTGCTGTTGTTTGTTTGTTTGTTTGGTTGGTTGGTTGGTTGGTTGGTTGGTTTTGGTTTTTCAAGACAAGGTTCTTCCATATAACCCTGGCTGTCCAGAAACTTGGTCTGTGACCAGGCTGGCCTTGAACTCAAAAATTCCCCTGCCTCTGCCTCCTGAGTTCTGAGATTAAAGGCCTGGGCCACTACTACCCAGCCTAAAATCTATTTCAATTAAAGAAAAATAGAAAAAATAATTTCAAGACCATGTTGCCTAAAAATATAAATAGCTGGATGCCACTTTTAGTCCTAGCATTTGAAGGCAGAGGCAATGGGTCTCTGAGTTCAAGGCCAGCTTGATCTACAGAGAGAGATCCAGGACAGGCTCCAAAGCTACAGAGAAACCCTGTCTTAAAAAACCAAACCAAAACAAAACTTCTTTGTCATTGCACATTCTAATAACTTTAGGCAAAGTTAACTTGTTGAAAAAGCTCATTCCTGGGAAATCATATAAAGGAATATCTTTGGTTTAAAGACTCTTCTGAAAATAACAGGATGCCCTCTTTATGACCATCCATTCTAGTTCAAAATAACTATCATTCACAGGCAGTTGCATAGAAATCATGTGTACTTCTCACCTGATTGAGTTATTTCTAATCCCCCAATGCTGAGCCCACCCATTGAACTATTTCTACCCCTACCCTGTTGCTGAGCCAACCCATTCAACTGTTTTCTAACCCCCAACCCTGCTCCTTTTCCCATCCATTGAGTTATTTCTGCCCCTCACTCCTGTTCCCATTGCTGAGCCCACCCTTGAGTTATTTCTATTCCCCACCCTTCTGCTGAGCCCAGTCACCGAGTTCTTTCTACTCTTACCCCCCCCCCACCCTGCTGCTGAGCCCACCCATTGAGTTATCTCTGTCTGGTGCTATTGATAAGATTTCCTATTTCTGTTTCTTCACACCAAACTATGCCTGTCCTACCAAATAACTGACTCCTGATGTGCTGTGGAATGTCTTTCTGTACACTGTGAATACGTGTTGCTCTGATTGGTTGATAAATAAAGCAATTTGGCTATGGCAAGACAGGTGGAGAATACCTAGGTAGGGAATTGGAAAGAGAGAGACAGGAAGAATGAAGGCAGAGGGGAGAGAGATGCCAGCACCTCCAGGAGAAGCAAGACGTGAAAATACCAGTAAGCCACAGCCACATGGCAACTTATAGATTAATAGAAATGGGTCAAATCATAAGAGCTAGCTAGCAAGAAGCCTGCCATAGGCCATGCAATTGGTAATTAATATTAAGCCTCTGAATGATTATTTTATAAGCAGCTGTGGGACCTTGGGGCTAGGTGAGACCAGAGAAACCTTCTAACTACATTTGGTGCCCAATGTGGGGCATTGATTCACATAGATCTAAGAAAGCTTAAAGATTATGAACACACAGAAACGGAGTCACACTAGGCTTCCTAGTCTCACAGTTTCGTGCCAGCAGCAGGACAGACTCATCTCCCAACAGCTGCCTGTGAGATGGAGTTGGCCACCAGCCATCACAAGCTAAGCAGCATGGTGGATTTCCACAGTGGTATATGTTTCGAAGCCACATAGCATGATGCATAATGGATTTAGCTTTTGCTAGTACAGATGATAAAATAAAATAATATAATACAATATAAACAGGTTTCTGGGTAATATGCTGCTTCTGGGAGACAGACACACTGCTTCCCAGAATTGGTGGTAGACATACTTCTGAGATGAGCAGAGTTAGTAGCCAAGGCTACTACTACTTTTCATCCTAGCCATGCAATTATATATGCAATTATATAAAAATAATTTTAAACAATAAAGTCCTGAAAGAGACAATAAAATAATAAGCCTCATAAAGATGAAAATCACACATGGAGTCTGGATTATATTGTCTTCAGGATTTTTAACTGAAAAAAGACATTTGATTATAAAGGCTGCTGAGTTGAACCAATTTAAATATATATATATTTATATTGAACCAATTTATATATATATATATATATTTAAATGGTATCTTGACTTCAAAATTTGTGTCTAAGGATACGTTGCTTTGGAAAACAGGTTCTGCCTTTGTTTCCACAGAAGATGAGAATCTATGGATTTCTTCTAAGCTAATATGGTTTGATCAAGAAAGATCCCGAGAGGTCTCCAGATGTTCCAACATCCAAAACAGCTTCAAGGCAACTGACTCAGACAATACAGCCTCACAGACTACTCCAGTCAGGACTTGACCATAATTTTGAATTTCCTCAGGATCCCCATAAGATTGACAATGCCCCCATCCAACAACAACTAGTATGAGAAACTATGCTCAAATTCCCCAAATATCATTTATGAATATTTATTTTTATTTAAAGGGGGCTGATTATAAATACAATCTCTCTCTAAAGAAGAAAAAGGGATAGAATAGATATGACAGGATAAAAGGGTAGATCATTGAATCTACTTTTGAAGAGCAACAACTTGTTTAAAAATGTTTTACATTGCTATGGATTTTAGTTTCTTGACACAAATTTAAAGTTAATTTTGTTATACTGTATGTATATTTTTACTCTTGTTTAAGGTATTATGTTTGTGTAGCTCATTTGAAATTGTAATATATAATTAAGAAATACAGATTAATAATTAGTCATCCATGATAATCAAACTTATGTTAGCTAAATTTTCTAGGTATACATAGATATATTTCAATTAAGTAGGTAATCTTCAAACACTTTAAAGACCTACAGAATGTGGCATTTAAAATGTTTTAAAAATTTAGACTTTCTAGAAAGTGAAACACATCTGCTCCTGCCAATACCAATTTACTTCAAAGAGAAAAATGGGCATTGAAGACACTCCATATGGAGTTTATCTTCTTCTTGGCAAAAACTGACCATTTGGGCAAGAAACTGTTCTTGCCTGGACTGATTGACAAAATGTTGTATAGACTGGACATGCAGGACCCATGAAAAAATGACCACTGAATTTGCCAAAACAAGGTGAAATAGTCCTTCAGGTTCCTGCTTCATAGAGGAGAGTGCCAGACATTCTATAGGACACAGAGAAGTGACTGGGAGACTCTAGATCTATAGGCTGAAGATGGATGCCCCAACATTACAGAGGAACTTTGGATGACTGTCAGGCAGCCAGCTGTCTCTGTCATTTCTAGATTTTTGGAACTTGCTTACAATGCTCTTCCTATTTACTTAGGTAATATTATTTTCTTCTGAGGTCTTTGATGTAGTTTAAGACTAGATAGTTATAATTATAGTTTTCCTTAGTCATGATAAAAGACAAATTAGATATGAAACTTTAGCCTCTCAAATATCGCATAGATGATAAAATATTTTTTAAGTTTGCCAAATATAAATAGACTAGATCTTGTAACTGTAATTCTTGCTTGATAACTGTTCTACTATATGTAATTTTACTATGTTAAAGTTAAAACCTTCCTTTTTGATTAGACAGAAAAGGGGAAGTGCTGTGGGATGTCTTTCTGTACACTGTGAATATGTATTGCTCTGATTGTTTGATAAATAAAGCCATTTGGCCTATGGCAAGTCAGATTATAGCTAGGCAGGAAACTGAAGAGAGAGACAGGATGAAGAAAGGCAGAGGGGAGAGAGACATACACCAGCACCACCAGGAGAAGCAAGATGTGAAAATTTCAGTAAGCCACGGCCACGTGGTGACTTATAGATTAAAAGAAATGGAGCAAATTATAAGAGCTAGCAAGCAAGAAGCCTGCCATAGGCCAAGCAATTGGTAATTAATATTAAGCCTCTGAGTGATTATTTTATAAGTGGCTGTGCGACACTGGGGCCAGGTGAGACTGGGGAAACCTTTTGACTACACTGACAGGAGTCTTCTCTTTGTACCTAGGAATGATCATTTGGAGGAACCTTCGCTCTCAGCCTGGTTTAATCCTAAGTAAGAACAAAACAATAGTGTAATTCAATTTAAAGAAAATGCTATTCTGTTACCAAATTGTAGGTGCTAGAGACACTAGAACCGAGTTCTCATTTGTTTCTAAGACTTTTTACTTTGAAGACTTTTTTCACATGTTTATGGTCCTTTTCAAGGATCATGCAGTGAGGAAAGTTGTCATATTTAGTCTGGCTTAACATTCTGGTATTATTAGGGAGAAAATGTCTTTAAGTACAACCTAAAAATGCCAATATTGACTCTTCTAAACCTTAATTTATTATCACTATAATTAACATATTAATTATATAAGTGAATAGGTTCCACTGTGACATTTCCATGTATACATACATCATGTTTTGCGAGTATCAATTCATCCTACTACCCTCCTTTGGCATTACCACTTTGTGGACACCATTATTTTCTTGTAATGGCTTAAATGTTATGTTTATATAGTGCAAACATGTTTATAAAATGTTTATAATACATTTATACATTTCACTGACATTCTGTGATATTTGCCATCTAGGGGCTATTATATTCCAACAAATGTGTGTGTGTGTGTGTGTGTGTGTGTGTGTGTGTCTGTGTCTGTGTCTGTGTCTGTGTCTGTCTGTCTGATGGAAGAGTATGGATTTCTCACATGGAGTCACTCACTGTTTTAAAAGCCCAGGAAGTTGGTTCTGTGTGGTAAACTGGATGCTGCCTAAGCATGAGGACCAGAGTTTGGATCTTCAGCATTCAAGTAAATGGTGTGTGTGATAACCAGCCTGTTGGCCCTGTGCTTGGAAAGTGGAGATGGGGAATCTCTAGAGCAAGTTGGCTAGCTAAACTCGCCTAATCAGTAAGCTCTAGATTCAAGTGAGAGACAGCTTCAATACATAAGGTGGAGAACAACTGAGGAAGACACCCCATAGCCTGTACTGCACACGCACAGACCCACACCTACATACATGTAAACATGCATATACACATGCAAACATATCACACAAACATACAAAAGGAAACATAAAAACAGCTAAATAGGGACTGGAGAGATGGCTCAGCAGTTAACAGTGCTTCTTGCTCTTACATAGGACCTGGGATGGAGTCCCAGCACTTACATGCAGCTCACAGCCACATGTAACTCCAGTCCCAGGGGATCCCGTGCCAATTTTTTTGGCCTCTGTGCATACCAGGCATGCATGTGGTACACATATATACATGTAGACAAAACACACGTAGGAAATTAAAATAAGCAATTAAAAGATACAAATTTAAACTTTGATGTAGGCTACTCAATTGCATTGAAGTATTATACCATTTATTTTCCTATCTCTAGTGGGTTAATACTAGTAATTTTTTACTTATATATTCACTTGACATTAGTTTTGTGATATCAAATATTGTGACCACACCCAGGCCTAGAGGAGCAAGGGGAAGGGTGGTTCTATAAGAGATCCGGATTGCCAGAACCGTGAAAGAGGAGCTGTCCCACACAGCTGTCCAACAAAACTGGAAAAGAGAAAGACAGGTAGCTGACCTCTCTCCTGCCCTGCCCTCTGATCCTTTATTGATTCTTCTCATTTGTAGAACCTACTAGAAGCCACAGATTAAAGGGCATTGGGTAACCAATCTACTCCCAGAGTAGAGAATGGATAAAAAGATAAATGGAAAATAACCAGCACAACCCTGTCTTCTACAAACTGGCATTGTTCTCAAGACCTTCACTTATATGAAAAATCTCATGTCTCCAAACAGGATAAACATAAAGTTCCATCAATTGCATCATCACAAGATGATGACAGTACAGTCACATTAGCCATCCCCAACACTCACCCTACAAAGTAGCAGAGAAAGAGGAGAAAATAAAATAGTTTACATAATAAATCACTGCCACAGTCCTACCACAGCAGCCATTAGGGAGATGGATAGTAAACAGTAGATAACAATCAGATCCATGGCTTCCTTGTCTTCTACTGATACTCTGTTGGCCACTGTTCTGACCACCTCCTTTCCCAGCGACCCCAAGTCCCTTGGTGGCGCAGTCTATTGAGGTGTCACACTCTCCCAATGACCATTATTACTGGACATAAGAACAGTAGAGAGTATCCCAGAGAGTTCTTTGTGTTCTTTGGAAGGCAGTTCTCCTTGCTGTCATCTTTGCAATAACAACTTGTATTTCCTTGGTAATGAGAATCATTTACCCAGCCAGGATATTAACAATATTTTTACTGTTTGATTCAACAGTTGAGGAAACTCAAATGACCTATAAGTGGTTTTATGGGACCATGGCTTTGTCCCCTGAGGGATTCCTTCCTTGTGAGCTAGTGTCTCCAAACCCATGGAATCGAAGGTCATAAAGTGCTATAAACATAGAGAGCCAAATGTAGTTAGAGTTTTTCTGGTCCTGCCTGGCCCACAGTCAGGACAAATCTCTCTCACCCACCAGTCCCACAGCCGCTCAGACCCAACCAAGTAAACACACAGAGACTTATATTGCTTACAAACTGTATGGCCACAGCAGGCTTCTTGTTATCTAGTTCTATCTTAAATTAACCCTTAGTCTATAAGTTGCCACGTATCTTGCTTGTCATGGCAGCCGCTGGCAGTGTCTCTCTGCCTCAGCCTTCCACTTCCCAGAATTCTCTTCTCTGCTTGTCCTGCCTATACTTCCTGCCTGGCTACTGGCCAATCAGCATTTTATTTATACAGAGCAATATCCAAAGCAGCCAAACACTTATACATGAATTACCTAATGTAATCAAGAGCCAGACACTTTCCCATATCCACCCACCCTTATGGACTATGTACTTCAGCTTTGGAAAACATATCATCTGAAGAAACTGCTCACCTATTCAGAGCACCCTAGGGGTAGTACCTCAACCTTGTATAGAATTAGCTCTCAGCCTGTCCTGAAATGAAGACTTCTGTGGACTCTCCTACTGTCTGGTAGGCTAGCTGCTTCTGGACAGACAGATGATAGTAAGGACAGAGGCTATGATGGAAATGAACCAACTGTCACATTTCACCATAAAATTCACTGCCTTTTCAGTTAGGCAAGGTATATAACATTGGACACTCGGTGACTGCCCGAGTTCCACCTTAATAAGAGATGACCACATTGTTTAGCAATGCATGATCTCCATTTCTGTGGCTGGGGCCACTCTGGGCACAGATTCACTAAGGTGGTACCAGAGTTGCCTAGCAAAGGTGTCTTGATGACATCCAGAGGACTGCTTTTGTTGCTCACTAGCTGCTGAGCCCCTTTGCACATCACCTGCTCTTCTGTTTTACCTTCTGTTAAGCAATGTCATATTTTAAAATGTTAAGACATTATTTTTAATTATGTGTATCTGTGTGTACTCATGGGTAGGCATTGCATGGAGGCAGAGACACTGGATGTCTTCCTTTAGCGCCACCCACCTTCTGTTTTCAGACAGGTTCTCTCACCAAGCTTGGCTAGGCTGGCTAGCCCATTCCACCCTCGGGGTCCTCCTGTCTCTCACCTCACTGCCACAATGCCCAACTTAACACACACATACCATATGAGTTTGCCTGCATGATTTTGTGTGTGCAGGAACCCATGAGAACCAGAAAGTGGCAATGGTTCTCCTGGAACTGGAGCTACAGGGGACTGAGCCACAGTATGTGGGTGCTGGGAACTCAAGCAGTGTCCTCTAAAAGAGCAGCACTGCTGAAATGCAGGGCCTTGTATTTTACAACAAGAACTTTCTGCTCAGCTATCCCCTCAGCCAGCAATTTCTTAGCCTGGGTCTTTAAGAGAATCTTTTCCTTTCTTTCTTGCAAATAATGGTAATAATCTGATTTATTGAGAAAAAAACAGTAATCTTGAAATCTTCTAATCTTCTCAAATAGATTGTGTAAGGCTGAGGTTATATTTATATATAGCTATATATATATATGACTCCTTAAAATAATAGTGGTGTTCTTTTAAAGCACCATGGTAGAACACTTGCCTAGCATGCATGAGGTCTAGGTTTAAACACAAATACTACCAGAAAAAAAATGAGATAAAGCAACAATGGGCAATGTAATCCACGTTCAACTCAGATTCCATTGGCATATACAGCATACCTAATTTAGGTCTCATCACTGCGACAAAACACAGTCTGTCAGTTTTTTATTTGTTTTACTTTGTTTTTTGACAGGATCTCATGTAGCCCACACTGGCCTCACCATGTAGCTGAGGGTGACTCTGAAGTCCCGATCCTCCTGCCTCTATCTCCTAAGTGTCGATCTAACCCAAGCACATGCTAAGTAAGTACTCTACCAACTGAGCTACATCCATCACCTCAGTAGGTTAGTTTTAAAGTGTATTTTCAAATTTGATTTAAATATAAGCGTATGCCTATACAGTTTCAGTATAGGAAGATTTAAAATAACTATATAAATGAATATGTAAGTTTTAAAAAATCCTTAAAATAGTACTAGTGTACTTTTAAAGAATTTGTTATTATGTGATTTTTATAACTATTATTAATACAGTAATAAGGATTGGCAGACTGTATCTCTGTGTAGACATAGATTAGTACTTAAATTTACAATGTCATTTTTATCCAATCCCTTCCAAGATGTGTATCTTAATGTGCTTTAATTCAATGCCTTGACTTCAGATAGATTATTTATTATGATGAATGCTGCCATTATGTGGTTATTCATCAGAAACAAGTCTGGTATTTTCTCTTTGTTCTAGTTCATTTTCTTCTATATTGCATCTGTGTGCCTAAAGCACGAAGGAAAAGTTGAAAAGGGATAGAAAACAGTGTGCAAGTGTGTGCACATGTGTGTGTGCATTTGCAGAAGCCAGAAATTGATACCAAATTGTCTTTTAGTAGTTTTTTTTTCTCTTTGAGGGCCCACCACCCAGCTCCCAAATAAATATACAGAGACGACTTATTCTTACTTATCAATGCCCAGCCTTAGCTTGGCTTGTTTCTAGCCAGATTTTCTAACTTAAATTATCCCACTTCTCTTTAACTACACTTTGTCTCTGGGCTTCTTACCTTTCTTTATTCTATATATCTTTCTTTCCTTCTTACTCCATGGCTGGCTGTGTGGCTGGGAGGCTGGCCCTGGCATCTTCCTCTCTTTCTCCTTTTCTCTCTCCTTCCTTTCTTGAGCTTAGACTTTTCCTCCTATATATTCTCTCTGCCTTCAAGCCCTGTCTATCCTTTCTCCTGTTTGCTATTGGTTATTCAGCTCTTTATTAGATGAATCAGGTGTGTTTTGCAGACACAGTAACAGCTTCACAGAGTTAAACAAATACAACACATCTTTGCATCATTAAACAAATATTCCACAGCATAAACAAATGTAACACATCTTAAACTGTTATTTCACAGCATCTTCTTCAGTCTGTTTCTGCTTTATTTTATGAGATAGTTTCTCATTGAATGTAGAGGTCACTGAGGGCAAGGCTAGATGGTCAATGAGTACTAAGGATCCTCTCTCTCTACCTCTTGGTGTGCACCATGCCCAGATTTTTTGACATGGACCCATACCCAGGTCTTCCTGCTTTTGTGGCAAGCACTGTCATTGACTGAGCCATCTCCCCAGTTCCATGAGGGGAATGTATAGATCTTCCTGGGGGAAAGAAAAGAGGAAAATAAAAGTTAAAAACACAGTAAGTTAGCTGTTATCACGTTCATAACTTTTGCTGTCACAATAAGATAATCCACTGGGTTTTTCTTCTTTTTTGTTCAACAGAATACGTCCTGATGTTATAGCAACAACTGATTGGCTTGCTCCAGTCATATGGGAAGGAACTTACAACAGACAAGTTCTAGACAAATATTACAAGAGACTGAACATTACCATAGGCTTGGCTGTCTTTGCTACTGGAAAGTATGTACTAATGGTATTTGTCCTTTACATTTTGGAGAAATAAGGATGAGCAGCCATGGACTGTGGCTACTACTTCCTATGAACCTGTCCTTCCTTCTGACTTCCCTATGTAGCTGTGGATAGCAGTTTGTTGTTTCTCCAGTATTAGTGACTCTTTCCTTTTCTTCATAACAAATGTCATCTTCTCTCAGGCCCCCGAGCTTACCATATTTCCTTTCACTAACCAATACAGCTGAAGGCACAGACCCAACCTATCTTTATCTTTTTTAAAATTTATTATATTTGTGTTTTAATTTTACACATCAGCCACGGGTTCCCCTGTCCTCCCCCCTCCCACTCCCACCCCTACCTTCCCCCAGCCCCTCCCCTCCATTCCCATCTCCTCCAGGTCCAAGACTCCCCTGGGGATTCATTTAAACCTGGTGGATTCAGTACAGGCAGGTCCTGTCCCCTCCTTCCAGGCTGAGCATGTGTCCCTGTGTAAGCCCAAGGTTCCAAACAGCCAGCTCATGCACTAAGGACAGGTCCCGATCCCACAGCCTGGATGCCTCCCAAACAGTTCAAGCTATTCAGTTGTCTCACTTATCCAGAGGGCCTGCTCCAGCTGGGGACTCCACAGCCGTTGGTTCATAATTCATGTGCTTCCATTTGTTTGGCCGTTTGTCCCTGTGCTTTTCCAATCTTGGTCTCAACAATTCACACTCTTACAGTCCCTCCTCTTTCTCGACAATTGGACTCTTGGAGCTCCACCTGGGGCCTGGCCGAGGATCTCTGCATCCACTTTCATCAGTTATTGGATGAGAGTTCCAGCACAACTGTTAGGGTGTTTGGCCATCTGATCACCAGACTAGGTCAGTTCAGGCTTTCTCTTGACCATTGCCAGCAGTCTACAGGGGATGTATCATTGTGGATTTCTGGGGACCTCTCCAGCACTTTGCTTCTTCCTGTTCTCATGTGGTCTTCATTTATCATGGTCTGTTATTCCTTGTTCTCCCTTTCTGTTCTTGGCATGTGTGTTAATTGGCATGCTAAATGGCAAGTATCTCCTGGTGAATTTCAGTGACGTCATTCTTTTTTTTTTTCCTCTTCATTTTTCATAGCTTTACAAAACGGTCCCTGAAACACTTCATAAAATCTGCTGATAAGTACTTCATGGTTGGCTACAATGTTATCTTTTACATCTCAACTGATAACATCTACAGTCTACCGTACTTAGAGTTGGGTCCTCTTCGGTCATTTAAAACATTGAGGCTGCCTAATGGTGATAACTACCAAGACTGTACTCCCAGAAACATGAAGAACATGAAAAGTAAAATAATGCATCAAATCCAATATGAAGTCAACTTTCTCTTCATTATGGCCATGAACCAGATCTTCAAGAAAGACTTTGGAGTTGAAACCCTGGGCAAATCTGTAGCTCAACTCCACGCATGGTGGTATTTTAAAAAACCCAAAGATTTCCCTTATGAGAGGAGAGCTAAATCAGCAGCTTTTATCCCCTTTGGGGGGGGAGACTACTATTACCACAGTGCCATTATTGGTGGCACACCCAATAACATCTTAGCTTTCATTAATCAATATCTAAAGGGAATTACAGACGATGGCACAAATAAACTTGACAGCACATATGAAAGCCACCTAAATAAATATTTGTTAATCAATAAACCCACTAAGCTGTTATCACCTGAGTACAACTGGGATCCAAAATTTAAGACTCCTCCACTAATAAAGCACATTAAGATAGCATGGCAGCCATAAATTACTTGATGGTTTTGTCATGGAGTTTATGAATTCACAAGTAAATAACAGGAATTCCTTAAATATAAATCTTGGGACACTCACAAAAACATATAATCTTCCAGAAAAAAAAAAGATCTATCTTTGAAATTATAATTCTATTTCATCTGAATACAAATAAATGGATGTCTTACTTATGTGATGTGATGTCTTATATATTCACTATAAATAATTTAAGTATCATTTTTGGAGGTATAAATTTTTATGAAAAAATACAGTTTTATAAAACATACACATGTCAAATAGATACACATAAAGGAAGCTTAATATTCATCACTTCGCTCAGCTTTATTTTATTTATTTTTGGTTGGGATATACATTCCTTATGTTCATCTTGATCAGCATCCAATCCACCTAGGATGTGATTAAACTCAGGTGAACTGACATCCTACCATAGATCTGCTTCTGCTGCTAGTGATACTGAGGTCATTTATTTGTTTGTTCGTTTATTTGTTTTCTGACACAGGGTCTCTGTGTAACAGCCCTGGCTGTCCTGGAACTCACTCTGTAGACCAGGCTGGTCTTGAACTCATAGAGATCCACCTGCCTCTGCCTCCAAAGTGCTGGGATTAAAGGCATGCACCACCACTGCCTGGGTATTTTTTTTTTTTGAAATTTTTATCTTATTCTATGTGTATGGGTGTTTTGCCTGCATGCATGCCTGTGCATTATGTGCATGCCTAATGCCTTCTGAGGCCAGGAGAAGGCATCGCGTTCCCTGGAACTATTTAACAGTCAGTTGTGAGCCACCATGTGGTTGCTGGGAACCAAACTGGGTCCTCTAATGGAGTGGGAAGTGTTCTTACCCACTGGGCCATCTCTCCAGCCTTAGCTCATATTTTTTAAAAAGATATAAAAGTGTGATAAAAGAAAATTTGCACTGTCCCCAAGGAGCCTACAGTCTAAAAAGGCACATAAAATTAACCAAGAATATTTCTTTCACAAGTTTAAAAGTTAAAAAAAATTCAAAAAAGATGTGACTGAAATATAGTGACTCAGAAAGTATCTTCATCTTGACTAGGCCACAAATGTGTATATAAATGTAGTGAGGTACTATCTCCATACAGTTACAAGAACTGGAAATTACAGAATCCCAGTGAGCTATTTGTGTTTCCTTCTATGGGAGAGCAGCAGGGATTTTGCTAATATTCTTTAAATGGGAGGTTAATGGAAATTGTTGATGACTGAAGCAGGGAGATTTACAATGGCCTTCGATGAACCTCTTCTTGCATTCATGACTTTACAAAATGTGGCCCCCTATAGTCTCACCTTAGAGGGGCTGAATGTATTGACTGCTTCCCACCAAGACAACAGGGCATGGCCCACTAGGACTAACCTATAGAATACCATGTCTGCTTTACGGCAGAACTTCCCTCCTGCTGTGGTTGCCACAGCAAACTGCCATTTTAGTGATGCCTGAGTGATGTGCTCACAGGCACTGGCCATCCCACAGGTGATGGCCAGCCCAGAGAAGCTACCCCAGAGCTGAGCACCTACCACATTCCACCTAGCAGGACCAGACCTAAGAACATTTATCCCACCTCTGTAGACAGGATCCACAGGACCAGGCAGCAGTCTCCACAGTAGCAGATAAACAAAGCACAGCCCACTAGCTCTGTAGAGACTCAGAGGCCTCAGTCCCCCAAAATGTGCTAAGAGCTAGATAGTTGTAATGTACATTATGTTAGTAAACTATCATGTTATGTCTGAGTTCATTGAGAAGATGGCTCTGGAAGTGGAACTGGTCCATCTGTGGGTGAAATGGGCCAAGTTAAAACACCCTGACCCTGACTTGACCAAAGACCAGGACCAAGGAATTGAAATCCCACCAATCCCTGAGCTTGGCCTGGAATCAGGCCCCAAAACCCTACCAAGCCCAAGCCACCTTGGAAAAGTGCCCCCAAAGAAGTCCTATATGTTGTTGGTTGTGTTTTCTCTATCCAGTTTGCTGCTGCTTTTTGTCCTAGAGACAGCCACCCTCCTGGATTTTTCCTTCCCAATAAATCTCTTGAGTAAAGTTTGTTGTGCAGTGTGACACTTCCCCAGGAGTGGAACCCAGCTGTGACAACTTTAGCAGAACTCTAACACTGGGGAACTTTCTCCTAGTGGAGCAGAACTGTAACACCTTTGCTGGGGAAACCCTCTCCTGCCCAAGCAGAGTTGTTATACTTGCATTGAGGGAACCTTTCCCTGGAGCAGAGCTGTAACACTTCTGCTAGAGCAGAGTTCTGGGGACGTTGTGGTGTGCCTTGGCTCCTGACTTCCATCAGAGCTCCAGTGCTTACATTTGGTGTCATTGATGGGGTTTTTTTTGTTTTTTTTGTTTTGTTTTTAGCAGCACTCTTACCCCTAAGGAAAAGTCACAAAACACGACAGAATCCACTAACAAGAGTTTTATCAAGACAAGGAGAAAGGGATAGGTGTGATAATGTCTGTGGAAGAACGTGTGTGAGAAAGAGGGTGAGGGAACATGGGACCTGATTTGTAAAGGCCAGGTCACACCTATGTACACAGGCCCACATGGCTATTCCATGCATGCACATAGATCATGTGGTCATGTCCTCGTGATGGTGCATGGGTTACAAAGGACGTATGACCCAGAAATGACTAGGCAGAGAAGACTAAGTGTCTTTCCAGGAATGCACAACCATGGGAGCACGGTTAGAATTCCTATCATCCTAGACTCTTTATTTTTATAAAAGATGGCAGATGAGTGGGTATGGAATGTTGTTTCTCCCAAAAAAAAAAGAAAGAAAGAAAGAAAGAAAGAAAGAAAGAAAGAAAGAAAGAAAGAAAGAAACTGTTTCCAACTGACTTAGTGGGCATCAGTTGGCTCTTAGGGGGAGTGGGGAGTGGAAACCCTGGAGTTGTCCATCCTTTATGGCTTCAAACATTTTGGCTGACAGAATACTGGTGACACAGAAAAAAACTGAGAAAAAATAATCATTATTATTTTATTTTATTTGGAGTGTTTCCAGAACAGGGGAGTTGGCACTTATCTGAAGTAGATCTGGCCTGTCCAAATAGATTTAAGCTGGTTTCTGGAGCTTGGGAAAATTTTTGAACATGTTAAGAAGCAGCCATGAAAAAATTAGTGAAAAACTGTAGTGTTTAGTACTATGCTTAGTCTTTTATGTGAGATAAGCTTTATTAGAGGTTGTTTATTTAAGACACCTGTTTCCTTTATTAGTTTAGCATTCAGGAGACACAGGTGATCAATTCAACAGGTGAGAGCATTCAACAGTGATAGACTTTTACATTAGAGTCTGTTTTGCAGAGCCCAGACACTTTTGGGTCTGGGAATGTTTTTGATTATTACTGTTTTTTGTTTTTGTTTTGTTCTGTTTTTTGTTTTTTTCCTTACCTCCTGGATATTTTTGATGGTCTTTTTGCCTCAGGCTCTGTGTGGCCCTAATTAGGGAAGGAAGAGATTATGGGGTGATACCTCATTCCTCTGGAATTGGTGACAAGGCAGTGGATCCTGATGTCTTCTGGAGCTTGAGAGAACAGGGCCTTATCTGTGTCACTGTATATGAAGAGAAATTTTTCTGGGATGGAGGTGAGATAAAAGGTTTTAGATGAGACAGGTGGACCCAGTGAGGAAAGCCCTCGAGTTTAGCAGCTGTAGGAGTCACAAGAATTACCTTGAAGGGTCCCTGCCACTTAGGGGAAAGGGGTGAAGGGCACTGGCTTGGAGGAAAGAGAAAAACCTGGTCCCCCATGTGGATTGGGGGTAGGCAAGGACTGTCACATGGCTGAGGTAAGGAACAGTCTGCAAAGTTCCACAGGATAGACCTTAGGTGGCATAGCAGGGGAGTTAACAGGCTATCTGGAACAGTTGGAAGGTTGGATAGAAGACCTGATGTTAGAACCAGCCTTCCATACACTAGTTCAAATGGAGAAATTGAGAGGCTTTTTAGGAAGAGCCCTGAGCCTGAGAAGAGCTAGAGGCAATAATCTTACCCAGTCGAGGTGAAGTTCCTGTGATATCTTAGCAAGAACAGCTTTTAAAGACTGGTTGGTACACTCAACCTTTCCTTAGGACTGAGGATGGTATGGGATATGAAAATGCCAAGGAATGTTAAGAGCCTTAGTTAGTGTCTGGGAAACCTGGGAGTTGAACTCCGGACCATTGTCAGACTGAAGGGAAGCAGGAATACCAAACCAAGGAATAATTTCTGGGAGAAGGAGATCCTTGACTGTCTGAGCCCACTTGTTAGAAACAGGATATGCCTCCACCCAATTTGAAAATGAGTCCAGCATCATGAAGAGATATTTAATTTTCCTGATGGTGAGCATATGGGTAAAATTGAGCTGCCAGGCAGTCCCTGGAAGAGAACCTCTAGCCTGGTAGGTAGGAAAAGGCTGACTTCTGTACTTGGTATTGGGATCTGGTTTTTTTGTTTGTTTGTTTGTTTGTTTTTTGGCAAATCTCACAAGAGGCAGAAAGTAAGAGTTCTTAAGAATTATAAGTCCGAGGCAGAGCAGCAGTGGCGGTGGCAGCAGAGACAGGCAGAGACATAGTGGTGACAGAGATGTAGTCATATTAAAGACCAGAAACTGAGCTTTTACCTGCTGAGGAGTCAGTGAAAACAAGGAGATTAAGATCTTGAAACAGGAACCTCTTTAATCCCAGCACATGGGGAAGGAACCATTACCTCGAGATGCTAGATCCAACCAGAATGGATCCGAACACTCTGCCTGAGGCCAACCCAGGGGCCAGCTGCTGATCTTGTGAAACCCAACAACTTGGAGGTGTTGGTGAGAGTACCCTACTAAACAACCTGCTCAGCTGAGATCCATTCAGGAGAGGATTCAGAATCCTATAATCTGCAGTCTGAGGAAACAAGATCAGCTGAGGAGTTGACAAATGAGCAAAATGTGACCTGAGAACACAAAAGAAGGTGCCACCCAACCACCAAACCAGATCACCAGAATCATAAGCCTACCTTACAGCAACTGGGAACAGGTAAGCCCTCATCTCTGGACCAGCAGATCAGGTCTCTTGTCCCTAGGCCCTACCCACTGAAGTCTCAGGGACCAAACAGCTACCTTTCCCTGCTCCCCCACCAAAAAACAAACACACAAATGACAAACAAAACAAACAAACAAACAAAAACAACCTACAAACCTAACAACCACTGAAACCATAAGCACACCCTGCACCAACTGGGAACAACTGCTCCCTGAGACAGAACCCACTAACACTGATTGGACTAAGCTGATCCCAAAGAAACAGAGTCCAACAGCACCGATTTAACCAAGAACTCCTAGTGGACCAAGACTAACAATTAGAACAAGAGAGGCACCTTCAGACACAGACACTGCCTGCACCAAGCAGAGGAAGAGATGAGTAGACGCCAGTGCAAAACTACAGGCAACAACATAAAGACCTATATGACAACATCAGAACCTAGCAATTCTACACCTACGAGACCCGAACATACCAAGGCAGAAGAAGCAGAAGAAATCAATCCTAAAAATGACTTTAAGAAGATGATAGAGGCCCTTAAAGAGGAAATGAAAAACTCCCTTAAAGAGAAAATAAAAAATTCCCTTAAAGAAATGGAAGAAGAAACAAACATAAATGGAAGAAATCAAAGAAAGCCAAGAAAAAGTAATTAAACAGATGAAGGAAACAGTTCAAGATTTGAAAATTGAAATTGAGACAATAAAGAAAACACAAACTGAGAGAATGCTGGAAATAGAAATCCCAATTAAACGAACAGGAACTATAGAAGCAAGCATAACCAACTGAATGCAAGAGCTGGAACAGAGAATCTCTGATGTTGAAGACACAATAGAGAAAATAGATTCATCAGTCAAAGAAAACACTAAAGACAAAATGTTATAACACAAAACATCCAAGAAATTTGGGACACCAAGAAAGACCAAAACTAAGAATAATAGGGATAGAAGGAGAAGAATACCAACTCAAAGGCACAGAAAACATATTCAACAAAATCATAGAAGAAAACTTTCCTAACCTAAAGAAAGAAATACCTATAACGATACAAGAAGTTTACAGAACACAGGACCCCCCCCCAAAAAAAGGCCCTTCGCCACATGATAATCAAAACACTAAACATACAGAACAAAGAAAAAATATTAAGAGCCACAAAGGAAAAAGACCAAGTAACATATAAAGACAGACCCATCAAAATAACACCAGACTTCTCAATAGGGACTATGAAAGCTAGAAGGTCCTAGATAAATGATATGCAGACACTAAGAGACCACAGATACCAACCCAGACTATTATACCCAGCAAAACTCTCAATCACTATAGATGGAGTAAACAAAATATTCCATGATAAAATCAGATTTAAACAATACCTATCCATAAATCCAGCCCTACGGAAAGCACTAGAAGGAAAAATCCAACCTAAAGAAGCTAAACACACCCATGAAAACGCAGGCAATAGATAATCCCACACCAACAAATACCAAAGAAGGGAAACACACACACAACACTACCACAAAAAAATTAACAGGAATTAACAATCACTGGTCATTAATATCCATCAATATCAATGGTCTCAACTCACCAATAAAAAGACACAGACTAACAGAATGGATAAGAAAACAGGATCCATCCTTCTGCTGCATACAAGAAACATACTTTAACTTCAAAGACAGACACTACCTCAGAGTAAAGGGCTAAGAAAAGGCTTTACAATCAAATGGACCTAAGAAGAAAGCTGGTGTAATATCCTAATATCTAATAAAATAGACTTCAAACTAAAATCAATCAAAAGAGATCAGGATGGACATTACATATTTATAATAGGAAAAATCCACCAAGATGAAGTCTCGATCTTGAACATTTATGCCCCAAATAAAAAGGTACCCACATTCATAAAAGAAACATTACTAAAGCTTAAATTGCACATTAGTAGTGGGAGATTTCAACACATCACTCTCACCAAAAGACAGATCTACCAGACTGAAACTTAACAAAGACATAACCTAACAGATGTTATGACTCAAGTGGACTTCTATTGATATCTACAGAACATTCCATCCTAAAAGAAAAGAATATACTTTCTTCTCACCCCATGGAACCTTCTCAAAAATTGACCACATGCTTGGTCGCATAGCAAATCTCAGTAGATACAAAAACATTGGAATAATCTCCTGTATCTTATTGGACCACCATGCCTTAATGTTAGATTTCAATAACCACAAAAAATTATAGAAAGCCTACAATCTCATAGAAACTGAATAATGTCCACCTGAACTACCAATGGGTCAAGGAAGAAATAAAGAAAGAAATTAAAGACTTCTTAGAATTCAATGAAAATGAAAGTACAACATACCCAAACTTATGGGACACTATGAAAGCAGTGCTAAGAGGAAAATTCATAACTCTAAATGCACACATAAAGAAGATGGAGAAATCTTCTATGAGGCTACAATTATCCTGATTCCTAAACCAAACAAAGACGCAACAAAGAAAGAGAACTACAGACCGATCTCCCTCATGAACACTGATGCAAAAATACTCAATAAAATACTGGCAAACAGACTCCAAGAACACATCAAAACAATTATCCACCATGATCAATAGGCTTCATCCCAGGGATGCAAGAGTAGTTCAACATACAAAAGTCCATCAATGTAATACACCATATAAACAAACTCAAGAAAAAAACCACATGATCATCTCACTAGATGCAGAAAAGGCATTTGACAAAATCCAACACCTCTTCATGATAAAGGTCTTGGAGCAATCAGGAATACAGGGAACATACCTAAATATAATAAAGGCAATCTACAGCAAGCCAACAGCCAACATCAAATTAAATGGAGAGAAACTCAAAGCAATACCACTAAAATCAGGAACAAGGCAAGTCTGTCCCCTCTCCCCATACTTATTCAATATAGTACTTGAAGTTCTAGCCAGAGCTATAAGACAACATAAGGAGATTAAGGGGATACAAATTGGAAAGGAAGAAGTCAAGCTTTCCCTATTTGCAGATGACATGATAGTATACATGAGTGACCCCAAAACTTCAACCAAGGAACTGATACAGCTAATAAAAACCTTCAGCAACATAGCAGGACACAAGATCAACTCAAAAAAATGAGTAGCCCTCCTATATACAATAGACAAACAGGCTGAGAAGGAAATCAGAAATACATCACCCTTTACAATAGCCACAAATGATATAAAATACCTTGGGGTTACTCTAACTAAGCATGTGAAGGACCTATATGACAAGAACTTTAAGTCCCTGAAAAAAGAAACTGAAGAAGATGTCAGAAAATGGAAAGATCTCCCATGCTCATGGATTAACATAGTAAACATGGCGATCTTACCAAAAGCAATCTACAGATTCAACACAATCCCCATCAAATTACCAACACAGTTCTTCACAGATCTGGAAAGAATAATACTCAACTTCATATGGAAAAACAAAAAACCCAGAATAAAAGAATCCTGTACAATAAAACAATCTCTGGAGGCATCACAATCCCAGACCTCAAGCTCTACTATAGAACTACAGTAATAAAAACAGCTTGGTACTGGCATAAAAACCGACATGTGGACCAATGGAATCAAATTGAAGACTGTGACATTAACCCGCACACCTATGAACATATAATTTTTGACAAAGAAGCCAAAACTGTACAATGGAAAAAAAGAAAGCATCTTCAACAAATAACTGGATGTCAATGTGTAGAAGGCTGCAAATAGATCCATATCTGTCACCATGCACAAAACTTAAGTCCAAGTGGATCAAAGACCTCAACATAAATCCAGTTACTCTGAACCTGATAGAAGAGAAAGTAGGAAGTACTCTTGAACGCATTGGCACTGGAGATCACTTTCTAAATAAAACACCAGTGGCACAGACACTGAGAGAAACAATCAATCAATGGGACCTGTTGAAACTGAGAAGCTTTTGTAGAGCAAAGGACACGGTCAAAAAGACAAAGCGGCAGCCTACACAATGGGAAAAGGTCTTCACCAACCCCACATCTGACAGAGGGCTGATATCCAGAATATATAAAGAACTCAAGAAATTAGGCATCAAAATGCCCAACAGTCCAATTAAGAAATGGGCTATAGAACTAAACAGAGAATTCTCCACAGAGGAAGTTCAAATGGCTGAAAGACATTTAAGGAATTGCTCAACATCCCTAATTATCCAGGAAATGCAAATCAAAAAGACTCTGAGATACCACCTTACACCTGTCAGAATGGCTAAGATCAAAAACACAGAAGACAGCTTATGCTGGAGAGGATGTGGAGCAAGGGGAACTCTCCTCCACTGCTGGTGCTTGTACAGCCACTTTGGAAATCAATATGGTGCTTCCTTAGAAAATTGGGAATCCATCTCCCCCAAGACCCAGCTGTAGCAGTCTTGGGCATATACCCAAGGAATGCTCAATCATACCACAAGATCATTTGCTCAGCTATGTTCATATCAGCATTGTTTGTAATAGCCAGAACCTGGAAACAACCTAGATGCCCTTCAACTGAAGAATGGATGAAGAAAATATGGCACATATACGCAATGGAGTACTACTTAGCAGAGAAAAACAATGACATCATGAGGTTTGCAGGCAAATGGATGGATCTAGAAAAAATCATCCTGAGTGAGGTAACCCAGACTCAGAAGGACAAACATGGTATGTACTCACTCATAGGAGGATACTAGATGTAAAACAAAGATGACTAGACTGCTACACAACTCCAGGGAGGCTACCTAGAAAACGGAACCCTAGGAAAGACACAGGGATCACCCAATGACAGAGAAATGGATGAGATCTACATGAACAACCTGGATGACAGTGGGAGTAATGAAGGGCAAGATTTGAGGGAAAGAAAGCTTAGGGGAGCAGGAGATCCCAGCTGGATCAAGAACAGAAAGGGAGAACAAGGAATAACAGACCATGATAAATGAAGACCACATGAGAACAGGAATAGGCAGAGTGCTGGAGAGGTCCCCAGAAATCCACAATAATACATCCCCTGTAGACTGCTGGCAATGGTCAAGAGAAAGCCTGATCTGACCTAGTCTGGTGATCAGATGGCCAAACACCCTAATGGTCGTGCTGGAACTCTCGTCCAATAACTGATGGAAGTGGATGCAGAGATCCTCAGCCAGGCCCCAGGTGGAGCTCCAGGTGTCCAACTGTTGAGAAAGAGGAGGGACTGTAAGAGTGTGAATTGTTGAGACCAAGATTGCAAAAAGCACAGGGACAAATAGCCAAACGAATAGAAGCACATTAATTATGAACCAACGGCTGTGGAGCCCCCAGCTGGATCAGGCACTCTGGATAAGTGGGACAATTGATAGCTTGAACTGTTTGGCAGGCACCCAGGCTGTGGGACCTGGACCTGTCCTTAGTGCATGAGCTGGCTGTTTGGAACCTTGGGCTTACACAGGGACACTTTGCTCAGCCTGGAAGAAGGGGACTGGACCTGCCTGTACTGAATCCACCAGGTTTAAATGAGTCCCCAGGGGAGTCTTGGCCCTGGAGGAGGTGGGAATGGAGGGGAGGGGCTGGGGGAAGGTGGGGGTAGGGGCAGGAGGGGGGAGGACAGGGGAACCCATGGCTGATGTGTAAAATTAAAACACAAATACAATAATAATAATAAAAGAAACAAACAAACAAACAAACATGCTTTGAGCAGCAGCCACATGGCTCTTCTCCATCTTGCCTGGTGACTTCATCATGATGTATACAGCCATGTGGCTGGCAGCCATCTTTTTTTTTTTTTATGGTTGCTAATATCTTTTTTTTCTTTATTATTATGTGTTTTAAATTTTATATATCAGCCATGGGTTCCCCTGTCCTCCCCACTCCCGCCCCTACCCCCACCTTCCCCCCAGTCCCTCCCCTCCATTCCCATCTCTTCCAGGATCAAGGCACCCCTGGGGATTCATTTAAACCTGGTAGATTCAGTACAGGCAGGTCCTGTCACCTCCCTCCAGACTGAGCAAAGTGTCCCTGTGTAGGCCCCAGGTTCCAAACAGCCAGCTCATGCACTAAGGACAGGTCCTGGTCCCACAGACTGGAAAATTTAAATAAATGATGTCATATGTTTGACAAATGGGGTATCTGAAAAACAAGATATATATTCATTCTATGATGAAGTTTCTAGTCCTCGGAGAAGGTCCTTTCTCAGAGATGGGCCACACCCCAACTCACAAGCCCCATTTCTCCTGTTCCCATTTGGCCCTGGGATCTTTCCCCCGTCGATCTTCTTTACCTTCTCAAGAAACAGTAAATCCTAGTCAAATGAAAGCTGCTAACATATTGAAGACTGCTAGGGAACATAAGCTGATAGCCAGTCATTCATACCTAATAGACACAGTCCTTAAATGCTCAGAGATCTGCAGATAAAGCATTGAAAATGTGTAATTAAAAAGCTTTTCGTGATGGAGAGACATGCTGGCTCCTAGCATCACTTTATTTCCTCCAAAGAAGATGGACGGGCACAAAAGAACCTCCAACCAGAACTTACTACAGAGTGGCAGCACCAGCCACTGAGCAAAAACTGCCTCTCACCTCAACTACTGCCTTGTGCCTCAGCTCCTGCCAGGACCTTCTTCAGACTCTGGACAACAGGACTCTGGGAATCTACTGCCTCACTTTTGCCTAGACAAGGTAGGCTGGTCCTTCCCACAGGTTTCTACCAACAACTGTTGGATCTTCTGAGGCCTGGCAGCCAAAGACTGATGTTCTTGCCCTGAGACCTCTGCCCTGAATGACCATGGAGGACTGAGGTGACTGTCTAGGTAGCCAGCAGGTAAGTATGTCATTTTCAATCACTAACTCAGGTAAAATTTATTCTTCTCAGATCTCTAATGTAGTTTGATGACCAGGCTTTGTCAGTTCAACAGCAGCAACCAAGACTTCAGCTGCCTTCTCAGTTCTCTGTGTAAAATTCACAGGCCTCATTCTCTTAGAGAACTAAGTCTAAATACAGTTTGCCTTGCTACTACCAGACACAAAAAAAGGGATCAACTCACTTTGCAATGACTGCTCTCAGTATCTCACGGTGAATTAGATAAAAAGAAGATGCAAGAGGCAGGCAGGCACAGCGGTGGGGCGGCGGCGACTTAGACACAATTGTAATAAAAACCAGAAACTGAGCTCCCATCCACTGAGGAGTTAGTGAAAACAAGCTCCTAACCAAGAGCTTGGAACAGGGACGCCTTTAATCCCAACACCTGGGGAAGGAGCCATCTCCGTGGGAGGAGACCAGAATGGATCTGAACACTGTCTGAGGCCAACCCAGGGCCAAATATTGCTAAAGCATCTGAGGAAGATGTCCAACATGGAAGACAATGACCTGTAGTTATCAAGTATTTATCTATTCCTTAGATGTATATAGTATGTGTATGTGAATGTTTGTATGTGAGCCACAAGAATGCTGGAAGCCACAGAAGTCATTAGTGTGAAGATATGTTGGATTCCTGCGTGAGGGGTTCCTTTTCCCTTCTTATGTCGCTCAAATCTTTTCCATCTCTTCTATCCTGACTCAGAGTTAAGGAACTGTGATATGAGATGATGAAATCCCCCTCAAGTTTTTTCTTCCAAGCACTCTGTTAAAGAGGTGATGAGGGGAGAGTGGCCGCAAAGGCAGGAGACGTGGTCCTAATGAAGACCAGAAACTGAGCTATTACCCACTGAGGAGTCAGTGAAAACAAGGAGAATAAGAACTTGGAACAGGGACGCCTTTAATTCCAGAACCAGGAGAAGGAGCCATCTCCGTGAGACGTGACCAGAACGGATCCAAACACTCTGTCTGAGGCCAACCCAGGGCCCAGCTGAAGATCCTGTGAAACCCAACAGCCTGGAGGTGTTGGTAAAATTGCCCTACTAAACAACCTGCTCAGCTGAGATCCATTCAGGAGAGGATTCAAAATCCTATAGTCTGCAGTCTGAGGAAACAAGAGCAGCTGAGGAGTTGACAAAAGAGCAAAACATGAACTGAGAACACAAAAGAAGGCACCGCCCATCCACCTAACCAGAACACCAGAATTGTAAATATACACTTCACCAACTGAGAACATGTAAGCTCCCATCTCCAGACTTGCAGATCAGGTCTCTAACTCCTAGGCCCTACCCATTGGTGTCCCAGCGACCAGACAGCTACTTTTCCCTACTCCCCCCCCCCCCCAACCCCCCCCCCAAAAAACAAAAAAACTAACCCCTATGAACCTAACAACCACTGAAACATAAGCACAATCTACACCAACCGGGAACAACTGCTCCCAAAGACAGAACCCACTAACACTGATTTGACTAAGCTGATCCCAAAGAAACAGAAACCAACAGCACCAATTTAACAAAGAAATCCTGGTGAACCAAGACTAACAATTAGAACAAGAGAGGCACCTTCAGACACAGACACTGCCTGCACTGAACAGAGGAAGAGATGAGTAGATGCCAGTGCAAAAACACAGGCAACAACATGAAGACCTACATGACAACATCAGAACCTAGTGATTCTACACCTACAAGACCTGAACATACCAAGGCAAAAGAAACAGAAGAAATCAACCCTAAAAATGACTTTAAGAAGATGATAGAGGCCCTTAAAGAGGAAATGAAAAACTCCCTTAAAGAAGAAATAAATAATTCCCTTAAAGAGGAAATGAAAAGTTCCATCAAAGAGGAAGTGAAAAACTCCCTTAGAGAGGAAATAAATAATTCCCTTAAAGAGGAAATGAAAAATTCCATCAAAGAGGAAGTGAAAAACTCCCTTAGAGAGGAAATAAATAATTCCTTTAAAGAGGAAATGAAAAAACTCCATTAAAGAGGAAATAAAACATTCCCTTAAAAAGGAAATGAAAAACTCCATTAAAGAGGAAGTGAAAAACTCCCTTAGAGAGGAAATAAAAATTCTCTTAAAGAAATGGAAGAAAAAACAAAAAATTGGAAGAAATCAAAGAAAGCCAAGAAAAAGTAATTAAACAGATGAAGGAAACAATCCAAGATCTGAAAAATTAAATTGAGACAATAAAGAAAACACAAACTGAGGGAATGCTGGAAATAGAAATCCTGATTAAACGGGGGAACTACAGAAACAAGCACAACCAGCCAAATGCAAGAGATGGAAAAGAAACTCAGACAATGAAGACACAACAGAGAAAATAGATGTATCAGTCAAAGAGAACACTAAAGACAAAAAAGTTGTAAAACAAAACATCCAAGAAATTTGGGACACCATGAAAAGACCAAACCTAAGAATAATAGGGATAGAAGAAGGAGAAGAATACCAACTTAAAGGCACAAAAAACATATTCAACAAAATCATAGAAGAAAACTTTCCTAACCTAAAGAAAGAAATACCTATGAAGATACAAGAAGCTTACAGAACACCAAGTAGGCTGGATCCAAAAAAAAAAAAAAAAAAAAACACAAAAAAACAAAAAAAAACCAACCAAACAAACAAAAAAAAGGCCCCTCACCACATAATAACCAAAACACTAAACATACAGAACAAAGAAAAAATATTAAGAGCCACAAAGGAAAAAGACCAAGTAACAATATAAAGGCAAATCCATCAGAATAACACCAGACTTCACAATAGAGACTATGAAAGATAAAAGGTCCTGGACAAATGTTATGCAGACACTAAGAGACCACGGATGCCAACCCAGACTATTATACCCAGCAAAACTCTCAATAACCGTAGAGGAGTAAACAAAATATTCCATGATAAAACCAGATTTAAACAATATCTTTCCACAAACCCAGCCCTACAGAAAGCACTAGAAGAAAAAATCCAACCTTAAGAAGCTAAACACCCCTATGAAAACTCAGGCAATAGATAATCCCACACCAACAAACACCAAAGAAGGACAACACAACATGACCACAAAAATAACAGGAACTAACAATCACTGGTCATTAATATCCATCAATATCAATGGTCTCAACACACCTATAAAAAGACACAGACTAACAGAATGGATAAGAAAACAGGATCCATCCTTCTGCTGCATACAAGAAACATACCTTAACTTCAAAGACAGACACTACCTCAGAATAAAGGGTTAGGAAAAGGCTTCCCAAGCAAATGGACCAAAGAAACAAGCTGGTATAGCTATCCTTATATCTAATAAAATAGACTTCAAACTAAAATCAATCAAAAGAGATCAGGATGGACATTACATATTTATCACAGGAAAATACACCAAGATGAAATCTCAATCCTGAACATTTATACCCCAAATACAAAGGCACCCACATTCATAAAAGAAACAATACTAAAGCTTAAAACACACATCAAACCCCACACATTAGTAGTGGGAGATTTCAACACACTACTCTCACCAAAAGATAGATCTACCAGACTGAAACTCAACAAAAAAATAAAGGACCTACAGATGTTATGACTCAAATGGACTTAATAGATATCTACAGAACATTCAATCCTAACACAAAAGGATATACCCTCTTCTCAGCACCCCATGGAACCTTCTCAAAAATTGACCACATGCTTGGTCACAAAACAAATCTCAACAGATACAAAAGCATTGGATTACCCCCCTGTATCTTATCAGACCACTATGCCTTTAAGTTAGACTTCAACAACAAAAATTATAGAAAGCTTACAATCTCATGGAAACTGAATAATGCTCACCTGGAACATCAATGGGTCAAGGAAGAAATAAAGAAAGAAATTAAAGATTTCCTAGAATTCAATGAAAATGAAATTACAACATACCCAAACTTATGGGACACTATGAAAGCAGTACTAAGAGGAAAATTCATGGCCCTGAATGCACACATAAAGAAGATGGAGAAATCTCATACCAATGAATTAACAGCACAACTGAAAGTGCTAGAACAAAAAGAAATAAACTCACCCAGGAGAAATAGACACCAGGAAATAATCAAATTGAGGGCTGAAATCAATGAAATAGAAACCAAGAGAACAATACAAAAAATCAATGAAACAAAGAGTTGGTTCTTTGAAAAAAATCAACAAGATAGACAAACCCCTAGCCAAATTAACCAAAAGACAAAGAGAGAGCACCCAAATTAACAAAATCAGAAATGAAAAGGGAGATATAACAACAGACAACGAGGAAATCCAGAGAGTCATCAGGTCATACTTCAAAAACCTATACTCCTCAAAATTGGAAAATCCGGAAGAAATGGACAATTTTCTGGATAGATACCACATACCAAAGTTAAATCAAGACCATAGAAACCATTTAAATAGACCAATAACCCCTAAAGAAATAGAAACAGTCATCAAAAGTCTCCCAACCTAAAAAACCCAGGACCAGATGGTTTTGGTGCAGGGCATTCCCTAGTAATTAATCAGTCTAAAAATGAACAGATTATATTTATATGCTTGCCATAATTATCTTGGAAAGGTGGGATGAGTAACCAGGAGAAGATTAGCTTTTTAATTCACATATCATTGCAACATGTTACAAAATTTCTTCAAAATTATAAAAATACAAGATAAAATAAGTTTCAAAAGATAAAGGCAAAGATTCAATATATTTGTCAATCAAAAGATGATGATTTGAGTGTGCTTAGAAATGTAAATAAAGTCTCACTATAAATGTTCTGGGCGGGGGGAGAAAATATACTCAATGTCACTAATCATTCTGGAAATCCAAGTCAAAACTCCTGTGAGAAGAGCAGACAGGGTAGCACAGGCCTTTAAACCCAGCACTGGGGAAGCAGGCAAATCTGTGAGTTAAAGGCCAGACTGTTGTACACAGTAATAGTAAATGCAGGCTAGCCAGAGCTATTTAGTGAGATCCTGTTTCCAGTAACAAAAACAGGAACTCCAATGAGCTACCGCCTGATTACCGGTAAGAACACTGCTATCAAAACAATGGAAAAGAAGAATCAATGCGGATTTGGAGAAACTGGAACCTGTGTGGCCTGACAGTGGAAATATAAGCAGTATAGTCACTGAGGAAGACAACTTGGCAGTTCTCAACAATTAAAAAGAGAGTGCTATATGACGATGGAAAACAAAGATCTATAAATCCTCAGAGGTGGGCTGCAGGTGGGCTTTTATGAATTGAGACAGAGCAAGATTATTAGGATGAAAGAGCTGGTGTAGATAAGGCAGAATTTGCCTGTGTCAGCGGTTTCCTGTGAGGGTGTGAGCTGCACTGTATGGATTCTCTGTGGTGGGTGAAGTGAGACTTGGCCCTGGAGGGCCGCTGTCCTGTCTGCCTGGTCAGCTCAGTTGTTTCCCTTAGAGGTGATGGAGCTATCGGTCTGATGAGACCGGCAGTGAACAATTCCTATAGCCTTGGGGAGGTGGAAAGCCTTTAGTATGGTCACTTTTTGGCCTGAGTTAGATATGGATCCCCCTTTTGCTGTGAAGAGGCCAGTCTCCCTCCAAATATCCTCATGGGACAGGAGGATATGAAAGTCATATTTGGAGTCTGTATAAACATTTAGAGATTGTCCCTGTGCCAATTAGAAGGCACGGGTGAGAGCTATCAGCTCAGCCTGTTGGTTAGTGGTGTGTGTGGGTAATGCCTGTGCCTCTATTATCTTAGTATCTGACACTATGGCATAACCCGCTTTACGGGTCCCTTTATATAAAAAGGAGCTGCCATCTGTGTACCAGGTATAAGTAGCCTGGGGCAATGTGCCCTCCTGTATGTGTAAAGGGTGAGGTAACAGTTCCTCCAAGGTTTCAGTGCAGGAATGAGAACAGTTAGCATTAGGTTGAGGAAGGAGGCTTGAAATATTAAGAGGTAGACAAGTCTGGAAAGTAAGTGTGGCATCCTCTGGTAATGCCACCTGGAGAGAAAGAACCCGGGAAGGAGGTAAAGTTTGTAAGCCTTTATAAGTTAAAAAGATGGGACAGGTTATGGTGAGAGAGGACAGTAGTGGGTGACACAAAGGTCAGCTTCTTTGATTCCTGAATAAGGAGCTCAGTGGCTGCTAAAGCATGAGTACAGGGTGCCCATCCCTGACTGGTAAGGTCTAACTTCTTTGACAGATAAGCTACAGGTGCAAAGGAGGTCCCATCTGATGCCCTAGGGTCCCCAGGGCAAATCCCTCCTTCTCTGCTACATAAAGGGAGAAGGGACGGGTTAGGTCTGGGAGGTGCTGGGGCCTGGAGAAGAGCCTGTTGGAGCTTCTGGAAAGGTTTAGTAACAGGGTGAAGGAGGGGCTCGTGTGGGGAGCCCTGAGCTGCCTTGTATAAGAGGTAAGCAAGGAGAGAAAAAGATGGAACCCAAGACCGTAGGAAGCCAGTTATTCCTAGGAAAGACAGAATTTCCTGTTTAGTAGAAGGGACTGTAAGAGACTAGATTAGATGCTTTCTATCTACAGTTATAGCCTTGTGGGGTGGCATAATGGTTAGACCCAAATAGGTGACCTGGGGAGTGGACAGCTGAACTTTAGAAGGAGATACCCTGTAACCTCGGCTGGATAAGAAATTTAAGAGAGCAGAGGTGTTAGTTTGGCTAACCTTTAAGGACAGGCTGCAGAGTAAAATATCATCTACATACTGTATTAGGTTAGAGCCAGGGAGAGACAGAGAAAGCAGGTCAGAGGCCAGAGCCTGACCAAATAGGTGTGGACTGTCCCTGAGTCCTGTGGCAGAACAGTCCAGGCCAGCTGTGTGGACAGGTGAGTGTCAGGGTGAGTCCAGTGAAAGCAAAGATATTCTGAGACTGAGGACTGAGAGGAATAGAAAAGAAGGCATCCTTGAGGTCTAGAACTGAGAAGTGAACCAGGTTCCATTAGACTTTTTAACTGCAAGTATAGGGGTGTTAAAAGGCGAAGAGGTTGGGTGGAGCAGCTTTTTCCTGAGAAGGTCAGAAGTGATAGGCTTAAGACCTCTTAGGCTCTGGAGTGAGAGAGGGTACTGAGCTTGGGTAATATATCTGGTAGGGTTTTGTGGCTGGATAATAATAGGCTGATGGTGTCTAGCAATAGACGGGTTCTGGGTATCCTAGACTTTTGGGTCTACCTGAGAGGCTGGCAAGGGAAAGAAACCATTAGAATCAGTATGGTGGGTGGCTAGCAGCAGAAGAAGAGGAGCTGCTGGCACATCTGGAGTGAGGTCAATGTGGGGAGCAAATGAAATGGACACTCCTACCTTAGCTAGAAAATCCCTTCCCATTAGAGGCAAAGGGCAGCTTGGCACCACTAAGAATGTGTGTGTAAAAGGGATGCCTCTGAAAATACAATTAAGTGGTGGGGTCTGGTGAGGTAGATAAGGCTGTCCTCCCTACCCCAACAATAGGGAAATGAGAAGGAGAAGTAGGGCCCCCAAACTCTCTCAGGACAGAATAGGTAGCTCCAGTGTCTGGAAGGAAGGAGATGAGACACCCAGATATTATTACAGCTACCCTGGGTTCCCTGTGTGAGATGGGAGTGGCCGGGGTAGGACCTAGGCAGTGTCAGTCATTGCTGAAAGCCAAGCCTAGGAAGTCAGCCAAAGGGTGGTCTTCATCTGGCGTTACTATGTCACTAGGTGCATTAGGACTGTCAGCTGACCAGTGACTCTTTCAGCAATATTTTGGGCAAGGCCCTATTGGTGCCCCCTGTGGGGGGTGGTGCAAACCCGGGCCCAATGGCCTTCTTTCTTGCACTTGAAACAGGGACCCGGTGGCTTTTGGGGAGCCAGATGGACAGCATGGGCCAGCATCTGGCAGTTATTTTGGGGGGAAGGCTTTTTCATCTCTTCCATGGTATACCTTAAATGCCACTCACTGCTAACACTTCTGCCTGTGGGATCAGAGGGCCCTTCTCTAAGCGTTTAAGTTTCACCCTTATGTCAGGAAGCTCTGTGAGACAACGTGGGTCATCAGGAGCTGCCTGCCCTCTGGGCTTTCAGGATCTAAGCTACTGTACTGAAGGAGGGCCTTAGTGAGCTGTTCTAAGTGAGATGGATTTTTGTCCTTATCTTGAATTATAATTTTTAGTTTTTCATAGTTTACTGGTTTTAGGGCAGCCTTACAGAGGGAGGCCTGCCAGGAGGCAGGTAATAAACCTATTCCTGGCTAGAGACCTGCCCTGGGTGTTATAATCCCAATGTGGGTCCTGATCAGGAACCACCTCAGCCCCTGAAGGGTGTGGGGTTAGTTTGGTGAATCTCATCTGCGTGTGTCCTAGCCTGGTCCCAAACCTGCCTGCGCTCCTCAGGAAATAGATTATTAGCAAGTATCATATATACATCATGAAAGGTGAGACTACAAGATTGAGTTATATATTGAAATTGTTTAATAAAGGAACAGAATTAGAGGTATAAGAACCCAGTTTCTTTTCTATCTGAGTGAATTCTGTGAGAGAGAATGGGACATGGACCTTAGTCAGTCCATCAACCCCAGCCACTTCTTGCAAAGGGAGAATGGCTGGTGGGTTTGAACGGCTGGAGTCAGACCCTTTAGTAGTCTGAGAGCAGGTAGCAGGAGGCGTAAAAGTTGGAGCCAGAGCCAGGCCTTTGGAAAGGGCCAATGTTGAAGAGAAGGAGGAAGCCAGAGGAGGAGTTGAAGGTGCCGGCACCCTGGGGGAGGGGCGGGAGCAGAAAGTCGAATAGGCAGAGGTTTGTTTGCAGGATCCAGTGCTAGGGGTTCTGGAGTCAGGGAATTGTCCAGTTCAGGCAAAGCTAAGAGCATATGGGAAGGAGAGAAGGAATCCAGAAGAGAAGGTTTAGAACTTAGATAGAAAAAAACTATGATATAGGGCAACTCTTTCCATTTGCCTGTTCACTAGCAGGAGTTAGATAATATTGGGATCTAAGGAATCACTCGGTGGCCATTTTTGGTTATTGTCCAAGGCATATTTGGGTCATCTGTTAGTACAGAGATGGACAAGCTTAGGAATCATTAAGCAAGGCATTAAGCTGAGAGGTTTTAAAGCTTCCAGAAGACATCCTGGGGAGAGGTGGGACTGCGGGGATTGGAAGCCTTATTCCCATGTCTGCAGCAGACAAACAAAAAACAAAAGAAACAAACAAACGAGATCCCAAGCCAAGGCCCCAGGCATCCAAAAGACCAAGGATGGATTGGTACCAGGCACAGGCCACCAGACGTCTCATCAGATGTAAGGCAGGGGCCTAAGGCGAGTGGAGGCGAAGATTCCCTGGGAGTCTGACGGCACTCACTGCTTGTCAAGGCAGAAAAATGTGTCAGCTTTACACAGCCTAAGGACGTACCCAAAGACAGGGTCTGACTGCGAGATGGTTAGAAATTTTAGTCTGTGATAGGGACCGACCATAGCCAGTAAAGACTGTGGCCAGGGGTACCCCCAGTTTCAAGAATTCCAGTGGGGTGCCGGATGCTCGAGGTCATCTCCACAGATCCAGGAGACTGTTTATGCTGGCTGAAAATTGGGGGACTCACCAATCGAAGTAGCCGGTGGTGTGCAGGATCCTGCGGCCAGGCAAATGGACGGAGCACTCTTCTGGTACAGGTTTCCAGGCTCAAAGTGCCGGGAAGAGCCCCTCGAATCATGGCACCAAATGGTGTTTTTTGTTTTTGTTTTGTTTGGTTTTGTTGTTTGGTTTTTCGAGACAAGGTTTCTCCGTGTAGCTTTGCGCCTTTCCTGGAACTCGATTTGTAGCCCAGGCTGGCCTCGAACTCACAGAGATCCGCCTGGCTCTGCCTCCCGAGTGCTGGGATTACAGGCGTGCGCCACCGCCCGGCTGGTGTTTGTTTGTTTGTTTTTAGCAGCACTCTTATCCCCAAGGAAATGTCACAAACACAACAGAATCCACTAACAAGAGTTTTATCAACACAAAGAGAAAGGGATAGACCTGATCAGGCCTGTGGACGGACATGCATGAGAAAGAGGGTGGGGGAACATGGGGCCTGACTTTTAAAGGCTAGGCCGCACCTGCACACACAGGCCCATGTGGCCATTCCACGCATGCGCATAGATCACGGGGTCATATCCACTCAATTACATGACCACGAAGCCATGGGACATAGGTTACACAGGACGTATGACCTGGAAATGCCTAGACGGAGATGACTAAGTGTCCTGCTGGGCATGCACGACCATGGGAGTGTGGTTGGAATTCCTATCCTATCGGTCATGACTTGGATAGGCTCTCCTGGTGCCTGCATCTCCCCTCGTGGTCTGAGCCGCGCTGGGACCCTAGCCCTCATATCCAGTCTACACACACAGAATCATCTTCTGGCTCTCATCCGTCAGCAGCAATCAGGTAAGTTTCCCTTTTTGTCAGTGTAAACGTTTCCCCGAGTCTGAGGAAGTGACTGTGAGTGTCCAGCGCCCCTCTGGTACCTCTGGAGTCAGAGACACCCCCAGCCATGGTCTTTAAGGCTACGGCTGGCCATCCCACCACACCCAGAGTTGCAATCCTGCAGTTTCCTTAGGCCCCACTGGACTCTTGTGCCCCTCCTGCCCTCTTCTCCCATCTTCCCTCTGGAGCTGCCTGGAATCCCGCAACTCCTCTAGCCCCTCACAGCTTTCTCATGGATGAGACCCTCCTCCTAGAGCTCAGTGTTCACCCTCACCTTCTGGCCTCTGTGAAAGCGCTGCTTCAACTCCCAGCCCCTGTCTGCCGGATGTTTGAAAACGGCCATTTGGTTAAGGTTGTCTGTTGCTGTTTGTTCTTTTACTTGGAAGTCTCACCTGAGGAGAACCCTGACTGCCAAAGACGCTCGGGAACAGCATCTGCTGCCTTAACAGGGCTTCTCAGTTGATCTCTGCTGCATGTTTTGAGAACCCGATTTGATGATGTTTTGCTATCTATCCCTTGATATTTATTGCTTTACTTTGTGGCTTTTTATATACTTAATGAACTAATTCAAAACTGAAAGTATGACTGTGGTAGATCATTCTCCAAATCATATAGAAAAATACATATTAGCCAGTATTCTCTAATGAAATGTAGCCAAGAGTGGACGGACACACACACACACACACACACACACACACACACACACACACACACACCTGCCTCTTAGTTCCCTCACTGGCAGGTAAGGAAGATCTTTATTTGATCCACTAGTTCAAACTCTAGTCTCCTCCTTTTTTTTTTTTTAACTAAGAAATTTTTTATTCATTCCACATACCAACCACAGATCCCCTCTCATCCTTCCCTACTCCCCTTCAGCCCACTCCCCATCCCCTCCTCTGAAAGGTATGGCCTCTCATGGGGAGTCAGTAAAGCCCTGGCACATTCAGCTGAGGCAGGTCCAAGCCCCTCCCCCTGCATCAAGGCTGTGCAAAAGTGTCCCACTATAGGCAATAGGTTCCAAAAAGCCAGTTCACATGCCAGGGATAGATCCTATTCCCCACTGTCAGGAGCCTCTCAAATAGACCAAGCTACACAATTGTCTTGGCCATGCGGACAGCCCAGTCCAGTCCCATGGAGGCTCCACAGCTGTTGGTCCAAAGTTCATGAGTTCCCACTGGCTTGGTTCGGTTGTCTCTGTAACTTTCCCCATCGTGGTCTTGATGCCCCTTTCTCATACTCTTCCCTCTCTTTGAGTGGACTTCCTGAGTTCAGCCTGGTGCTTTGCCATGGCTCTCTGCATCTGTTTCCATCAGTTACTAGATGAAGGCTATGGTGGTATTGTGTTCCCCAAAATATTGTGTGTTCCCTGAAATAAACATATCTGGGGTCAGAGAACAGACAGCCACTAGAACAAAGCCAAAATTGGTGGCTAGAAAATGGGAAGAGTAAGCTATAGCAGAAGTTGGGCGGTGGTGGGGCACGCCTTTAATCCCAGCACTTGGGAGGCAGAGCTAGCTGGATCTCTGAGTTCAAGGCCACTTGAGAAACAGCTAAGTTTGGTGACCCACGCCTTTAGTCCCAGAAACACAACCTTTAATCCCAGGGAGTGGGGGCAGAAAGAGAAAAGTATATAAGGCGTGAGGACCAGGAATTAGGGGAGAAAAAAGCATGTAGTGAGTAAAGCATTCGGCTGGTTAAGCATTCAGGCTTTCGAGCACAGTTCAGCTGAGAGACATTGGGATGAGGATTCAGAAGCTTGCAGTCTGAGGAAACAAGACCAGCTGAGGAACTGGTGAGGTGAGAAAACTGTGGCTTGTTCTGTGTCTCTGATCTTCCAGCAATCACCCCAATAACTGCCCTCGGGTTTGATTTCATTAATAAGAACTTTTAAGATTCATACTACAGAAGGCTCTATGATGACAGTTAGGGCATTCACTAGTTTTGATCACCAGGGTAAGCCAGCTCAGGCACCCCCTCCACCACTGCTAGCAGTCTAAGCTGGGGTCACCCCTGCAGATTCCTGGGAACTTCCCTCACATGATTTCTCCTTATCCCCATGATGTCTCTTTCTATCAAGTTATCTCCCACTCCACCCCTGTTCTGGCTAGACAATCCCATTCCCCCATCCTCCCATCCCCTACCCTCCATTGCCCCCTACCCCCTGTTTACTCAGGAGATCTCATCTATTCTCCTTCCCAGGGTGATCCGTGCATCCCTCTTAGGGTCCTCCCTGTTTCCTAGCTTCTCTGGAGCTGTGGGTTGTAGTCTGGTTATCCTTTGCTTTACATCTAGTATCTGGTTGTCCTTTGCTTTACATCTAGTATCTGCTTATGAGTGAGTACACACCATGTTTGTCTTTTTGAGTCTGGGTTACTTTACTCAGGATGATATTTTCTGGTTCCATCCATTTGCCTGCAAATTTCATGATGTCACTGTTTTTTACTACTGAGTAGTACTCCATTGTGTATATGTACCACATTTTCTTTATCCATTCTTCAGTTGAAGGGTATCTAGGTTGTTTCCATGTTCCAGCTATTATGAATAATGCTGCTATGAACATAGTTCAGCAAGTGTCCTTGTGATATGCTTGAGCATTCCTTGGGTATATGACCAAGAGTGGTATCATTGGGTCTTGAGGTAGAGTGATTGCAAATTTTCTGAGAAACCTCCATACTGATTTCCAAAGTGGCTGTACAAGTTTGCAGTCCCACCAACAGTGGAGAAGTGTTCCCCTTGCTCCACATCCTCTCCAACATAAGCTGTCATCAGTGGTTTTTTGTTTGGGGTTTTTTTGGTTTTTGTGTTTTGAGACAGGGTTTCTCTGTGTATCTTTGGAGCCTTTCTTGGAACTCACTCTGTAGCCCAGGCTGGCCTCAAACTCACAGAGATCCACCTGCCTCTGCTTCCTGAGTGCTGGGATTAAAGGCATGCACCACCTCCACCTGGCATCATCAGTGTTTTTGATCCTAGCCATTCTGACAGGTGTAAGGTGGTATCTCTGTCATTTTGATTTGCACTTCCCTGATGACTAAAGATGTTGAGCAATTCCTTAAATGTCTTTTGGCCATTTGAAATTCTTCTGTTAAGAATTCTCTGTTTAGCTCTGTAGCCATTTTGTAATTGGACTGTTAGGTATTTTGATGTCTAGTTTCTTGAGTTCTTTATGTATTTTGGAGATCAGCCCTCTGCCAGATGTGGGGTTGGTGAAGATCTTTTCCCATTTTGCAGGCTGTCATTTTGTCTTATTATTTAAGGAGGAGACTAATAAGAACTCATGAACTTTAGACCAACATCTGTGGAACCTGCATGGGAACAGACTAGGCTATTTGCATACAGGAGACAGTTGTGTAGCTGAGTCTGTTTGAGGAGGCCCTGACAGTGTGATCAGAATCTATCCCTGGTACATGAGCTGGCTTACTGGATCCCATTACCTGTGGTCGAACACCTTGCTCACCCTTGAGGCAGCGGGGATGGGCTGGGCCATGCCTCAACTGAATGTACCAGGCTTTGCTACCTCTTCATGGGAGAACTTACCCTTCAGGGGTTTAGGGGAAGTGGGAGGAGGGATGAGAGGGGGATCTGTGGTTGGTATGTAAAATTAAAAAAAATAAGTAAAAAAGAGTTCCATAGACACACTCAGAAATAATATTTTACCAGCTGTCTAACCACACTTTAACTTACTCAGATTGGTGCATGTAATTGACTATCACAGGTTACTCTTTCCATGACATTTGGGAAAAGGCAAAGTGCTGATCAGCGGGCACCAGTGGACTGAGGGGAGAATATTTAAATGAGCAGGAAGCACAGCACAGGAATTTCATGGTGAGATCATTCTGCAGGCTACTGTGCCTGTGGCTGTGTGCCCTTCGTTATTCATGCTTTAAACTCATATGATTTTATAGCACATGACAGACTTAAGCAGCACTCAATGCCTGCAGGTTTTTTGGTTTTTGTTTTTTTTTTTTTTTTTTTTTCAAAATCTCACAGGAGACCAGGGTTTAAAAAGTAGACTGTGAGAAATATATAGAATTGCCTCAATGAGGAGGTAGAGAAGAAAATACACTAGTGTAACTTTGGAATTTGGGGAAGAAATTCTAGAAAGGAAAAGATTGTAAGTCTAAAATAAAAAAGAACAATATATAAAGATTGAACTATAGTTGATAAAATTGTTTCCTAAAGAACATAGAAGCCAAAAGACAGAGTTTCCAATGAGACAATTTGAATAAAAAGGTAATGCAAGTGTATTCTAACTCCAAGTATAAAATTAATATCTATATGGATCTGAAAAAGTAAATAATTGTAAAATAACTCCAGATAAATCCAATTCCCAAGGAGGTGAAGAACTCTCCACTCACAAACTGTGTTTGCATATAGTGACTTCCTTCCAAACGTACCAATATAGAAGCTGAAAGAAAAAGTAACTTTGCAACAAAGGAAATAAAACTACCACAGTCAAAGTTGATAGCAACAGGCATAGGTTGTGTTAACATCATGAACCCTTCATATGATGCAATAACTCACTGCAAAGAGTTGAAATAAGTCCCTCCAAGAGATGTATTAAAGTTCTGGATCATGATCATATGGATGAACATGAAATGAAGGATCAGATTTTAATGTCAAAAACAGAGAGTATAGACACACGAAAAAGGAGACATTAAAAGCTTTTACTTTAAATTTGATATATTATTCATTTATCATGTGCTTGTATACTTGTATGTGTTGCTGTGTGTAGATATGTATGTGAGTGCAGACACACTTATGCTATAGCATGGAGTTTTATTATCCATTCACCAGTGGAGGACATATGGATTGACTCCATTTCCCAGCCACTGTGAACAGAGCAAGAATGAACACTGTGGAGCAAGTCTACCTGAAGGAGGACATCAGTTCCTTTGCAGTCAAGTCCCAAGGGCTCAGTCTGGATCGTAAAAAGAAACAAGGTGTGGAGGCTGGAGAGACGGCTCTGCAGTTAAGAGAACCGTTCAGCAACGAGTGATCACACAGCAGCTTGTAGCAGCCTGTAACTCAAGTTCTAGGGGATCCTAGGCTCCTTCACACACTCACACACATAAAATAAAATAATAATGGATTTTTCCTTGGGCCACCAGCTCACAAAAATGACATGGAGACTTATTAATTATGAAAGCTTGGCCTGAGTTTAAGCTTGTCCGACTAGCTCTTATAACTTAAGTTAACCCATTGTTTCAATCTACATTCTTATTTTTGGTATTTTTGAGACAGGGTTTCTCCGTGTAACTTTGGCACCTTTTCTTGGAACTCACTCTGTAGCCCATGCTGGCCTCAAACTCACAGAGATCCACTTGGCTCTGCCTCTGAGTTCTGGGATTAAAGGCGTGCGCCACTACCGCCCAGCTTCAATCTACATTCTTTTATGCGGCTCAATTACCTTTCCTCTTTACTACCCATCCTGCTTCTTCTGCATCTGGCTGGCAACCTCCTTTCTGCTTCCCAGAGCTCTCTGTCCCAAGAAGTCCCATCTAATCCCTTCCTGCCTAGCTATTGGCCATTCAGCTCTTTATTAAACCAATCACGGTGAAACATCTTCACACAGTGTAAATTCCATGACATTAATAATTTTAAAAGGATAATAATAAAATAAAATATAATAATATCAAACAAAAACTAACACATTGGACTGTAGTGAGTCTTTTTCTGTCCTACCCACCTGTTCCTATATAACCATAAGGAGACATAATTAATTATGAAATCTTGGCTAATAGCTTAGGCTTGTTTCTAACTAGTTCTTATAACTTAAATTAATGGGGACTTGCCATCAGTTTGTGGAGAACAACCTATAGTTTTGGCAACAGCCTGGGTGGTTTGAGGATTCCCATGGGACCCCTTAGGCCAAAACTCAATTAGATGTAACCCAATCTTGGAACTTGAAGCTTGCTTCATTTGGTGACAAGAGATGGCCAGTGGGGCTCTGTCTCCATTATTTGGCAATTTCTGTTAGATCACCTAACAGAAATTGTGTGTATGTGTATGTGTGTGTGTGTATGTGTGTGTATGTATATGTGTGTATGTGTGTATGTGTATGTATATGCGTGTATGTGTGTGTATGTATATATGTGTATGTGTGTATGTATATGTGTGTGTATGTATATATGTGTATATGTGTGTGTATGTGTGTATGTATATGTGTGTATGTATATATGTGTATGTGTGTATGTATGTGTGTGTATGTGTGTATGTATATGTGTGTATGTGTGTGTATGTATATGTGTGTATGTGTGTGTATGTGTATGTGTATATGTGTGTATGTATATGTGTGTATGTGTGTGTATGTGTGTATGTATATGTGTGTGTATGTGTATGTGTGTATGTGTATATGTGTGTATGTATATGTGTGTATGTGTGTATGTATGTGTATGTATATGTGTGTATGTGTTATGTATATGTGTATGTGTATATGTGTGTATGTATGTGTGTATGTGTGTATGTGTATGTATATGTGTGTATGTGTGTGTATGTATATATGTGTATATGTGTGTATGTATATATGTGTATATGTGTGTGTATGTGTGTGTATGTATATGTGTGTATGTATATATGTGTATATGTGTGTATGTGTGTGTATGTGTATGTATATGTGTGTATGTGTGTGTATGTATATGTGTGTATGTGTGTATGTGTGTGTATGTGTGTGTATGTATATGTGTGTATGTATCTGTGTGTGTGTATGTATCTGTGTGTATGTGTGTGTATGTATATGTGTGTATGTTTGTGTATGTATGTGTGTGTATGTGTGTGTATGTGTGTGTATGTATGTGTGTATGTGTATGTGTGTGTATGTGTGTGTATGTATATATGTGTATATGTGTGTATGTGTGTATGTGTATGTGTGTATGTATATGTGTGTGTATGTGTGTATGTGTGTGTGTATGTGTGTGTATGTGTCTATGTGTGTGTGTATGTGTGTGTATGTGTGTGTATATGTGTGTGTATGTATATGTGTGTATGTGTGTGTATGTGTGTGTGTGTGTACATTAGGATTTCCAGACAGAACACTGGAAGAAGGGTGGAGCCACCAGAATGCAGAGCAAGCAGCATGGGTGTTACAAAGTAAAGGTAACCAAGCTACATAAAAGAAGTAGATTAAAAGAAATCCATTTTGAGACAGGGTTTCTCTGTGTAGCTTTGCGCCTTTCCTGGAACTCGCTTTGAAGACCAGGCTGGCCTCGAACTCACAGAGATCCACCTGCCTCTGCCTCCAGAGTGCTGGGATTAAAGGCGTGTGCACCACCAACGCCCAGCTCCCAAATCATTTTTATCATAACTTGTATTACCATCTTAAAACTATCTTTTTAGACCTCAAGATATTTTCTTAGATAAACAATTTAAGCTTTTATGTCTCTCAATCTTATACACTTTATGTGATGGTATTGTGTTCCCCAAAATATTGTGTGTTCCCCGAAATAAACATATCTGGGGTCAGAGAACAGACAGCCACTAGAACAGAGCCAGAAATGGTGGCTAGAAAATGGGAAGAGTAAGCCATAACAGAAGTTGGGCGGTGGTGGTACACACCTTTAATCCCAGCACTTGGGAGGCAGAGCTAGCTGGATCTCTGAGTTCAAGGTCACTTTAGAAACAGCTAAGCATGGTGACCCACGCCTTTAATCCCAGGGAGTGGGGGCAGAAAGAAAAAGGTATATAAGGCATGAGGACCAGGAACTAAGGAGGAAAAAGCATGTGGTTAGTTAAGCTTCGGAGCAACACAGTTCAGCTGAGATTCATGTGGAGGAGGACTCAGAAGCTTCCAGCCTGAGGAAACAGGATCACCTGAGGAACTAGCAAGGTGAGATAGCTGTGGCTTGTTCTGCTTCTCTGATCTTCCAGCAATCACCCCAATAACTGGCCTCGGGTTTGATTTCATTAATAAGAACTTTTAAGATTCATACTACAACTTTACATCTCTTTGTTTTTTTAAATTTGGTAACAAACAAAACTGTAACACAATCCCATCTTCAACTCCATCAGAGACCAAGAAAGATAAAATATTACTTGAGTATACAGAAGTGCAGAGCAAAAAACTTCCAAAACTATGAAGCCACAGAGATATCTGGCTGCCTGGACAGTAACCCCAGTGTTCCTCTGCAACATTGGGTCATAGAATATAGACCTAGAATATCTGACAGACTTTTTTGTGAAACAGGAATTTTGAAGGACTATCATACCCTATCCTGGCAAAGTTTGGCAGTCCTTTCTTTTGTGTCCTGCTTGTCCATTTTGGACAGCATACTGTAAGCAGTTGAGACAAGGGCAGTTTCTTGCCCAGATGGCTAGCTTTTACCACAAAGAAAGCAAATTCCATATGGAGATTCTTTGATGCCCATCATCCTTTTTTTGAAGTAAATTGGTGCTGCCAGGAGCTGAGATGTCTCACTATTATGAAAAGCCTTATGTTATTAAAACATTTTAAATGCCATGTTCTGTAGATCTTTGAAGTATTTGAAGATTACCTTCTATCTAATATATCTGTGTATGATATATTAAAACATACCTAACATGACTGTAAGTTTGATTGTTATAGACAACTATTAACCTGTATGTGTGTGTGTGATAACAAACATAATCTTAATTTTTAACATTATGCAAAATTCCATACCATTGTAAAATATTTGAGACTAGTGGTTGTTCAAAAGTAGACTCAACAATCCACATTTTAGCTTATCATTTCTATACTGTATCACCCTTTTCTCTTCAGAAAGAGATCCTTGAATCTAATATTCATTTGGGTTTTTTCTAACCATTTCCAATAACTTGTAACTCTAAATGATGACAAATATCCGCAACCCACCAAATGACCAAAAACCACCCATCCTATCTCTTGGGAATGTGGGCATCATGTTCTCTAGACCGCTTTCTGTTGTCTGGGGTTGATGGAATCTTTATGGGACCCTGAGAAAATTCAGACAATGGTCAAGTCCTGGGAGAGATAGCTGTAACATTTGTTGTCAGTCTCCGTGCAAAGGGAGAGTGCAAGGCTTATCTGCAGTCCTGGCTAGAGTAGTCTGTGAGGCTGAACCACCTCAGCTCTCATCCTTGAAGCTTTTCTGGATGCAGAACTAACTCTGAGGAAACTGCAATAGAGGCACTCTAAGAGCCTGATCATCTGGGTCACCCATATTCATTGATGTCTGGTCACCTTGTCTGAAAAGACAAACTTTCAATACATAACTGCATTAATACAAGATAGACTGTGTGTTGTACAAAAGCCAGCCAAAGGTGATTTTTTTTTGTTTTATGTTTCAGCAGGTAAAATATAAATCACCTCTCTAATAGCTTTTGAGGTTTATTTTTTATGTCTGTAGCCAAGATTTTCAGGTCTCCCCAATCAAATCTGATCTCTATCAACCTTGATGGGATCCACAGCCTTTCATTTTTTGTGGAAACAAAAGCATAACCTTTTCTCCAACATAACAAATTTTTCATTCTGAACTTCTATTCTGAAGCCAAGACATCCCTAAAGTATCAATGCTGATTTAACTCAGCAGTCCCTTCCACAATCCAATGTCTCTCAGCAGCTGTTGTTCTGTTTATTAGCATTTAAAAAATTCAAAATTAACAAAGTCCAAACACTCTCCTAGAATATTTTCCATCCTTATGTGGCTTTTTAAATAGATATATAAAACTTTATTTTTTCTTTAAAGACCTTATAATTTTTAAACTTTTTTTCTCTGACTGTCTATACTTTTTTCTGCTTTTCTTGTCTGGACCTTGCTTTACTGGATGCCTGCAACATTCTCTGACCACATGAGTCAAGCCTCAAACCTACCATACAGCTTAGCTCATGCGCGTTGGTGGCTCAAGCCCACAGGTAGCGCCTGTGGGAGGAACTGCTGGAGTAGAAAGCAGCATCTGGCTCTGTGTTTGTGATTGATTTTAAGCTTTCTCAGGTCCTATGTGGAAATATGTGCCCCCACAGTGGATGCCATATGTGGTTGGGACTTTCTTTGGGCTGCCAGCTCAAAAAAAAGACACGGAGTCTTATACTAGTTATGAAAGTTTGCCAATGGTTTAGGCTTTTTTCTAAGTAGCTTGTAACTTAAATTAACCAATTTCTTTTAATCTACTTCTTTTACATGGCTCAGTTACCTTCACTCTGTAATCCCATGTTGCCTGCTCTGTGTCCTGGCATCTCCGCCCTTCTTCTCTCCAGTGTTCTCTCTGTCCAGAAATCCTGCCTAGCTATTGGCCATTCAGCTTTCTATGAAATGAATCAGAGTGAGACATCTGCACACAGTGTAAAGAAATATTCCACAACATCAACATTTGACAAAACAAAGGAAGAGAGTCCAAGAGAAGGAACAAGAAACAGAGACCCACTTGTTTGCACATTCAGGAATCCCATACAAACACTAAACTGAAAGCCATAATGTGTGTGTGTGAATGTGTGTGCATGTGCACACATGTGCAAAGGACCTGATGCAGATCTATACAACCCTGTGCATGCTGCCTCAGTCTCTGTGAGTTCATATAGGCTTTGCTCATGTTGATTTAGCAGGCCTTCTTTTCCTGGTGTCCTCCATCCCTTCTGGCTCCTATGCTCTTCTGTTTCCTCTTCCATGGGGTTGCCTGAGCCCTGAGGGGAGGGAATTGATGGAGACCTCCCATTTAGGACTGAGTGTTCCTAGGTCTCTCTCTTTGAGCATAATATCTAGCTGTGAGTCTCTGTATTTGTTCCAATTTGCTGCAGGAGGAAGCTTCTTTAATGATGGCTGAGCAAGGCGCTGATCTATCAGTATAAAAGAAGGAGTCATTTTATCACACTTTTGTTTTAGACCAGTAGCATTTGGTTCCTAGGTCCCTGGTCTATCTAGTCTCGGGTTTGGGCCTCCAAGCACTGTTGGATATGGACTCCATTTCACGGAGTGGGATCAAATACTGTTTTTCACTCCCACAATCTTTGTACCACCATTGCACTAGCATGTCTTGCAGGTAGAATGCCACAATCCCACTGCAGCTGGGTGCAGCTCCTGAGATCAGGAAAGAGCATCAGTGAAAAAAAAGGTGTCCAACCACCAGAGGAGTTTCACACCAGTGGCTGCCCCAAGTATCTTGAGCCATCTTTATTTTACTTCAAAAGCAAGCATGTTTGCCCACCCTTTAACATTACCCTCCATAAAAAACAAATGTTTTTCCCCAATTTTTTTTATATCAAAACAACTTTTAGGGGTTGGGGATTTAGCTCAGTGGTAGAGCACTTGCCTAACAAGGCCCTGGGTTTGGTCCTCAACTCCAGGGGAAACAAAAAACAAAAAAACTTTTAAACCAAAAACAATGCTCAGCATTTTGTTAGCTTGGCTAAATTTCAAGCCAGTCACATCCTGTCCTTACAAAGCTAAAAGGTGATAACATAGGCACACATTCTCAAAAATAACAATATCATTCAAAACGTAACAAAACGTATTTACAGAACTAGGGCAGTTCACCTTAAACTGCCTGCAACAGTTAGCTTGTATTTCTCCAACTGCTCCCTTGTCACGCAAAAGGGCCCCACGTACCTAAGCCTCTCTGTAAAAAACAAACTTTGATAAGGCATCTTTTTCCATCTTAACTTTTTTCTCTCCAGAATTAGGAGATGTAGTTAATGTCCCCTGTGTTCCTTTCTTGTATGTGCCCATTAAATTTTATTGCCTCCGATCATATCAGCACTGAATCAGAAAAGTTCCCAGGGTCTAGAGTGACAGCTGGTATTTCCAGATAAGATTCTCCCATTCTGCCCTTGTCCATAATTATCTAGTCTATTTACCTTTCCTAACAAGATCTTTCTGTCCACCCTAGTTCTATTCCTAACCTCTGTGGTCCTATGAATTTCAGCTTGGTTATCATTGACTTTACAACTAATATCTACATGTAGGTTAACATATACCATATTTGTTTTTCTGGGTCTGGGATAATACAGTCAGGATTTTTTTTTCTAGTCCCATTCATTTACCTGTGAATTTCATGATTTGTTATTTTTAACAGCTGAGTGATACTCCATTTTGTAAAAGTACCACATTTTCTTTATCCATTCTTCTGTTGAGGAGTATCTAGGTTGTTTCCAATTTCTGAATATTATGAATAGAGCATCAATAAGCATGGGCAAGTATCTCTGTGGTAGGATGAAGCAGCCTTTGGGTACATATCTAAGAGTGATACAGCTGGATCTTGGGCAAGATTGATTCCCATCTTCCTGAGGAACCACCATACTCACTGTCATAGTGAATGTATAAGTTTGCATTCCCACCAACAATGGAGGAGTGTTCTCCTTGCTCCATATCCTCACTGCACGAGCTGTCACTTGTGTTATTGATCTTAGCCATTCATTTTTCCCAATTGCTAAGGATTTTCAAAACTTTTTAAGATGTTTATTAATCATTTTTAATTTCTGCTTTTGAGAATTCACTATTCATTTCCATCACCTAGTTTTCAATTGGCTCGTTTGTTTTCTAGATTCTGTGTCATTTGAGTTCTACTGGTAAAGGCTTTCCTGAGCTTTCTAATTGAGTTGTTGAGTTTTTAATTCCATCTTCATCTCGGCTTGAATTTTCTTCAGTACTTCTGATTACTGAATTCAAATCCTAAATTGTCTTCATCATTGTGTTCAGACATATATTTAGGTTTTCTTTCTTGAACTTCATCCATGAGTTTATTCCAGTCCTGTTTGTTCATTTCTTCTTTGAATTCCTTGAATTATTTGATAGTGTTTATGACCGTTCTCTCAAATTCTGTGTGCTGAGTTTCATCTAGATAACTGTATTGGAGAACATTTCTATATTCTAGAGGGTGTAAGGGAGACTGCATGGTCTTGGTCTTTTGCATCATTTGTGGTTTTCTGACATGACGTGGTCGCATGGGCTTCTTTTCTTAGCTGTGTGTCTGATTCTAGCCTGCCTTTATTGGGTAGAAATTTGGGTCTGTTTTTACTGTTGTCCAAGCTTGTTTCATTTTAGATCAGATATAGAGTTGGTAAATCAGTCCTTTACATACTCAGCGTTGATTTTTGATTGCAGAGACATGGGTGATTCCAATTCAGTGATAACCAAGAAAGTGTACAATTGGGACACATGGCTGGGTTGGCTTGAGCACAAGCTGCAATACCTGAACTACACCTGGGAATGTGGGGACTGGGAAACACAGGCATGAGGAGGGCTGCTGCACAACCTGAGCTAGGCCTCCTGGGAGTACGAGGACAGCATGGGACCAATTGGGTGTGGGCAACTCACCAAGCTGAGCTGGTGCATGAGATGCAAGATCAAGCAAACCAGAAGTTTGGAAGGGCCACTCTGAGAGAACAAGCCTTCTGCATGTCTTTTCATCCTTACCAGGACCCACGAAGTACATGAGAATGAACACTAGATGGCACAACATGGTAAGTAACAGGATTATCACTTCTTAACCGGAGCTGCTTCCCAAAGAACCTGCTGATGTCATCTTGTGGACACTTGGTGCACAGACCCACAAAACACTAGGGTGTAGAAAGATAAAGAATGACAGCCACAAGACAAGCCATCTTGTCCATCGCTGTTACAAGGTCTCTGCCAGGATAACTGTGCTTGGTAAGTACTCATGCTAGTTCCTCTGTGCTCATTGCTGAAAGATCCACTCATGTAGCTCCTCTTCAAGCTTCCTTGTTATCAGTCTTTCAAACATTTTCTTTTCAAGTTTCTGACCAATAACTAAAGATCTGCATCCCATAAGTAAATGCAGCCCTGTATCTCAGGTCACCTTGGCTTCCTGGCCATAGTGACAGCAAGATACTCTGCTCAAGGTCCTGATGTCTAGAACTTGTTTTGACTATCCCTCTTCAGCGGCATCCCTAAGTGAATATGCTTGTACTGACATAAGATAGAGATCTTTTTGTGAATGAAGTCTAAAGTTGTATTCTTCTCCCTTCAAGGTGTTTTATGGAATTCCCCATAAAATTGTTAAGTGGAAGGTGAGGAGGGGACCACAGGCAGCAAAAGTAGATGCTGGAGGTGCCACAATGATGTGTGTGTTCATGTAAAACCTCCTTGTTTTCTAGACGTACTGGAGTCTGAACTTACACATCATTTCCATTTGATGATAGATGGCTGTTGTGCATGTCTAGCTTTGGCACAGTATTTATGTGTTACCCAAACATTGTTTATAATGGGCAGTGAAGAGAATCATTTAGAATCTCATGTTAATCATTCCATTCCTACAAGGGCACAATAGAGCAAGCTATGAGCTTCTCAAAAGAGGAATGAGTGGTTCTATCAGCAGAAATAGGCATAGTTGTGAGCTCACATATTTGTTCAGTAATTTTCCTGTTAAGTCTTGCTTAAAGAAGCCATGCAACATTCTTAACCACTGATACTTTGGGCACCACTGCATAGATTTAGAGTGGCCTAGTGGCTTGCAACACAGAAGCAGCAGTCAGATGTGTTATGGTATAGATGAGTCAGAATAGTGCTTGGGAGCAGACTTCCTGTTGTCTCCAGCAAAGGAATCTCAGGACTGTCACTCTGGGGACCCTGAACTAGGAAAAGATTCCACACTACGTTTTTGATAGTGTAACAGGACATGAAGGGCTGTTACCTACTCATCTCTAGCTGTAGGTAAAATTGCACATTTTGCAGGCAAGAACATTTTTTGGACTTGTATTATGGTAAGAATGTGTGTGTGTGTGTGTGTGTGTGTGTGTGTGTGTGTGTGTGTGTGTGTGTCCTGTCTACACAAGGGCAGAGTTGAATTAATTTTCCCTACTTTTCTTGTTGACATGGAAGGCTTTACTCTAACAAAAACTCCCTTCTTAATTTTGACAGTTCTGATGAGAACTTACCAGATAGAAGTCAGCCTAGAAAACAGAAACACAAAAGCCTTTGCCTATGTGTGTTATGGCATATTGACAGAAGTCATTAGTTCATTGTAAGCAGGAAGTAGTACTGTAATTGGAGAAATAAGAGAAATTGGAAAGGCCAGGTGGGGTTAGACTGTGGGTTTATATATTATGCTGGAAACATGGACAGCATCCTGAGGGCTGAGGAAATGTAGTGATTAATTTTTACAGGCTATGGATTGAACTACATCTCTCATTCAGTTCTTACAGAATATAACAACGGCATGAAACAAAAGCTATTGACATTTGTGGATTATACCTATGGCAGAATTATGACAACATTAAGCACAGATTATCAGCAATCCCAGTGATGGAAAAATGTTTCTCTCAAAATGTCTATCTCCCTGATAGAGGTGGCAGATTAAATATAACAATACAATTTCACTACCTCTGAAACTCCACTAAAACATAGTAAATGAATTTTTAAATCCTACAAATCTATCAGTACACAAAAGTTTAGAAGTCATCCTCAAGAAAAATGACTTGAAATACTGTAGGGAAAGCCAAGACCTGAAATGACATATACCACAGAATCTTACAAAGAAGTCCTCCAACCTGACCTGTACTCCTCAAGTGTCTAAGGTCAAGAAAAAGACAGGCTCAAGAGCTGTCATAGACTATAAAGCAAGGAGACGTGACAGCCAGGTGCAGGGAGAATTTCTAAAACAGAACAGGAGCATCAGTGGGAAGCTGGTGACATCTGGATGGATCCCGAACAGCAGCACTTGCAGTCATTCTTGGTTTTGATAACATGCTGTGTGCAACGCTGACATGAAGGCTTGGTGAAAACCATATGGGAACTAGCTGTCCCAGTTGTTGTGTTGTGTTTTGTTTTGTTCTGTTTATTTTTGTTGTTGTTGTTTTTGGTTTTTCGAGACAGGGTTTCTCTGTGTAGCTTTGGCCTTTCCTGGAACTCAGTTGGTAGCCCAGGCTGGCCTCGAACTCAGAGATCCGCCTGCCTCTGCCTCCCAAGTGCTGGGATTAAAGTCGTCCGCCACCACCGCCTGGTCTGTCCCAGTTTTTAAGACTCTTTTGTAAACATAAAATTATTCCAAAATTAAGCTTTAAAAATACAACCACCTGCTGGGCAGTGGTGGCACATGCCTGTAATCCCAGCGCTCGGGAGGCAGAGGCAGGTGGATTTCTGTGAGTTCGAGGCCAGCCTGGTCTATGGAGCGAGATCCAGGAAAGGCACAAAGCTACACAGAAAAACCCTGTCTCGGAAAAAAAATACAACCACTGGCCTGGCAGTGGTGGTGCACACCTTTAATCCCAGCACTTAAGAGGCAGAGGCAGGTGGATCTCTGAGTTCAAGGCCAACCTGGACTACAGGGCGAGTTCCAGGGCAGCCAGGGCCAAACAGAGAAACCCTGTCTGGAAAATAACTAACTAACTAAATACAACCATTGTTGTAAGAAGAGAGAGAGCTCCAGTTCCCCTTTCTCACTCAGGGCACTGGGCAGCTATTCTGGAATTGATGATCTCTGGAGCGGAGACTGACAGACAGGTGTGGTCCTGGGACACAAGAGAATGAGCTGATATGTAGGCACACTCTGGTGATGCTGACCTCAGAGGCACATGCCAGGGCTGCACATCCACATGGGACAGAGAAAGCATCCATCTAGGAAAGAATACGAGTGTCTCCACCACTCCTCCTCCAGCGGTCAGGGCTAATAGAGCTTGTCTTGTTCTCAACTTCAAATCCCACTTGTTTATTGATGATATTTGAGGAAGTGACCATTCCCACCATTTTGTTGCAATCACTCACTATAAAGAGGTCTTCTGTCAATTCTTTGAGATTTTCTATACAAAAAGTTGTCTGATTTTGTTTTCTCTCTTCTTAAACTGCATGACTGCAGTTTCCTTTTTGCATTAGTTACTTTTTCTTGTCATGGTGACTTGACAGAAACCTCTTAAAGGAGGGGAGGTTTGTATTGGCTCAGTGGAGATGCGGCCCGTCATCACAGGGAAAACATGGCACCTGCAGCCGTTTAGCCATGGAGGCAGGAGCATGGAAGCAGAACGCTGGGGAGAAGTGGGGCCGCCAATCTGCTTGCACGAAGTGCAAGGCTTCCCTCCACGGCTCCACTTCTTTGGTTGCACCTGCTCTGTCCACATCTTCATTTTGGTGTTGGCTTATTTTTGAGACAAGCCTGGAACACAGGTCCTCTGCTCCCACTGAAACTGAGGCATGCACCTTCACGCCCGGTTCTTGCCCAAACTTCTCCTTTTCTTGACAAACATTCCTGCTCCAATTTACTCCACCAAACAAATCAGCCCATTGCTTTAGAACTCAGCGAATAGAGTTCTAAGTCAAGGGCAGAACAGAATCCCGTTCTGCCAGACTATAACTTAAATGCCCTCTAATCCAGCTCCTGAGTGCCTTGTCCTGCCCGTAATCTCGGGATCTCAGCCTTCACTGCAGTCCTTCTATCAGCCTGCACTGCCATGCTCCCTCCAAGGCAACCCATTAAGCTCTGCTTAAAGCATCCTAATTTACCCTGCAAACTTGGCCCAAGGAATACACAGCCAAGTTCATCACGGCAACGGCCCACTTCTCTGGACCACAGTTCTATCTTGGTTATTTTTCTTGCTGCTGTAAAGTAATAAAAGACAAAAGGAATTCGAGGGAGAAAGGGTTTATTCTAGCAGACGGTCTACGGCAGCATAGCAGAGAAGGCACTTGTAGTCTTGTATGTTATTATGAGTTAAAACGCGTTGTCCCCAAATTCAGATGTTAAAGCCTTGGATGTCGGTACCTCGGCACACAGCTGTTTTTGGAAACAGTATCTATAAGGTAATTAAGTTGAAATTAGATTGTTAGGGTAGACCCAAATCCAATAGGAGGGTCTTCTAAGAAAAGGGAAATCTAGACACAGGTGAGCAGGGAAGGACATGTAATGATATGGAGAAATGAGTGTTATTTACAAGTCAGAGAGACCGACTCTTAAAATCATTCTCTTAGTCCTTCCTAAGTCCAACCCCCCAACACAAGAACCGCAGATCTCCACCTTGTGGGGGTTGAATGACCTTTTCACAGGGGTCACATATGAGATATTTACATTAGAATTCATAACAGTAGCAAAATCACAGTTATGAAGTAGCAACAAAATAATTTTATGGTTGGGGGTCACCACAACCTGAGAAATTGTATTAGAGGGCCGCAGCCTTAGGAAGGCTGAGAACCACCGCTTTAGAACAAGAAAAACAAATTTCTGGTGCTTAAGCCACCCAGTCTGTGAGACTTTGTAACAGAAACTCTAACAACTAGATTGGTAAGGGCAGGAATAGTTGTCATTGAAAGGGAAAAATCAGAAGCCATCTTGAGAGACGCTTCCTCCTCCCCTCCTCCATAGGTGTTTGCTGACCAGCAGTTTTAGAAATGATCAGACAATAAATCTATGTATCCTGGACTTGTCAAAACAAGACATGGGGATTAATGGGCTCAACTGACCAGAAGTTGATCTCAGAGGAGACTAGGTCTGCATCAGTAACTCTGAATGTGTATGTCCTGGGTTCAGCAAAAGCAGGACTGTTAGTTATTTTGGTGCGCTTACCCTGTGAGGAACACGCCCCGAATATGACAAGACCACAAAAGAGTTTTTATTAAAGAGGATAGAGAATGTGGTGACAGGGCTGTGTGAAGCACACACATGAGTGAGGAGAGAGGAGAGAAGAGAGGAGAGAAGAAGAGAGACCTGTGCAAAATGGCGCCAGGTTTTTAAAGAGTGAGCCGCACATGCGTTCAGGACTGCATGTGGCTACTCCATGCATGTGCGTAGATTACATGGCCGCACGTGCTTTACGCAACCATGTAAAGCCACGGAGTCCTAGCCACAGAGTCCTAGCCATGCAAGATGTTCTGACCTGGAAATGGCTATTTTGAACCAGAAATAACTAGGCGGTCCGCCGGGAAAGCCCAACCGTGTGGACATGTTGTGATTTCCTATCATTCCCGACTCATATGTTCTTAAAAAAAGAAAAAAAAATGTGGATAGATGGGTATGGGGTGCCGTTTCTCTCAAAGACTGCTTCAGGCTGAATGGTGGACGTTGATTGGTTCTTGGGGGGAGATGGGGAAGCTGGCTCCTGAAGTCCTGGGATGAAGTTCTGTCATGCCTTGTCCTGCAGCTGTCCATCCTTCATGGTATGGCTGGGAACCTTCTGTCTGACAGGACACTGGTGACATAAAAAGCTTAGAGAAAAGACTCATTATTATTTTATTTTTGGAGTTGACATTTATCTGAGGTAGATCTGGCCTATCTAGATGGAGACATATTAAAAAGGTGGCTGTGATGTTTTAGTACTCTGCTTAATTTTTACCTGAGACAAACCTTATTTAAGGCAGTTTATTTAAGGCACCTCTTTGTTTTGTTAGTTTAGCATTTGGGATACACAGGTGATCAGTTGCTGAGTATTGAACAGTGATAGATTGTTATATCCTTACCGCCTGGATATTTTGATGGTCCCTTTTGCCTCCGGCCCTGTGTGGCCCTAGTTGGGAAAGGTGTTGGTGACAAGGCAGTGGATCCTGGTGTCCTCTGGAGCTTGAGATTGGAAGAGAACTTATCTTTTTGAATTAGGGACAAGGCAAAGATCATGGCCCTGTCTGTATGCACATGAGAAACACAGGCGGTAACTTTAAAGTGAGACAATGAGCTCTTATCTTAGTTGGAAATCTTTCTCATTAAGTAACTCTGAAAGTACAATTAAATCTGGTGAGGTAAATAAGGCTGTCCTCTGTTCCCGACAATAGAAAGGAGGAGTGACATCCTAAAACTCCCAGGACTGAGTCAATGGCTCTGGTGTCCAGAAGGAAAGAAACTGATCGCTTCCCTGCTGAGTTCTGGGTTCCCTGCTGTGTCTGTAGCCAAGCCTAAGTTTGCTGGAGGTCTTAGCTTGATGTACCCATGCGTCTTGGCGCCTGGGGGCAGTCAGCTGACTGGTTGTCTTTCTAGGCAGCACAAGGACAAGGCTGTTGATGGGCAGGGCATTCGCTAGCCTGTGGCCTTTTTTCATTTAAAACAGGGACCCAACAGCTTTCGGGAGTCAGCGAGTGTCAGCATTTGGCAATTTTGTTTTCGGGCTTCTATCTCTTCCCTGGCACACCTTAAATGCCACAGATGACTCTTTTGCCCGTGGGGTCAGGAGCCTTGCTCTCCAGATAGTTAACTTTTAGCCGGGGACAAGAGATGGATTTTACTCTGTGTCCAGAATTTTTCCTGACGATTGGTGGCTTAAGGACAGCTTTTGGAAGATCTGCCAGTAGGCAGACTGTAAACTGATCCTTTGGATGACTTGCCTAAGGCTATAAGCTGGTTTTATTTTGTAATCCTGATTATTGTAAACTTAATTGTTTAGATCCCAGCTGCTTTTAGACCCGTCTGTGGTTCTCAAGGCAGTTTGAGAATGAGTGGGTGGAGTTAAGGTGAGTTAGGGCGAGTCTTAACCACCCAAGCCCGCGCATTTGAGCCCGCCCACCACCGGCGCGCAAGTCAGACAGAAAAGGTTACACGTGGCAGATGCCTTAGTGGGAAAGGAAAGAAAGGGTTTAGAGCTTTAGCAGAAAGCTTGGAGATGAAGCAACTCTTATTTTCCCGTTCGCTGGCTGAAGTACCTGCCACACTGTTACGCGGTCAGGTTTACCGGTACCCGCCCCATCCGCCAATGTAAGTGGGTGGTATCTGTCCTCTGTCCCATGGCTGTAGCTGAGTGGAAAATAAAAAATTAAAATAACAAACCGGGATCAGACTTCAACTCAGTTGTCCTGAGAATGAAGTAAGATCTAAGATCAGCTCAAGTCTCCCCCATTTCGTCAAGGGATGGGAAGAGCTGCAACTGCAGACGCCATTTTTGCTCCTTCTCTTCAGGAGCAAAAATGTGCCCGCCAATGCCAGCACAACCTGGACAACCCCCGGGATTGTCCATCGCAAACATAGCTCAGATTTCAGCCATTAGAACAGCAGACTCACTGTGAAAAATCGTGGCGGTATCAATAGTGGAAAGCCGCGCTTCTCATGGCTGGCCACCACCCGTGGCGGCCAGCTGGAGGTGCGTGCTGGTTGGCGGAAGAATCACAAGCCATGGTTACCTTTCTAGAGCTTTTAGAGAGAGAGAAAGCTAAGATAAAGAGCAACTCTTTCCATTTGCCTGTTCACTGGCCAGAATTAGATAACTCCCGTAAAAGATTGGGATTTTTTTTGTTATTTTTAAAGCATACTTGGGCCATCTCTCAGTACAGAGATGGATAAGCTTAGGAATCTTTAAGTGAAGCCTCAAGAAGACAGCCTAAGGGATTGGGTTGGAAGTCTTATTTCCCATGTCTGCAGCAGAGAGGCAGAAAAAAAAAAACCAAACAAACATGATCCAGAGCCAAGACCTCCCAGAGGCTGGACAGATCTCGGGCACAAGCCGCCTTATCAGCTCGTCAGCCGATAAGCGGGCCCCCCCCCCCCCCCCCCCCCCCCCCGCTGTGTGTGAAGCAAGGACTCCGCGGGAGCCCTTAATGCCCAGCCGCCCCCATTGGGCACGAAGAACGTGCCAGCTTCACACAGCCCCAGGACGCACCCGACGGTGGTGGTCCTTTCTCGAAAAATATCTCAAGCTGCAGAAGTGGGAGGAGGCTGGAAATCTGGGCCTGCGATGGGGGCCGGCTGTAGCCAGTGAAGACCATAGCCGAGGGTTCCCCTGTCTCAAGAATAACCAGTGAGGCGCCGGACGCTCAACGGTCGTTCTCACGGATTCAGGAAACCATTTACGCTAGCTGAAAAGGGGAAAACTCACCAATCAGTAGCGGTGTAGCATGTGGATTTGTGCGACCAGGCAAATGGAGAGTGATCTGTTGCAAACGGAGCAGAGTTCCCGGGTTGTACAGCACAGTTTCCGTCCCCGATTCCCGGGTTTCCAGGCGCAGAGCACCCGGAAGCACCCATTCCCTCACAGCACCAATGTTAGTTATTTATTTTGGTGCTCTTACCCCATGAGGAACACGTCCCAAACATGACAAATCCACAGAAGAGCTGTTTATTAATACAGGATAGGAAGAGACTTGACAGGCCTGTGTGAAGCACACATGTGAGTGAGGAGAGGAGAGAAGAGGAGGAGAGGAGAGAGAGAAGAGGAGAGAGAGAAGAGAGAAGAGGAGAGGAGAGGAGAAGAGAGACCTGTGCAAAATGGCGCCAGCTTTTTAAAGAGTGGGACGCACGTGCGTACAGGACCGCATGTGGCTACTCTGCATGCACGTAGATTACATGGCCACACGAGATGTTCTGACCTGGAAATGGCTATTTTGAACCAGAAATAATTAGGTGGTCCACCGGGAAAGCCCAACCATGTGGACATGTTGTGATTTCCTATCAAGGACATAGGGAGTAAAATTTATGTCTCTGTAGATAACCTGAGTCCTGTTAGCCATGAGTAATCTCATGCTTGTAGTTCAGCCATTAACTTCAAAGAACTGCCTTACCCCCGGCCCCTAGGCACTATGTACCTGAGGGGGACAGAAATCCCAATCCCAAGCTGCATGTAAACCTTTCCTATATAAAGGTCTTAAAGTGCTGGGGCCGTTCTCCTCCACCTGCTGTGTTGTTGGATGTTGGATGGCGGACCAAGTTTGCTTGTTTTGTTAATATAAAGTTCTGTGTGCTTGCATCAGATAATGGCTCTGTGGTGGTCTTGCTTGGGGGTCTTGCGACCTGGGCACAACAGTCATTTTGTTTACTGATACACTGTGAATACCTAGCATGCTATCCAGCATATAGTAGATCTTCAATAAACATTGGCTAAGGGAACTTATAAAGCAAATTAATGACTGTCCCTTAGACAAATCTATTAAATACCAACAATGCTATCTATAGTAATGCCCCGCCCCCTGATGTCTTACCACGTGCTGTGACATAATGGATCTGCTACCACACCCCAGAAGAACAGAATCCCCTGGCTATGACTCACATCCTGGAGCAATTTCCTGAAGGAAAGAAAAGATGTCTTACTGTGAGGCAGTAAATTAGAATTAACTCATCCAGAGAAACAGCAGATTTGCCATCCTGGACAGAGCAGCATGGACGCCAGCTTGTTCCTGTTTCTGACAGCATCAAAGGCAGAAAGAACAGCCTGGGTCAGCAGTTAAAGTACAAGATAATTAAGGACGTTTCCTATTCTTATTGGAGCATTTCTTATGAGCACAGGAAAAAGAGTGATTCAATTTCCTTAGGACTCATTCAATTATGGATTCATAGCACAGCTTTCAACCCATCTCCATGTCCTAATGTTATTATCATCATCATTATGGTCAATCAGTATTTAATTTGGTGACCTAAGTATGCTTATCAAATACCAGCAACATAAAAGAAAACAACATATTCTGCTTTTCAGCTACAAATACCTTTCTTTCTTTCTTTCTTTCCTTTCTTTCTTTCTTTCTTTCTTCCTTCCTTCCTTTCTCTTCTTCTTCTTCTTCTTCTTCTTCTTCTTCTTCTTCTTCTTCTTCTTCTTCTTCTTCTTCTTCATCTTTAAAAAAAAAATTGGGGCTGGAGAGATGGCTCAGAGGTTAAGAGCACTGGCTGCTCTTCCAGAGGTCCTGAGTTCAAATCCCAGCAACCACATGGTGGCTCATCTATAATGAGATCTGGTGCTCTCTTCTGGCCTGCAAGCTGAACATTCACTGTATACATAATAAATAAATAAATCTTTAAAAAAAAATTTTTTTTAATTAAAAGGTCCATCAACAGCCTGGAAAGACGGCTAGGTTGTTAGGAGAGCCTGAGGCTGTAGAAGAGGTCCTGAGTTTGGCTCCAATCACCCACACTGTGTTAGTATTCTGACCTGCCCGTTGGAGACCCACCCAGCACTAAAGTCCCCTTAAGAGGAAAAAAACCACCACCACCCCTGCCAGAGTTAGCTCATGCCCTCCCTCCCTCCCTCTGTCTCTGTCTCTCTCCCTCTCTCTCTCTCCCCTCTTCCTTTAATAATAAAGCTTGCCATGTGAGAAACTTCCACCACGCCCATGCCACCTTCTGCCTCCACTGCATGGCATGTCTCACCCACCCTGGGGTACCTTGGTCCAAACCCACCAAAGCCTCTAGAGCTGTCTCACAACACTGACACACTGGACAACTCATAACTGCCTGTTAGTCCAGCTCCAGGCTTCTGCCACCATCTTCTGACCTCCATGAGCACTGCACTCACACACACATAAATGAACGGAAAAGGGATCCAGAAGGACATGACTGCTCCTAGATGTGGTGGAAGAGGTTTGTTGTAGATATGAGGGAGAGGATAGCCAGAGGCAGGAACCTTTGGGAGAGTACATAGTCGGCTTGTCCCTGAGCCAGTCCATGTGACGATAGGGCAGGGGGAGGGGTGAGTCAGGAGAGTAAATATGGACAGACAAAAAAAAGTGTCGGAGACCTGCTTTGGCAGGGCTTCAGGTCCCAAAGAGGATGTGAGGAGAGAGGAGGAAATGGACACGACCTGAGGGTGAATCAGGATGGCTGCCAGCACATCTATTGAAAAAGAACACACTGTTTACACTTGGTAGATGCACATAGAATTAAATGGGAGAAGGAGGGTTTGAGCGGGTGGGCGGGGTGGAGTGTGGCTTCAGATCCAGAGTACCTTGACAATAGGCACCAGTCATATGTTAATGAAGGGCCACAAGTTCCTCTGCCCAGAGATAAGAATTTGTCTCCCTTTTTAGCAAGCAGGAAATTTCTTTAAACCCCTGAGGGAATAGGGGCTTGTCTAAATGCACAGCCTTGGGAAAAAGACTTTTTTTGGGGGGGGGGGGGGATCAAACATAGAATATTGCAGTTTCTTTTTTCTTTTTTTTGTTTTTTTTGGAGACAGGATTTCTCTGTGTCATCTTGGTGTCCATCCTGGATCTCGCTGTGTACACTAAGCTGGCCTTGAACTCACAGAGCTCCATCTGCCTCTGCCTCCCGAGTGCTGGGATTAAAGGTGTGTACCACCACCACCTGGCCCTTTCTCTTCTTGAATATTGCAGTTTCTTGTATGACTTAATTTATCCAAATAGCAAAAGCTGAAAAGTGGAGCAAAAACAAAGCCAGACAAATGCTGTTCAGTTAGGACCTTTACATAGTCTGGAATGCCCCATTCCTGTCTCTCTCCATTTCCAAACCTCATCTGCTCAGAGTCTCCCAACAAAGGGAAGGCACCAAAAGCCCAGGTCACATTCTGGGGGGCAACTGCAGCCTCCTCCCCTAAAGTTGCCAGTTGCCCAAGTCCCCACCTAAGCGCTCAGCTTTTGACCACACTTGGGCTCAAACCCAGCTTGTGGCAGACACGTCATCACACCTCACCTACAACTTATACAATCTCCTTGCTTTAGTGTGGGTTGGTTGATAGATAATTACATGTCCACACGGTTGGGCTTGCCCGGCTGACTTTCCCCAGTTCAGAATAGCAATCTCCGGGTCAGACATCTTGCGGGACCGGGACTCTGTGGCCTTACGTGGTTGTGTAAAGCGTGCACACAGCCATGTAATCTACGCACATGCGTGGAGTACCCACAGGAGTTCCTGTACGCATGCACGGCCCAACCTTTAAAAAGCCGGTGCCATCTTGCATGAGTCTCTCAGTCTCTCTCTCTCTCCCACGTGTGTTTCACACAGGCCTGTCACCTCTATCCTCTTAATAAAAGTCTTCTGTGGTCTTGTCGTGTTCGGGACGTGTTCCTAGCGCCGCATAAATACTAACATTGGTAGCTTCTCTGACCTCCATCTCTGGGACTAGAGGCCTTACCTGGGAATTGCTTTGTTCAATAAAACTGTTGTTATACTTATTCAACCTGGCTTACTGTGTTGGTAAAGAATCTTATTAATGGGGACAGAAAACCTGTTATTTTGGTGCCAAAACCCGGGAGAAGTTGAGCTCCTAGCCTGGTGGGCTGGGTCCTCTGACCACATGGGGGGCTTCTTGTGTTATGAGTTTGCAGGAGTGGGGAATTCCCAGCTGGCCAGGCCAAGGTATCCCACACGTGCAGGGAAAATGATGGTCAACTGCAGCAGGGGCAGTGGTACCTGGAAAGTCATTCACACCCAGGCGCTTCATCCACATGGAGAGTTTATTATCATAGAAGGATGAAGAGAAAGCCAGGAAAGAGGAAGACGAGGAAGAGAGAGAAGGGAGAAAAATCAGAGGTGTGCACACCTCCAGGGAATGGAGAGAGAGAGGGAGATAAAGGGGAGAGATTTCCCTTTACATCAGGATGCAGGGTGGCCCCAAGGGGTGGGTCAAAATAGTAACAGCTTGTTAAGGATAAATAAAAAGAAAGGTGAAGTGCATGCCTTTGAGTGGTCCCTGCCAAGGTGTGCCACTAAACAAACACACCATGCGCAACAGTTAGTGCAAGAGGTTTACTGGGGGAGGGGAGAGTTAAAGACCCTGTTGGAGTGTGGACATGAGAGAGACAGGAGGAAAGAAGATAGGGGAGGAGAGAGGAGGCAGGAGAGCTGGGCGGCGGTGGCACACGCCGTTAATCCCAGCACTCGGGAGACAGAGCCAGGCGGACCTCAGTGAATTCAAGGCCAGCCTGGGCTACCAAGTGAGTTCCAGGATAGCAGGCTGTTACACAGAAAAACCCTGTCTCAGAAAAAGAAAGAAAGAAAGAAGGGAGGGAGGGAGAAAGAAAGAAAGAAAAAAGAGAGGCAAGAGGGGAAAGCAAAGGCAAAAAGAGCGAGCTGTGCCTGGCACGCACGTGCAGGCAGTGCACACATCTCAGCTGACGGTGGAAAGGCACCTGGCGATGTAACTGCTTTGGTGGCAGAGGCAGGCTGCTGCCTCGATGGAAGCTGACACTGTTCCTCTCCCTTTATCTTTCTCTTCACCAACGTGATCAACTTTCTACTGGGGTCAATCACCAGTTTCCCAGCCACCATCTAAAGAGGTACTGGGTACCTCTTCTGGGTCCAGGATGATATGAATTCACAGCATGCCCCCACAGTTGGGCGTGCCTGGCAGACCTAGACACTTCCGCCTAGCTATTTCTGGTTCAAAATAGCCATTTCCGGGTCAAAAACCAGGACCCCGTGGCTTTGCGTGGTTGTGTAAAGCGTGCAGCGGAACCATGCTCTTCCAGAGGTCCTGAGTTCAATTCCCAGCACCCACATGGCGGCTCACAACCATCTGTAATGAGATCTGGCTCCCTCTTCTGTATACATAATAAATAAATAAATCTTTTAAAAAAAAAAAAAACGAAAAAACACCTCTTGTTAGTGGATCTTGTCGTATTAATGACATTTCCTCGCAGGGTAAGAGCGCCGCCAAAATAACTAACACAGGACCCTCAGGATCCCCTGCCAAGCCCAATCAGTTCCAGAGCGGAGACAGTCTTTGGAGACATCCTTCCTAAGAAGCTTCTACTGCTTGGCCCCAGGGTATTGCGTGGGACACCTCGCCTAGTCCTTGGTCTCCAGCACAGGCTTGGAAATGGGCAACACCAGGTCTAAAACCCGATTCTCAGTCACCCTGGGGGGTCTGCTGTGAAATCCATCCAAATTGAGCTATCTCACACCATACACCCAAAACAAATGGCTTGAGGCCCCCTATGTCCAGGGTCTGTGAGCTCTGCACCCCCTCCCCTCTTTCTATAGCCAGTGCTCAGTGGCCCAGGTTTTGCTGGCCAGGGTTTTGGCAGCTGGAGACATTTTTTCACCCAGAGACTGATCCTGAGCCTTCTGCCCTGACTGAGCTGCCTGAGTCACTGGCACCCCCCACCTCTCTCCTTCCCTTGTCTCTTCCCTGTTCTGTCTGTCCATCTTACTGACTGCCTCTCTCACATCCCACTCCAGACGGTCTCTGCTTTTTCACCCTCCCTGTCCCCAATGAACCTCTTGCACTAGCTCTGTTGCTCACAGGGTGTTCTCTTAGTGGCGTACCTTGGCAGGGCCCCTGAAAGGAACCCATTTTGCCTTCTTTTATCTTTTTGTTGGTGCCTGGTTCTGGGTTCTCCTGGCATTTGGTCTGGCCGTGCTGGGATCCTACCCACCCTCTCCACCAGCAACAGCTCCACTCTCCCTGTGTGTTCTGGCTGTTCTTCCACCCTAAACTGTGTAAATGTCCTGTCCATATGTTTGTTACAACATGGGAGTCGGAGCCAGAGAGGCCAACTGCTGTGGGCCCAGCACATTCCTGTTCTCCCTTGCAGTATCTACCAATTTAACCTTCAATCAGGTATGTATGGATCATTTGTTTACGGGTTTGATTCCACATTCCAGAGGACCATTCTTCAGCTGCTGCTTCCCTCTGCCCTGCTTACCATCCATGTGGGCACGTGTGTGCTTGTCTGGATCTGACAGACTGTTGCAGCAGCCTGGGAGTCCCTCAGCTTATCTTCTTCCTCCATAGCCTCTGATGTTATTACAACAGCTTGTCCTCAATACAAATCAATGGCCAAAACTGACAAATGGTTTCTCACAAATTGTTAACTGCTACTGCCACAAACAAATGATCCTCAAATATCTTATTCCTAAACTTGCTCTGCTACACTTCCAAAGTCCCTTACCTCTAAGGCTCTACTTTCTCACTCTTAAAAATCCCTATGATTTCTTTACACTCTGTTCTATAGATTAAAATTATACTGTAAACTCTTGTCACAGGTTTTGTAAGTTGCTCACCTGGCATGGTTTAAAATCTACATAATTTGTAACAAAGTCTATTTCCCTCGGAAAGTTTTGTCTATCTCGTGTGGATAGATGGATCTGTGCCTGTAAGTCTTCTTGGGGACAGGGACCCACACAAAACTGTGTCAGGCTCAGTTAAATGTATAAATGTATGGCCACTGCACGTTTGTTTCTGACTAGTCTTGGATGTAAAGTTTACTGTGTCTTGGTGATATCTCAGCTGTTACTGGTTAGCCACCTGAGCTCAGAATTTGCCTCTGGTCTTTCTGGTCACTAAATCTGATGTAATAACAAAAATTCATGTGTCATTTGGGTATAAATATTTTGTTTTTTGTTTTTTGTTTTGTTTTTCAAGAGAAACTGTGTAGTGTTGTGCCTTTCCTGGAACTCGCTCTGTAGCCCAGGCTGGCCTCAAACTCACAGAGATCCACCTGGCTCTGCCTCCGAGTGCTGGGATTAAAGGCGTGTACCAACACCGCCCGGCATAAATAATATTAAAGTTGTTTATTAAATATTAAAGGTAAGGGAATTGGGTATGGTTAAAAATCTGTAACAAAAGGTTAACTTAAAACTTGTAACTCTGAATTGGAGCTGTTCTGGGAAACAACATGTGGTTTGCCACCATCTTAACTAAACTAAGTGCAACCATATGGGCAGTTGCCATTTTGACTAGGGGTGGAGAAGAGGGTGGTCATGTGACTTCACCACCATCTTGATTAAGGTGACCACATGGAGGGGGCCCACTAAGGAAGGAGGCAACAATGGGCCTCCCAGATATCTTGGATTAGGATGGATTTTTGCATGATAATTCCTGTTCTGTCTGGAAAATGAGGTTTATGAAAGGTAAGATTTAAAGCAATGCAGTTTAATAAGGTATTAAAGTTACATCTTCATATGTTCATGTACAGGGATGTATGCTGCTGACAGCCAGATTTTGTAACATAAGAGTAATCCACTTAGTATTGATTTTAGAGACAATGAATTGTTTATACAGTTGGGCTTGGTTTCACCTTCTACAAATTATGGTTGTACTCTCTATGTCTTCATTCTTGAAATAAAAAGGTACTGTAGTTGGATATTACCAGAACACACAGTTGAGAGATCTTAAACTTCTTTAAAAGAAAAATTTTAGAGTTTTAAAAGAAGTTTAAATAAACTGGATATTTTTAAGAAAAGGTTTTTTAATGCTTAAATTTATAAGGTTACAGGACACTTTAAAATGTATAAGACATTTTATTATAATGCCTTTGTTAATATATGATCTTGATAAATAGGTAAATAACAAGCTAAAACTTAGGACCACAGCTAAACACCAGAGACAGAGGTATCCCTATCTTGTGAGGCCGCAAGACCATAACCTAAGCAGTCTGGCAAAGGGTCTCTTCTTACCTAAGGTCTCCTCAAGCTGACAGAGACCGATTTCAGAGTGTACAGCTAACCTGCTTGCTTCTACTAGCATTGTTAAACTGTAGCTAGTGTGGTAAACTAAGTCTACAAAGAACTCTTCTATAATGGTGTAGTATAAAAGTCAGGAAAGTTCCCAGTCTCTTTGTGGACTGTATGAATTAAAAGTCTTATCTTGATATTAAAAGAGCCTTAATTTGGAAATTGTTATTTTTTTATTAAATGTTTATTTATTAAAATTTTTTCCAATTTACATACCAACCCCAGTCTCCCCTCCCTCCCACTCTGCCCCCATCCACTCCTCAAGAGTGGGTAAGGCCTCCCATGGTAGTCAACAAAGTCTGGCATACCAAGTTGAAGGAGAGCCTAGCCCCTCCCCATTGTATCAAGGCTGAGCAAGGTATCCCACCACAGGGAATGGGCTCCAAAAAGCCAGTTCATGCATCTGGGATAAGTCCTTGTCCTACTGCCAGGGACCCCACAAACAGATCAAGCCACATAGCTGTCACCCACATTCAGCGGGCCTAGTTCAGTCCCATGTAGGTTCCTGAGCTGTCTGTCAGTCTAGATGCAGTGAGCTCCAGCTAGCACCGGTCAGCTGTCTCTGTGGGTTTCCCCATCATGTTCTTGACCCCTCTTCTTTTTTTTTTTTTTTTTTGAATGTCGAACATCATTTATTAAAGGAGGGAGGAGGTCTTAAATATAGACTTACAGCACAATGGGGGAAGGAAATTGTTATTTTTTTAAGGTTAAATTTAACAGAGATGAAAGCTATAAAATCCTAATCTTATAAAACAGTTAAAGATAAAACATACAAGTTAATAGTCAACTTCTCTGATACGTTCAGATTTAGCTTCTCTTATATGTTTTCAGAGTTAAGCCTAAGACAAATACCTAGAAACAAGCAACATTTGTCTACTTTAGATACACTTAACAGACAATGGTCCTTAAACACTTCAGAGATCTGAGAATATGGCATTTAAAATGTTTAATAAAAAAGTTTTTCATGATAGACAGACATGCCAGCTTCTGGCAGCACTACCATCTCCTCCAAAGAAAATGATTGGCAGAGACGAACTTCCACCTGGAGCTTGTTTTAAATGTGACAAAGCCAGCTACTGGGCAGAAAACTTATTTAACTTCAAATGCTGACAAGACCCTGTCCAGACTGTGGACAACCATGACCCTGGGAAACTGATTGCCCCACTTTGCCTAGACAAGGTTGACTGGTCTTCCTACTCCATAGGAAAGCCTGTCAGATCTTCTGGGCATGGCAGCCCAAAAATGGAGCTGCCCTTGGGACTCTGCCCCCAATGAACACAGAGGAATCTAAGGTAGCTGTCTAGGTAGCCAGTAAGTCTCTGTCATTTTTAATAGATTTCAGAAGCTGGTTGGTCTTCACTTTTGCTTACTCAGGTGAAATTTATCCTTCTCAGAACTCTTGGGTTAAAATCTGTTTGTGTTGTTTGTTCTAAGACCATCAACTGAGTCTGACCTTGGTTCGGAGAGTGGAGTCCACATTCAGCTGGCTGGGGTGGACCATAGAATTTCCTGGTGGACTCAGAAGGAAATAGAAGGACCAATGGAGGAGGAAGAGGGGCTGAGGGGTTGCACGGTTCTTTTTTGATCTGGTAAGTAGAGAGGAAGATCCTGTCTTGGTCACCCTGTGGATCTCTCGAGTTTATTCCCTAATATTTATTCCCGAGTTTTATGTTTTAGTAAAATGATAAAAGAAATCACTTTATCTAATGTCCAACTCATGGCCTTTGATCATGCTCAAGTGGCTCAGAGACACCACTGCCTCAGAGGCAGTTTCTTGGCAGGGGGCTTGGTCCCCTCCCACGCTGTGCCCCAGCCACGTGGGGTTTCACTTACCCATTTCTCTACATTAGCTCCTCAGGTGGCCCACCCCCACTCCCTGCATGGGATGGCACATGAGCAGCCTCATTGGTCCATGGCTCAGGCATACAGTTAGCATGGCTGGCTCAGGGCACCCTGCTACCGCCCCAGCGGCTGTCACCTGGCAAGGAGCTCATCTGGGCCTGACTGGTCCTCACACTTCCCAGTGCTGAGCCAGAGCCCATGGATGCTTTTGCACTTGGCTCTCTCTCTTAATAACAGCTCCCCTCCTGCCTGGTGCTGTGCTCCCTGGTGGCACAGCTGAACACTGTCACTGCAGCTAATCAGCCTCCCCACAGTCCACCTATGCTGTCAGCAGCAGCAGACCTGGTGAGGTACCTGGGAGAAAAGGGAAATTAGGTTTAAGGGGGGGTGGGGGATCTTTCCCATGTTAAAAATAGGAACTATCACAATGCAGGGAGTTAGGACCCTGTTCAGTTCTGCTTTAGAAGGCCTGCAAATGGAAAAAATAAATGAGGGGATAAACAACTTAGCTGGGATGGACATAATGTCAATCAAAATTACTATCAGTTTGGTAATTCATATTTTATCCTTAAAAAAGTGGTTTGATAACTGTGCTAAATATGATAATTTGACTGATAAGATACAAACCTTAGAAAGACTTATTACTGATAAGATACAAGCTTTAGCAACACTTACTACTAATAAAATACCAACCTTAGAAAGACCTACTAATGAAAATAAGAAAACTATTCAGACACAGACAGAGGAATTTAGAGCAGAACCTACCTCACCATTGCATTATGAAATTGAAGATGAGCAGTCCAAAGTTATTAGAAAATCAACCTTAATTCAGTTATCATACAAGAATGACCACCAGATGACAGGCATCCCCAAGACCATGCAGAAGCTAACTGGAATCCTGTTGAAATGTTAGATTTGAGGAGATTTAAGGAAGCAATAGTTTCATATGGTATGCATTCACCTTTTGTGAAGCAGATGTTAAATTCACAGGCAAATAGGAACAGAACTGTTCCACAAGATTTAATACAACAATATTGGAAACTGGTCCTCAGTTACAATGAAAAATATGGTAGAGAGAGGAAGCTAGGGTCATAGAACAATGAAGTAGTGCTAGAGGTATTGAAATTTCCCAAGACTAGTCTCTCGATGAAGACCGGTATGCTGGTTTACAAAGACAGTCTATATTTGTTGATCACACCTTGGCTCTATGCCGTACAGCAGCTTTGAATGCTTGGGACAGGGTTGAAAATCCAGGAAGAGGACTGAGTCATTTGCTAAAATTATACAAGGCCCAAAAGAAGCCTTCATTGCTTTGTTTTGTTTTGTTTTGTTTTGTTTGCCTTCAGCTGTAAATAGAATGATATCAAATACAGAAGCTAGACAAACACAAATTGAATCTTTGGCTTTTGAAAATGTTAATTCACAATGCAAAAGGGTAATCAGGCCTTTAAAGGTGAGATCAGCACTCATAGATGAATGAATCTGACAAACAGCTGAAACAAAATCTCATACTCATGATAATACTTAGATATGAGAGGTGATTTCAAATACTTTAATAAAAATCAAAAGGTCAGATGTTTTAATTATGGTGAACAAGTCATCTAAAAAGGGATTGTAGGCAAAGCATTCCTAGAAACAATGTTATTTCTAGATATAATCCAAATAGAAGACCCCAGTCTTCTGGAGTATGTAGAAGGTGTAGCAAAGCCCAAAATTGAACTAATGAATGCAGATCAACAAGGCACAGGCAAGGTAACCCTTTGCCATCAGGAAATGCCTTAGGAGCCTCTCACAGGCCCCAATGTCAAATTTGGTTCAATCATTGCCTGTTAGCATGGGGGAACCTCATCCACAGAGCAATTAAAGGACCTAACGCCTGTTGCTAAAAACCATACTGCTCTGGATGACAGAACAGATTCAGTAGACAAAACAAAAATTTCAAGAGAGACCATAAAATAAATATTTTAGCACACTTCTATAAATGAGCAAATACCAAAACTAAAATTATGGATAAACTGCATTGCAATTGAAGGTTTGGTTGATATTGGCATAGATGTAGTGATAATTTCACCAAAATCTTGGCATCCAGATTGGCCTCTTCAGGAGGTAACTGTTTAGCTTCTAGGAATTGGAACTTTATCTCAGGTAAAACAAAGTACAAGGAGGGCTGATTGTATAGGGACAGAAGGACAGGTGGGGAAATTAAAGCCAAATGTGGCTAACATAGCAATGAATTTATGGGGATGTGATTTGTTACATCAATAGAAAACACAGATTAACATTCCTCCAACCTCAGAAACAAACCATAAAATAAAGAACGCTTCTGAGAGAAATATTAAAAGGTGTTATCAAGAACAGTCACAGACCATTCAGGTTGTATATAAGCAAAGCACAACAGCTGATGATCTTTCAAAGGTACCAACAGCCCTACCTTTGAAATGGTTAACTGACAATCCTGTCTGTGTGGAACAACAGGCTCCAGAACAGCTGGGACAGGAGCAGCTAAATACTCAACATATTGAAGAATCAACCAGTCCTTGGAATTCTCCTACATTTGTCATTAAAAAGAAATCTGGGAAATGGAGAATGTTAACAGATCTAAGAGCCATAAATAAGGTGATTCAGCCAATGGGATCTTCACTTCCTGGAATTCCCTTGCCTTCTCTATTACCTAAAGGATGGTTTATTATAGTGACTGATTTAAAAGACTGCTTTTTTACTATACAAGAACAGGCTAGAGAAAAATTTGTCCTCAAGGTTTCTACTTATAATAATTCCCAGCCTGTTAAAAGATATCAGTGCAAAATTCTTCCACAAAGGATATTAAATAGCCCAACTTTGAGTCAATGTTTTGTATAACAGCCATTAGAGATAATTCATAAAGTTTCCACAATCTATAATTTGCCATTATATGGATGATATCTTACTAGTTGATTCAGACTCAGATACCTTAGAAAAATGTTTGAAGAGGTAGAGAAAACTTTGCCTTGTTTGGGGATTACAGATTGCTTCTGAAAAAATAGAAAGAGGAGATTGTACTAATTACCCAGGATATAAGACAGGTTTACAGAAGATTCAACCACAGAAAGTAAAAATTAGAAGAGATCAATTACAAACTCTTAATGGTTTTCAAAAATTTCTGGGAGATGTTAACTGGCTATGGCCTACAATTATGGCCTACAATTGGGTTGACAACTCAAGAACTAAGTGATTTATTTCAAACCTTACAAGGTGATAAGGGCTTAAATAGTCCAAGAAAATCATCAGCTAAAGCTGAGAGAAAATTGGCTTTGGTAAAAAAATAAATTATAGGATACACATGGGTATCATTTGGACCCAGCCCTTGACTGTACTCTGGTTATTTTACCTTCTATGCATTCTCCCACAAGAATTCTTACACATACAAAAAGGAAAATTGAGCCTTCGTCAATTAATGGAAATAGAACCAGAAGAAATTGTGGTACCTTTTACTAATGATGAAATTGCCTCATTACAGACAGAAAATGAACATTGGCAAAGAGCTTGCAGTAATTTTTTGGGAGAGATTAGCAACAAATATCCCAAAAGCAAGAGACTTCAATTTATGAAGAGAACCAATTGGATCCTTCCTCACATTGTGTGGGGAACACCAATTTCCAGAGCTCATACATTCTATACTGATGGAAACAAATCATGAAAGGCATGTTATAAGTCAGGAAATTTAAGTAAGGTGACTCAAAGCCCTTATGATTTAGTTCAAAAATCAGAATTATATGTTATTCTCATGGTATTAGATTTTCCAGAAGCTCTTACTTAATGTAGTTACTGACTCTCAATATGTAGAAAGCTGTTTTGTATATTCAGACTGCTGAACTTATTCCAGATGATTCAGAACTAACTTTGGTATTTATTCAATTACAAGAAATAATCAGAAATAAAAGTCATCTCTTATATTAGATCACACATATTAGATCCCATATGGGCCTACCAGGCCCTCTAGCACAAAGTAAGGATGAAATTGTTAGTTATTGGTAGGAAACACTCAAGAAACCTCAGAATTTCAATGAAACACCATGCTATTGCAAAAGATTGAAAAGGGAGTTTTATATCACTTGGCAACAAGCCAAGGACACTATAAGGAAAGGTCCTACTTGTTTTTTGTATAATCAAACTCTACTACATGCATATAGTAATCCAAAGGTACTGAAAGAAACAAAATTTGACAAATGGATATGTTTCATTTTGTGGAGTTTGGAAAATTAAAGTATATGCACAATATAGTAGGTATATACTCAGGATTTAAATGAGCAACTGCTTTGAACTCTGAGAAGGCTGATTCTGTAATTATACTTTTATTAGAAGTTATAGCCATCATGGAGATACCTGTACAAATTGAGACTGACAATGTTCCAGCATATATCTCTAGTAAAATGAAAGTTTTTTTGCATATTACAAAATAATGCATATTGCAGGTATACCACACAGTCCTACAGGACAAGCAGTTATTGAAAGATCTAATCATTCTTTAAAAGATATGCTTAATAAGCAGAAAGGGGTAATAAAGCCACCCCAGAGATAGATTACACAATGCTTTATTAACTTTAAGTTCTTAAAATGCTAATGAGAAAGAAATGACAGCTGTGGAGAGACATAGGGAACTGTTCATGCCTTTAACCCAAAGCCATAGTCTTTGCTGTGACACCAAGTGTAAATCTATAGACACACCTGCATGTTCCTGGGCAAAGAGTGTTGCTACTGTATCAACGATTCTGGCCTGGTGGAAACTAATATCAAGTCCACAGATTGTCTGAAGAACTTTGTCAGTACAACCAGCCCACATCTCTGTTCCATTCTTTCTGGCAAATCTTCACTCTTGCCATGGCTAGCCCCATTTATAGGGCTGGTGGTAATAATCTATTTTTTTCTCCTAGCAACCTGCCTTCTCTGCTTCCTCTAGGAACAGATTCCCAAGGTCTCCAGGATGACTGTTAATGGAATGCTTTTTCACCCATATCTCCCATTGAGCATGAGCCCACCAATTCCCAACTCCTCCCCACATCATCGCATGCCAACAGGAAGTAGCCACATTTGAACTGGTGCCCATATACCCAAAAAGGTCAGGATGTTTTTTGGAACCTCTGGCTCTCCCCTGCATGGTCTGGGTCCCCATCCAAGTCCCTGCCTAAAGAGTTCAGCTTTTGACCATAAGCCCAGCTTGTGGTGAACACATTATCACCCTTTGCCTACAACCTATCCTCTTCAGTTCAGGGATGTGACTTCTCCAGCCTCGATCTCTGGGACTAGAGAACTCATCTGGGACTTGTCTTGCTCAGATAAACCTGTTGTTATACTTTTCCAATTCAGTTTGATCTGACTTACTACATCAGTGGAGAAACTTATTATGGGGGGCAGAAAACCTATTAAATACTACTGTGAACCTGAGTAGACCTTAGGAACTTATAAATCTGGATTATCAAATATCAAGCATATGTTACTTATCTAAATTTTCTAGCAGCTTGGTGTTAACTTGTGTGGGAGTAGGCAGAGTTACCATGCTGTAAGGTTTCATGGTGGCAGGGATTTTATCCAAAGAATTGTTTTATTTAGAGAGGCTACCATTGCATACATTTTTATCCTTCACCAAAGCCCACGCAAAATTTCCCAAAGGAGAAGGCATGAAGGAACTCCCATAATACATAGTGAGAATCATTAAAAATGAAAGTAAAAGGTGCTGGAGAATTGTGGTCCGTGAAGTTGAAATGGTGGAACTTTGTCAAGCAGTAATGGTCGCCATGTAGTCAATGCCAAAAAAGGGCAGAGTAACCAAAATGGCTGGATTATATAGGGAAGGGTGGCTGGGGGTAGGAAGCCCAGCCCCTGGACTGGAGAAGTTTAGGATAGGGGTCAGGTTTGCCAGCCATTCCCTATAACAGGCAGGGACTGAAGGATTCTGGGAGAATCTGGCAGCAGGTCTGCTTTGATATGTTTAATAGGCTCCTGAGTTGCCCAGGTTTGAGACATAACAATATATTCAGAATTAAAACTAAAATATTTTTTTTAAAAAATCATCAAAATTATGAAAAGGGCTGGAGAGATGGCTCAGGAGTTAAGAGTATTTCCGTTCTTGCAGAGGACTGACTTCAGTTCCCAGCACTCACGTGGTGGTTTAAAACCATCTCTAGCTCCAGTTCCAGGGCATCTGATACCTTCTCCTGAACTCTACAGGCACCAAGGCACACATGTGGTACACAGACACTCATGCAAAAAAAATACTGACATGTAAATCTTTAAACATTCTTATAATAACAGTTTCATTAGAAGTGATAAAATTGTAAGCAATTTTCTTCTTAGTCATAACTTCATCTAAGTTTCCAATTTTGTTTTTGTTTTTGTTTTTTTGCTTTTGCTTTTGTCTTGTTTCTTGAGACAGGGTTTCTCTGTAGCTTTGGAGCCTGTCCTGGACTATCTCTGTAGACCAGGCTGGCCTCGAACTCACAGAGATCCACCTGCCTCTGCCTCCCAAGTGCTGGGATTACAGGCCTGTGCCACCACTGCCCGGCTAGTTTCCAATTTTAAAACCTCAAGTTCTTTTAGAAAATTCCTTTTAAAAATCATTTGTCTGCATGACAATGAGGAGGTGTATGTGCAAGTGTGTGAACCTTTATGAGTATGGAGGTCAGATTCCTCAGAGTTGGAGTTACAGCCCTTCGCCAGGCTTGCTATGTGGGTATTAGTGACACCAGCTAGCAGGTGGGTTCTTTTCTCTGTCAATTAAGGAACTGAAAGACAGGAAAATGTCTCAGTGCAAACCAAACACTGATTGGCAAGTTTTAGAGACTTTTCTGGTACAGAGAGGCCCCCATAGCTGAAAGCCTGGTGCCAAGGAGCGGAGTTTTTATATGGACTCAAGGACCCTCTTTCTGATGACACCCTTGTTCTGCTGGACTTGGGTGCTATGTGTCCATTTGGTGCAGTAATTCATCCCTGCTTCTGTCCATGAACATTTCCTTTCCATCTCTCCTTTCTGTTTCAGGATATTTGATCACACTGTGACACCCTGAGACTATCTTAATTAAGTTAAGCTTGAATCAGTGGGTGGAGCCAGCAATTAATTGACAAGAATTAGTCATAGAGAATATGGAGGACCTAGACTATGGATAGAGTGGCACAGGAAGGAGTAGAGAGGGACTTGGGGAGTCACGGGATTTTGTCGGGCCCCTTTTTGGTCTGTGAAGTGTGGAGAGAAGGTCAGCAGGTCGCTCCTCTGCCACTTCTTTATCTATCAAGTTTTTGCTCCAATATCTGACTGACTCTTAGTCTTTTTTGGTCATAGAACAATTTAGATAAGCACAACACTTTTTTTTTTTTTTCTTCAGGGATCCACAGCATTAGTAAGATCTAAATTCTCATCCTTATGACTGGGGAGCAAGCCATCTCTCCAGTCCTCTTTTAGAAAATCCTAACTTCTAATCAGTTTGGACATTTTAAAGGGAGATATTTGCTCCCTCCCCCCCTCTGTGTGTGTGTGTGTGTGTGTGTGTGTGTGTGTGTGTGTGTGTGTGTTGCCCACATGTACGTAAGTGCTTTGCATGTGTACCTGGTCTCCTCAGAAGCCTGAAGAGAGCAGATATATACCTTGGAGCTGATGGTACAGGTGGCTGTTAACAGCCCAGTGTGGGTGCTGAGAACTGAACTAAGGTCCTCTGAAAGAACAGGAAGTGCTCCTAATCACCGAGGCCCCTAAAATTTATTTTTAAAGTTTATTTAAACCAGGCATTTATAGAGAAGCTGTGTAAAAACCAAAATATAACAGTATTACTGGCAAGTGACAGTCAAAATATTCACTCAGAATTGGAAAATCATCTATTCTCAAAGTTTGTTCTTCATCTGAGGCACAGAATTAATGCTAGAGCTGATGCAATCTGAACTGAGTGCCAGCAAATGTTTTCCAAGCCCTCTGTCCCAAAGGGTGGTGCTTCAGAAATGACGCTGCCTGGGATTGCCTTGAGAGTTCAGTATAGACAAATACACTTTGAAATATCATTTTCCTTTCCAACAAGAAACTGTGAAACCTAAACACCTTATCACAATATGCAAGAGGGTTTCATTTCCTATTGGCTCTGCTTCCCTGAAACCACAGCACATACAGGAAGTTCATGCCTCTGGTCTCATTTACAGCAGAATGGAAGAATAAATGAAGCTGTGGGCTTCATCAGGGATGATTCCAAGAGAACAGACCACTGAACTACTATAGCCCCCTCCTTCTTATCTATGAAGGCTGATAATGTGATTGCATGAGCTGTGATGTAATCCCCAGGATTATAAACAGCTCTTGCAGTATGCAACCTATTTTATGGGAAGTCGATTTGTGAAAGCCGAATCACAAGGTTTAAAAGTCTAGGACCTTCACCCTCAAGCAAAGGTCGTCTTGATCCCTCTCCACTGTTACATGTTTATGTTTTCTTCGGGACAACGACAGTTATAAAGTCAAGGAACACTTATCGTTTCATGAGGGGAAGCCATTGCACAACATCTGGAATTACACGGCCAGTGCTGATTACACGGAGAAAAAGAAAAATGGTTTCCAAGAGGAAGCTCTGGGCGGTGATGCAATCGCTCTCCATCTTTATAGCCGTGGCCATAAGAATTGTGTTGCCATAAAATGGCATATTTATGTCATTAAGGTTAATTTCCTGTTTTGAGACTGCACCTAAATAAGACATATACAGGTGTAACATAGGGTAGAGGGTCCTTCTGACCTCTGTAATGTCTTTTCGGCTTTCTGTGATTCTGTGTTTATTCGAAATAAAATGGTTTTAAAAGTTTATTTTGTGTACCATAACATTCCCCTGAACAGTTTTCATTTAGACCAACCAAGGAACATAAAACAGCAGGGGTTTTTCTTTTTTCTTTTTCATTTCTTTTCTTTTTCTTCCTTTCTTTTTTCTCTTTTTTTGGTTGGTTTTTTGAGACAGGGTTTCTGTCCGGGATCTCGCGCTGTAGACCAGGCAGGCATTAAACTCACACAGATCGGCCTGCCTCTGCTTCCTGAGTGCTAGGAATTAAGGCTACCGCCTGGCCCCAACAGGGGTTTTTCAAACGTGAGGTTTTCAATCACAGACCTCAAGGGAGGCAACTCGAGGCTGGGAGTGTTCTGGCAAAAGCCTGGGCACTGTAAACAATGTTAGAATCCAGGCCTGACTCGCATAAACAAAATCGCCCCCATCTCCAGGGTTGTCATCTTTCAGGGGACATCCAAGGGCCACATTCTTATTTATAAAAGTCTTCCAGGTTCTATTAACCAAAGTGGATTCTCCGTGCTGTTGCTTCGCAACACCCTTGGCTTGTTTGTTTGTGGCATAATATAAACTTCACCAGGGCTGGCACTGTGTCCACCCATGCTCGCTGCATCGCCAGCTAGAGGCCAGATGCTTCATAAATTAACTTTGTTTGAAAAAAGTAGATGCATCTCCCGGGAATCCGTCCGCTTTGGGGAGTGAGTGGACTCCTTCCTCCCACACCACTGTGGCCCCCAGGCTGGCCTCAGCACCCAGCTACACGAGGGCTCTCCTTCCTCCTCGCTGATGCCAGGAACCGCAGGAGGCCTCGCTCTAGAACTGCTCCTCAGCACCGCCCCGTTCCGGCACCTTCTCCTCGGATCATCCCACCCGAAGCTGGGGCGATACCTTGGCGGGGTCCAAAGCATTCTAACCTGACTGCCTTTGCAGAGGCTGGCTCGCTGACACCGCCCTTCAGGTCACGCCCCTCTTGCCACGCCCCTCGGCGAGGCCGGGCGGGGAAGGGGCGTGTCTTCTCCATTCCCCGGCGCCTATTGGGAGGGTGCCCTGCGGGAGGCGGGGCTGCACTCGGAGCTCGAGCCTTGTCGTTACTAACGGCTGTCAGTGAGTCTCCGGCTTTCCGGACTGACAAGGTGAAGAGCGACTCCGACTCAAGCAATATGTCTGAGAAACGACATCCCGACCACGTCGCGACTCAGCGGCTCCCCGAGTCCTTCAGGGGTGAGTCCCTCGTCCTGGCACAGATGCCCTGAGCCCGCCCCTGGGTACCGAGCCCCCAGCCTCAGCTAGAACCCCGCTGACAACCGGGTTCCGGAAGGCGGGTCTCCCCTGCACTGGGTGCCCTTCTCAGAACCGCGGTCTTCTCCTTTACCCCTGGTTTCTCGGGCTGGTAGATGATGGTTTCTGGGTGCTAGGGTGCAACCTGCATGGCAGCCAAGAGGGCACACCCTTGGCAGGGGCGTGTATCCGTTGCTCCGGACCCTGGCAGGCAAAGGCTCGCTAGACCTTTGGGCCCTGGATGCCACGCCAGGTGCCAGCGCTTCCTTATCTCGCGCCATGCACGCGGACCAGGGCAGTCCCTGGCAGCGATAGAGGCGGCTCTCCCGCAGGTTCAGCCTCGCCCACTCTCCTTTCTTTCCTGGCCCTGCGCCTCATAAGGGAAGCCGTTGGGTCAAGCATCCTTCCTTCATCTATCTATAAGGTGATTCCCCACTCCTCTGGACTAGGGAAGAACTCTCACCCGCTTCCCGCCGTCCCCTGCTTCGGGAAATTTTCATAGGAAAAGGCTGACTTTAGGTGGTATAGGCAGAGGTCTTCAAGGCTTTCCTTCTTCCAGTTCCATTGTCTGCCTCATTCTATGCCCTTTGGTCTTAGAAATCTCTCCTTGCAGGTACATAGCCTGGTGCTCACCACCCTACCCGGGGCCTTCCTAGTCTTGAAAGCAAGAACTGCCCCATCCTGTCCCTTGTGAAGAAATTAGAGTCCTTGAGCAAAGTACCCACTTGAGCCTTTAAATTGGATACCTCCTTGGGGTCAGGAGATGCCCAGTAAGAGATAATAAACCTCGCAGGAGTTTTGCTCTCCTCTCCAGAGCGTTACTGATCCAAAGGAATTAGTTCTAAAGATGGAATTTCAGAGAGGATGACACAGTGGAAGAGATTTAAGAGGTTAAGAGGGCTTTTCCAGCAGTGACCGCTATCATCCATGCGGATTATTGCACAACCAGCCTGTCTTCCCATCTAAATCCCATCCCTAAGCCAGGAACACTTCCTTTAATTCTTTCTCAAGCGTATCATGAGAATTTCAGATGGCTCCGGAGTGTATAGAGCACCAGCAAGGGTCATTGGGTGCCATTCTCAGTGCATGCGTGTGGGACTCTTTCTCTATGCTTTACAACCCCAAATTGGGAGTATAATAAAAAAGAGAACGATAGCAAAACAGACAAAAACTACACTTAGTAGGCTAAGGCACTGTGCTCAATATTTTATGTTATTTTGTTGAATCCTCACAACTGATACTCAAAGAGATTGACTTAGTCACACAGGATTAGTGGGGCCATATTTTAAATTCATATTTAAATGACTCTAAAACGGAACAGGAAAAAGCTGTTTAGTATCAGTAGTGGTCTGTGCCCAGATACAGGTGTGGGTATTGGTAGACTCCCTACCCAAAGTAGGAAATGGATTTGGAGCAGTACCCTGAGAGTAACATGATCTCTGCATTTAAAGATCATTCCATTTTCTTGGTCACAAAACAGTTTGGGTTTTACTTCCAAATCCCCTTTCTTGGTTCTACATTTAGCTGTTTTAGACAGAAATCTTTTAGAATTTGTGAAAATGAGTGTGCTTTTTCTGAAGTATATATACAAATGAAATTTTGCTTGGTTTTTGGAACTTTTTATTTTTAAAACTTTACATCTGCCAGGCATGGTGGTGCGTAGTGGTGGTGGTGCATGCTTTTAATCCCAGCACTTGGGAGGCAGAGGCAGGAGGATCTCTGTGAGTTGGAGCCCAGCCTGGTCTGCTACAGAGTGAGATCCAGGACAGGCTCCAAAACTACACAGAGAAATCCTGTCTCCAAAAACAAACAAACAAACAAATGTGACATCTACTTAGTGTGCATGTGGTTGGCTTGTGGAGGTCACAAGAGAACTCACAAGGGTCAGTCTCCTTCCAACATGTGGGACCCAGGTCAAATTCAGACCTTCCTTGCTGACAGCCAGCACCTTTGCATGCTGAAGCATCTCACCTTCCCACTGTCTAGTTGTTTGTTTGTTTTTAATGGTAAGCCTCAGAGATTTGACATTAGGAAAAATCTGTCACTATAACATATTAGAGTTTCTCAAATGTGTGTCATGTGCCAAACTTAACTAAATGCTTTGTAAATATCCACTTGCAGACCTACCATAAGGAAATGTCTTTATTTCCCATCTTTAAGTAAGGAAACTGAGAGTCAGAATGATGAAATTACAGACAGTCCAAAAAATTCAGAACCAAGTTTCCAACCCATTTTGGAAATGATTTTCCTAGCCATTTTCCTGATCCTACTAGCTAGCTATCTGTCTAGCAGATTCCAAGGTATAGTCTGGTCCAACTTCAGGACCTCACTGAGGCTAAGAGGCTATAAACAAAGGAATCCCAGAGGAGCCAAGTGTGAGTCAGAACCTCTTGGATAAAGTCACTCCAGAGGATTGCTTCTGATGGAAGGAAGCCCTAGAATTACAAAGCCCCAACTCTACCTCATTGTGTCTTTGTAGAGAATTAGTCCTAGAGAGATAAATATTACCAAACTTAGGAGTAATCCAGAAAGTTTACCTAAATCCAGTGCCTTCAGTTTGTAATGGAACATTGCAGCTGGATTTCAAAGAGATGTGTTGTTGTAGTGAAGAGCCTTGTCAACAAGATAAGTCTCTTGGGGAGGATCTCTTGAAAACAAGCAGAATCATGGGACTGATCTGTTTATCTCAGTTGTTACAGTTGATCAGTTTGGGGAGAACTTTGTAACCTCAATAACTGACCTAAATTAAACCATCAGTGGTAATAAATGAAGTCCAAGACTACAGAGATGTTATGTGTATATTTATGACGAAATAGATTTCAGTGTCCCTCAATAGTGTAAGTTTCTGCTTTTAAATGTATAAAATGTTGATAAAGTGACGCAGAAGGGACTAAAGATGAGTTCATGAAGACCTCACAGAAAAGCAATTTCCTATAGGCTGTTAGAACCACATAGCAGTATCTGCCTATGCATACTTCTGCATGGCACTGTAATTTCTCAGTGTTACCCTCTCCTTTTTAGCCTCATTCTAAGAACTCAATATGAACCAGATGGTGATGGCACATGCCATTTAATACCAGCACTCAGGAGATCTCTGTGAGTTCGAGGCCAGCCTGATCTATAGAGTTCCTGTCAGCCAGGGCTACACAGAGAAACTCTGTTTAGGCGGGTGGGGGGTGGGAAGAACTTAGTATGAAATACATAGTAGTTGAACAAAATGTTTGCTAAAAGAAAAAGGAAGTGGGAAGGAGTAAATAATCTTCTCAAGTGTTTGTTATTGTTCATTGATTTTAGGATATGGCCATTATGTTCCATATTATACATTCTTACTGTAGACAGACTACTTAGCTAGTTTTGTGTTAACAATAAAGGACTAAAATGGGCAAGAAAATATATTGTACCGAGTAAGGCCTTACTTATAGAAACAGAAGTTGAGGATCAAGAAGAAAAAAAAGTGTGGTCAGTCTTTATTACACTCTTGTTCTTTTTTTTTCTGGCTCTGTCTGTGTTCTAGGACTACTAAAGAAACTTGAACCTCAAGCTTTTGTTTAATATTTTAGTAGGTGGAGCCTTGATGACACAACCAAGAAAATACCTTCAAGTATGAGACAATAAAATTTGTTGTCCCCTGGAGTGAGCACTTTCAGGAAGATGGTATAGTGTAAGGAAATGAGAGAGGCATTAGCGTGAAGAGACTGGGCTGTGGTCTCAACTCCCTCACTACCTGGGTCACTTAGGCGAGTTCCTCAATTTCCAAAGAGTCAGTTCCTTGTCATACAGTTAGGCATAATCCTATCTGCCAGGATCATCAAATAAGAAGACATATAGAAGCACTAGGGGAATCAGAAATGCTAAACACACAGGGTTGTCTCTTTAAAGAGAGAGGTGCAAAACCTGTTTTCCACCCAGAAGGCAGAGAGCAGAGGTGGTTCAAAGCTTGATGGCCAAGACCACACCAGATCCTCCCCCCAGGCCTTATCATGAGCTTGTTACTCTCAGCCAATCTACTGGCCCCATCTTTATGGAAGATGTCACATGTACTTTACAAATAGCTTCAATCAATGTAGCCATGTCTTTTTTTTTTTTTTTTTTTTTTTGGTTTTTCAAGACAGGGTTTCTCTGTGTAGCTTTGTGCCTTTTCCTGGATCTCGCTCTGTAGACCAGGCTGGCCTCAAACTCACAGAGATCCACCTGCCTCTGCCTCCTGAGTGCTGGTATTAAAGGCATACGCCACCACCGCCCGACACTGTAGCCCTGTCTTAAGCTTTATTGTCTCACAGGATTGAGTTAATTATCCTTAGGAAGTTTTTTCACCAATTGTGCCGTGCTTGAATATGCCTAAAATAAACTACTTGGGTCAGACTCAAAAGTTTGAGCCAACACTGGCTACTGAGTCATATTAACCAAACTGCCTTCTTCTCTCTCATGGATCAACCCTCTGCTGGCCATGGTGGTCACAAAGACCCCCACAGATATATGTGAATTTTCTTTTGAAACTTTACACGTTGTTATGGCATTACTTCGTGGAGAAAGCAAGGAATAAAGAGATCAGTGACAGCTAGACTCACAGAAATGTGCTCATTTCGCATTGGATTCCCATTCAGGGGAGAGTGGGAGAACTGTGTAACGGACGGCCTGATGAAGTTTAGACTAACTTACTACCCCGTTTATGATCTGTGCCTCTCCTGAGGTGTAGTCCCCAAGCAGATTGTTAGGCCTCATGTTTTCTCCATGGTTTAAAAATCCCAGAAGGCAATTCACCCAACAAAACACTAATTCCTTATGAGCTATTTAATGGTGACCTTAAACCATTTCTACTGATAAGGAAATGGAGTGGTAGGGTTGGAATCGGGCACTAAATTGTCAACCTCTTACATGTGTCTTAGCCATTCATCTAAGGGAAGAGTTAGGAATCTCATGTCCTATGCTTTTTATTTCCCTTTTAAATGAACATAATGAGTTTCAGGTTTTTTGGTTTTTGAGGATTTTTTGGTTTTGGTTTTGGTTTTTTGAGGCAGGGTTTTTCTACTGTAGTCCTGGCTATTCTGGAACTCACTCTGTACACCGGTCAGGCTAGCCTCATACTCATAGAGATCCTCCTGCCTCTGCCTCCTGAGTGCTGGTTAAAGGCGTGCACCACCACCGCCCGGCTGGATATTTTTAAGATGTCTAAGATGAAAGTTTTGAGGAGATAGGCCGATATAAGGAGTGGCTGTCCTGTCTGTGTGACTCTAAACTTAGTACTTCAGTACTCACTGGCAAATTGCTTTCTTTTTTTCTGAAGAGTTTTTGTGCTTCTCCGTAGGGTCATGTTTAACCCTCCTGAGAAGAAAAAGTCTGTGGTCTGTTTTTGTTTTGTTTTGTTTTGGGCCTTTTTGTTTTTTAAGAATAAACACTTGAGGAAAGCAGCCGGCACTCTTTAGGTCAGAGAACGATGTGCACTGTGCTCTGACGTTGCTTCTGCTGGCATGACACCTCAGTCTGGTCCATGTAGAAGGTCCCTTTCTCTTGCCAGAAAACAATGCAGTTGCTCCACTCACCGACTGTCACCGACGTGGCCCGTGTTTTCCGGGTTTGTCACAATCCCGTCATTCGCAGTACCTCCTTACTCGATGCTGACTTCCTGAGAAACCAGCTGACCGCTCTCTTTTTAGGTGAATAGCCTTCTGGGATTTTTTTTTTTTAGATTTTTAAATTTTATTTGATGTGTATGAGCATTTTGTCTATATATCTATGTGCACTGCATGAGTACCTGGTGCTTATCATGTCAAGAAGAAGGTCTCAGATCCCCTGGAACTGGATTATGGATAGTTGTGAGCCACCGTATAGGTGCTGGGAACCAAACCCAGGTCCTCTAGCAGAGCAACAAGTGCTCCTAGGTGCTGAGCCATCTTTTCAGCCACTGCAAATAGTTTTTACATTAAAAAAAAAAAAAAAAAAAAAAAAAAAAAGATCCCTTCAGTCTAGCTTTTACATTTGTATACAGTTTTGTTGTTGTTGTTGTTTGTTTAGCTGAGGATCGAACCCAGGGCCTTGCGCCTATGAGGCAATCGCTCTACCACTGAGCTAAATCCCCAACCCCAGTTCTTTTTTTTAAAGGATGAATGTTTTGCTACACATGAACATCAGATTACAGTGTACATAAGTGAGTTTTGTTGGGAATGCAGCCATGATCTTTGCACATACCTGTGTGCTGCCCATGGCTGTTTTTATACTGCGATGGTAGACTGGAGTGTTTGCTCAAACTCTGCTCTGCAAAGCCTGTTTCCTCTTTGCCCCTCTCAAGAAAAAGCTTGCTAAATTCTAACCGTCTGCTGCACAATCATGGTGTTTAAAAAGGAGGAAAAGGAGGAGAACGGTGTATCTTGAATATAAATGCTTTAAGAAGGAATTAAAAATTGCCAAGACTTTACTTTCACTGACTATTTACCCCTTTAAAAAAAAAAGTGCTGTTAGACGCAGACAGCATGTGTGGTTTTAAGATAAAACTCCCAGCTGCCCTATCTGTCTCTACCCAGACAATACTGTTCCTAACAGTTTACAACACAGTGTTTCAGCCGCATTCCGGGTAAGGAGAAGGGAAGGATTGCCTTTAACTGCTGCAGCTCAGATGGACTCAGCAACTCTTCAGCCCAGCCCTTTCCCGTGCTCCATGGTGCGTGTGACTGCGTCCTAATTTTAGATGTGAGACGTGTTTCTGGCCTTTCTCAGCAGAGGAAATCCAATACGTTTTGAATTTTAGAGTAATTAGATCTCAATGGTGACTGGAACCCATTACTCCCTGGGACTTTTAGTCATGCCAACTCCAGTTCATCTTAAAATAAACCAGCTGCACAGATGGGTAGCAACATACACTGCTCTGAACATTGGTCTAGGAGCTTACGAGGAAGGTACTCCTCTTTCCTGGAGCCAGGTAACAAAAGTTACTGCACAACTTGTACCTTTTTATGTTTTAGTTTGGTTTTATATTAGTTTTCTTCAGGTAAGTTCAATTTGACTAATAATAAATATACATATATATAATTTTAGGTTCTTTTGAAATATGTTATTATTATTATTATTATTATTTTGTTGTTGTTGTTGTTGTTGTTGTTGTTGTTAGAGACAGTTTTCTCTGTGTAGCTTTAGTTGTCCAGGAACTCACTCTGTAGACCATCCACCTGCCTCTGCCTCCCAAGTGCTGGGATTAAAGGCGTGAACCACTACACCTGGCTCATTTATTTCGATTGGCATCAGTCTTTCGCCTCTGGGTATGTCTGTGTACCATATGCATGCAGTGTCTGTAGAGGCCAGCTGAGGACATTTGATCCTCTGGGATTTGAGTTACAGAGAGTTGTGAGCTGGCACACTGATGCTGGGAATCACACTCAGGTCCTGTGGAGGAGTAGCCAGTGTTCTGAACAGGTGAGCCATCTTTCCAACCCCATAAGTCCTAGTTTTGATTGGTTAAAAGTTTATTTTCAATGCAGTTTTCAAGAAAGAGTTTCACAGTGGAAAAAGAAAATGCAGAAAAATGCAGTAAAGCAAAATTTACAGTCACATATTGTGGGATCCCTGATCTTTAGAAGTCTCCCCCGGTGAAACATTGATAAGCATGTAAGCCTAGATATCTCAGGAATATTGATTTCCTGTTACTTGTCATTTACCTCTTAAGCTAATAGAAGGAGACAATCCTAAATTAATAACTAAGAAACTCTGAGGAAATGAGGCTCATGAAATTTCGGTGAGTAACTGAGAATTGCTTTTTCTTATTTGCCCAGCAATCGTGGCTGCTTTAATATTTCTAGCCAGGCATCTGATACAGACAAGACTATGTCCAGTGTTTATACTACCCACCAGCTCCCTGGTCCTCATCTTTGATGTCATGTCCTTATCTGGGTAACAGGGCCAAGCTTCCTGACCTGTACATATGGGGACATCTTTGAAAATGTACTTTCTGCGGATCTTTGAATGTTGGAGCCTAGGTTGGCTGGGGATAGCATAAAGTAAGTGGTGAATAAACTCATTTTTAAGAGAATTTGTTTACAAAAAGAGCAAGTACTAGCTATTTTCCCATTTTTTATCCTGGAAATTTGGGTGGAATATTCTTTTTCCTGAATACAGTCGAAGGGTCCCAGGAACCTCTTGATTGTGTTTACTGAGCACTATTGCAGTTCTGTAAGGCCCTAGAGTACTCACTGTCATCTTATAGTGGAGAAACTAGTTCCAGGATACTGTGCTGCATTTTGATACTATCAAAATGAGCGAGAAGGTCTGTGTTTGTAGTTCATGGAAACACTCTTACCGAGTGTATTCAAGACCCTGGTTTGGATCCCCAGCACTAGAGAGAAATAAAGTGCTTTTAGTGCATTTGTGGGATCATATGATTAGGAGCTCTGCACTTTGCCCGGAGCCTGGGAGACTTAGGCACTATTTTAGAGAGCACTAAATGCTATCAGATAAACATTGGCAGCCAGTCTGTTCCTCTTTTGGAATTTAGTTCACATAGAATCTAGACCTCAATGTGGCTCTGAACCTTGGAGCTTTTCTGCTAAAATTAAGAGGTCTACTTAGAGTGAAGAGAGCTTTCTCTGTGAGAATACCAGATTTCCTTCTCAACGCTGCCTACCTGCCATGTTTCCTGGTTGGGTACTAGGTTAAGAAGGTTCTCCAAACATGAAGACTCTTCAATGAGAACCCTTTCCATTTAATGGTGAGGGGTCAAAGAGACTTAGAACATGACCTTTGAATCCCTGTCGTTCCTGGCGAGACCTTGGGAAAGTCATGTTTCTGTTACTTCGTTCATAAATGGAATTAAAGTAACATGGTAGGCATTCCTCTAGTCCCAGCACACAGAAGGTAGAGGCAGGAGGATTGTGAGTTCAGGCTAGCCTGAGCTACATAGCAAGACTCTATTTAAAAAACAAAACGAAACTCTCACTGGATGGTTCTAAATATTGGTGATACCCATTGAACTTTTAAAGTAGTCTTTTTTTTTTTTTTTTTTTTTTTGGTTTTTCGAGACAGGGTTTATCTGTGTAGCTTTGCGCCTTTCCCGGAACTCACTTGGTAGCCCAGGCTGGCCTCGAACTCACAGAGATCCGCCTGCCTCTGCCTCCCGAGTGCTGGGATTAAAGGTGTGTGCCATCACCGCCTGGCTTAAAGTAGTTTTAACAGTGCCCAGCCTGTAGGAAAGTGTCCATCACGTCCTGTGGGGAGGCCTGCTGCTTCTGCTCCTTCATTTAGAAAGTGGAGTTCAAAGTACTTTGTCACCATTTGTGTTATACTTGCTAGAATCTCTCCACAAGCAGTACGGCACAGTGGTCCCACCTCAAGTGTACCCTAGGAATTATGACCTGCAAGTGCCAGGATGGGCTTAGATGACTTTGTGTGTCTGAGGACAGTTTCCTGACACCATGGCACAGAGGAAACATAACTGGACTACTTCCTGTGTTTCTGCTGAGCACTTGGTCTAGCTGCCAACGCCTTTCTCTTTTCCGCTCATGTCCCTGTGGCAGCCTTGAGCTGTAAGCCTTGAGCTTCCTTCTGAGCAGTAAATCTGCCGGCACACACGCCTCTTTCACCTGTCAGCACTAGCTCTAATCTGCCTTTTGTGAGTGCTGCCTTTTGTCTCCCAGAACCTTCTAGGTGAATCTTGCCTGAGAATTTATTCTAAAGGTGCAAAGCCCAGGGAAAGTATTCCTTAACTGAGACTTTACATTTGGCAGTGTCCCTTTGGGGAGCTTAGATAAGATGTTTTGGGATACGGAAATTAACTAAATTGCTAAAAGGTGTAAATTGGAGAACAATTTTAAAAAACCCTTTGCTAAGCTAGTAGGGAATCAGTCTGGAGAGACTGGTCCCCCTGCAGCTGGAAAGGCTAATTTTATCCTTAAGATGCCTTTGTCTTGATTCCACGAACCCACACGAACCTACACCTGGTATACAACACTCAACTGTTTTGAAAGGACATTTAGACTGTGGATTAAGGATTAAGGCTGTATCAGCAGGAACTATGTCAGACTAGGCAAAATGAAAAAAGAAAATAGAAATAAATAGTATTAGAAAGGAAAGCTAGGGGGCTGGAGAGATGGCTCAGTGGTTAAGAGCACTGACTGCTCTTCCAGAGGACCCAGGTTAAATTCCCAGCACCCACATGGCAGCTCACAACTGTCTGTAACTCCAGGATCCAACACCCTCACACAGACACACATATAGGAAAAACACCGATAAAAAATTTTTATAAAAAGAAAATTAAGAAAGGAAAGCTAGTTGTACTTTAGTATATAGCTTAGCTTTGACTGACCTATTGATGGCTATTAATTTAACCAAAATTACAGTTTTGCTTGTTTGTGGTGGAGGAAGAGATAAGGAAGAACCAAATTCGCTTCCACAGTGAGAAGTCACCGGTGCTGCTCGGAACGGAAAAGACAAGGCAGGTTATTAGAACCTGGAGGAGACACCGACAGGGGCAGCCAGAGATCTGCTGTTGTGAGGAAGCAGAAATGGGGAGATGGGGTGGAGCAGAGTCTGCACTTGTTTGTACCCACTTGTAGAACGATCTGATTGTTTAAAAATGTGTGCGTGTGCGTGCGCGTCAGTGTGAGGGCACGCGTCCACGTGGCGGTCGGAGGGCAGCCTGCAGAAGTCAGTCCTCTTCTACCAGGTGGGTTCCAGGGATCGAACTCAAGTTCCTCCATTTGGCAGCAAGCACCTTTACCTGCTGAGCCATCTCACTGGCCTCTTGTGAACTTTGGTAGTGTAACACCTTTGTTACTTTTTGTAAAGTCAAAAACAGGAAAAGCACAAGTTCATGGCTCTAGGGGCTAATAAGAGATTTAAAAGAACAACAGAGGGAAAATAAGCTACTAACTTTATTTGTTTGAATTTTAAAATATTGTATGAACCAGGAAAGAGGTTGGAAGAGTGTATTGAAATAGTTACTGTTTCTGGGGTTTGCAGCAGGGTGTATATGTATTAGATTTGTAACCACATAAAAACACTATTTAAATGCAGAAGAAGGAGGAGGCCAAGTACAGTGATGTTCGTCACAGCATTGCTTTTAATAGCAAGAAACCAGAAACAGCCCTTTGCTAATCAGGAAATGGGAGGCAGCTCATGAGCCAGGGGCAACAGTGTGCGAAAGTAATTTGTTCATGTAAACACTGTGATGGGATTATGTGCCCGTATCATGGCTTTGTCATGAGTCATGCTGTCCCATGAACTAGAATACCCACTTTGTTTCTCTCTCCGCCTTTTCGTTGGCATTTTACTTGCTGTTAGGAAGCTGACCATGGCTGTCATCTACCCATCCCGCTCCACTCTGACCTCCATCCCCATGTGGGTCACTCTCCCTACTCCACATTTCTAAATCTTCCGAGCAGACACTGTCCCACCTGGTTTATAGCTGTCCTTTGTTGGGGAATATTATTTTAAGCTGTGTTACTTTTGTTTATGTTGCATTTGTTTAACTCTGTGAAACTGTGTCCTGTGCCTGTCTAAAACACCTGATGATCTAATAAAGAACTGAACGGCCAATGGCAAGGCAGGAGAAAGGACGGGTGGGGCTGGCAGACAGAATATATAGAAGGAAAAATCTGAGAGGAGAAGAAGAAGTAGCCAGAGAAGGAGGAGGACTTCAGTGACACAGCGACACAGCAAGTCACTGAGTAAGAAATAATGAAAGGTAGACAGAAATAGAGAAAAGTAAAACCCCAAAGGCAAAAGTTAGACAGGATAATTTAAGTTAAGTAAAGCTAGTTAGCAACAAGCCAAGCTAAGACCAGACAGTTATAATTAAGAATAAGCCTCCATATGTGATTTATTTGGGAGCTGGGTGGTGGGCCTCCCAAAAGACCAAAGACCAATCAACAACAGTCAATTAATTAGTTAAATGTGCATTGGTGTCTCACTTACATATATGTCTGTGTGAGGGTATCAGATCTTGGAGTTACAGAGAGTTGTAACTGCCATGTGGATGCTGGGAATTGAACCCAGATCCTCTGGAAGAGCAGTCAGTGCTCTTAATCACTGAACCATCTCTCCAGCCCCAACAACAGTCATTATTCCTCACTATACGTGGATCTATCTTGTTAGAAGCTGAGTAATCTTCATTTTCGTTATTTCACACCATGAGGCAAAATAAATAAGCGGTATTAGATTAGCATTTGCAGGGTAATGTGAGAAATGAGTAAGTACATGTGTTTCAGGGTTGTGTGAGAATTGGATGTGGAAATGCAGGCAAAGCAGCCAGCAAAAGGGCAATCACAGAACTGTTCCAGAGGGTGGGGTGACATGACAGTGCCCGTAACAGGCTGTATGGTTTTGTTTTCAACAGATAACTCCAAGGCAGAACTGGGACCTTGTGGATGGATTTTAGTGGCTTTCTCCTTATTGTTCGTAATTATTACCTTCCCAATATCAATATGGATTTGCATAAAGGTAAAGAGCATTTCTTTCATTTCCTACCTCTGTAAGCCACTTGATCTATGGGACAGATAGAGGGATACCATACTGGCCTGGAGTATAAGAGAAGTATGAAAGTGTATGTATAATAAATAGACACTGTGCCTGGAAAGAGTAAACACCTGATCAATGTTTATAGACACTGTCAGGAAATGGAGAGAACGACAGATGCTCTGAACCTGGTCAGAGCAGAGATAGTCTTAAGAAGTTCTTCGTAAATGTGTGTGCTCATCATGGTGACTTTTCATTCCTGCTTTTTTTCCAGATTGTAAAGGAGTATGAAAGAGTCATCATCTTCAGACTGGGTCGCATTTTGCAAGGAGGCGCCAGAGGGCCTGGTCAGTACTAGGTTTCCATCTGGAAACTGAAGTGTTGTGCTTTTTTGTTTGTTTTTTCAAACCTATTTGTATGGGGGGGGGGGTATGTGCACATGAATGCTGGTGCCCACAGAAGCCAGAGGTATGGGATGCCCTGGTAGCTGGAGTTACAGAATTTGGGAGCTACCCAGTGTGGGTGCTGGGACTCGATCTCTGGTCCTCTGGAAGACCATACATAAGGTGCTCTTAACTCCTGAGCCCTCTCTCTACTCTACTAGACTGGAATGTCTTACTGATGTGAGTCTCCAGCGAGGCCTCTACTTGGAGCAGAAGCCGTATGGCAGGAGCTTCCAGTGGCTCTGGCCAGTCTGGGTGCCGTCCCACCCTTTCTGTTACTATCTGCTTAGAGCTATTAGGTTATCGTTGGCCTTGGCCACAGCTGTGGGAGGCTGAGCATGAGGATCCCAACCCAGGAAAGATTTCAGTTAGATAGATGCTGGGCTTACAGGAATGTGCCGCCATGCCCAGCTAGGCTCTGGGAATTCCCAGGAGAACAAAACATGGTCCCCTTATCAAAGGGTTTGCTGTCCAACAACCAGACACCAACAAAGAATCAGATAGCCACATCCTGCATTTAGTGTTATGATATAGTAGCCACAGAACCCTGAAAGAGTACACGGAAGACCCAGAGAAGAGCTACTGACCTAAGTAACAGATGAGGCAAAGCTTTCCTATAGGTTTTGTTTGTTGGTTTTGTTGTTTTAAATGCCTATTTTCATTATTTTAAAATTATATGTTAGCCAAGTGTGGTGACACATGCCTTTAATCCCCGCACTCGGGAGGCAGAGGCAGGTGGATCTCTGAGTTAGAGGTCAGCCTGGTCTACAGAGTGAGATCCAAGACAGTCAGGGCTACACGGAGAAACCCTGCCTTGAACCCCCCCCCCCAAAAAAAAAAATTAAACAAACAAACAAATAAATACAATTATGTGTTTATATGTGGATATGTTCATGTGAGTGCAGATGCCTTCAGAATCAGGAAGAGAGTGGGGCCCTTGGAGCTGGAATTACAGGCAGTTGTGAGCGGTCTTTGTGGGTGCTGGGAACTGCATCTGGGTCTTTTGGGAAGAGCCTCGTAACCCCTGAGCCTTCCTAGACCCTCTGGTTGGTTTTTCTTTTCTTTTCTTCTGGAGGCCCTCTCACAGGCTAACCTGAAACTCACTGTGTACCCTATGCTGGCTTCAAATTCTCAGCAGTCCTCCTGCCTCAGCCTTCCAAGTATTGTAAATATCTGCATGTGCAGTTATGACTGGCCGGTCTGAATGCTGAGGCGTGAAGCAGGACTAACCACAGAGAGGAAATAACAACATCAGAGCCACGTAGGGAGAGGAGAGCAGAGCGGAGTGCTGTAGGACCAGCCTCCAGTGAGAACACAGGGCCTGAGGAGAGGGTGGAGACCAGAGGGGCAGGGTGAGTTTCTAGAGACCTACATGGCTCAGGACTTGCAGCTCAGGAAAATGGCTCTTAGAGAAGCTCTAAGTTCTTAGAGTGAGAAGTGAGCATGGGGTGTTAGAAACAGCAACCGGCATTGATTCCATTGGAACTGATGAATAAGAAGCTGAACCTAATGGGGTCTCTCTGACCCTGTGTGTGTGTGTGTGTGTGTGTTACAGGTCTGTTTTTCATCCTGCCGTGCACTGACAGCTTCATCAAGGTGGACATGAGAACCATCTCCTTCGATATCCCTCCTCAGGAGGTGAGCACTTCTCACCAGGACTGAGGGCTCACACACGGCTCCCTGACCCCGGGAGGCCAGAGCTTGCAGCCCTGACTGCCTTCTCTTTTCCCATTTCTGTCACTTTGAGTAGGTCTTTAAATTCTCTGTGTCTCAATGTCCACAACTGTAAAATGGAGGTCATAATGGTAAGGCCTACTTAATGGGGTTTTGTAAGGAGTAATTGAGATACCGCATGGGAACTGTTTAGCACAGTACCTGAGCCTGGAAGGCTATATGAGGCCTTGTTGCTGTTAGAAACACAGTGTGACACCCAAGGACATCGGGTTGCCATCATTGTTGTTCTGACCATGCTTTCTCATGGGTTTCTGACAGAAAACAACAACAACATCCAATCTAGTTCAACATTCTTCCTATTTTTATTCAAGATAAATTGGTTGGAAGCCAAAGAATTAGAAACTGCTCATTTGGCATTTTAGGAATCTCTGTGATCATTTCAAGCCTTTTCAGGCTTCTTCCCAAACAGCTCACAGTTGGCATGACAGTTAGTTCCTAGAAGGATGCAGTCGCAGTGAGACAAATCCTCAGATCCCAGCTCTTGGGATTCTCTGTTGCTTTACCCTCTGCTCAGGGTTAACTGCATTGGACAGCAGCTCTGCCATGGCCATTTGGTACCCACGTGTTAGGAGACATAATAATACCATTGCAGACAGGAGCCCCCAGGCTGCTGAAGGAGCTAGCTGTGGGAGTGCAGGAAGAGCAGTGTTCCCTGGGCACAGTCCAGGAACTCAGCATGATGTTGGAACCTGACTTTGTCTTACCATAAATCACAAAATCCAGACACCATATTGGGAACTCCCTTACTGGTACTGATCCAAGCATTTGGTATGGGTGTTCTTCTCACACCACACATCTCCTGCATGTTTCCCGGTCATTCAGGAAGATAGGCTCTCAGGAGCCCCTTGGAGGGCTGGGAATTGTATGGAGTTTTCTTGTATAAACACTGGGCATCTGGCATGTTGCTGTGGGCTTCTGCCTTTCCCTGCTCCCTTTCCCTGCAAGCTGCCAGTCCCAGAGTGGATTGGAACTTGGCAAGAAACGCTTTCCCATCCCTGTGATCTTGCTACAAAGGGAGACGAACACTCTGCCACAGTAAACAGTGAGCAGAGACCCTGCAGCTCTGAACGCAGCTGTGACAGCCATAGTGGCAAGATCTGTGAGTGACACTCATTTTCCCATCACATTGAGAGGTTGTCACACGAGATGGTAATGAACTGCACATTTGTTAACAGGCTCCCTCGGCTCCAACTTAGAAGTATTTTTAGATTACTAAACAGCAAAAGAGGACTGCTGCTTGATACCTGGCAGAGCCACGAGCCTGTTTAGCTGTGGCTGTTGCTTTCACTGGCATAGCTGTCCCCAGCTCCCTTCGCGACTCCTCCTCTCTTGGTCTTCACACGTGTAAGGACAGGAGGCAGATGAGGGCTGCCAGGTCACACGGCTTACAGCCCGCCACAGCCCACCCAGCACTCAGGTGCTGGCCTCCGCTCCCATGAGGCTGGTCACTCAGTTTCTAGGGTCTCATTTCAGCTCATCTCTTACTTAGGGCCCTCTGCCATGTGTCATCACACTGTCAGTGCTAGAGAGACAAAACTGCCCCTGAGAAACTCAGTCACCAGGTGGTGGTGCACACCTCTAATCTCAGCACTCCGGAGGCAGAGGCAGGCAGAGCTCTGTGAGTTCGAGGCCAACCTCGTCTACAGAGCAAGTTCCAGGACAGCCAGGGCTACACAGAGAAACTTTGTCTCAAAACAAACAAACAAACAAACAAACAAAGGAAGGAAAAGAAACTCACAGTCTAAGGGAGAAACAGAGGCATCCACACATCCCACTCAGTGCATCTCTCCACAGGGGTACAGAGGGTGGGCACAAGAGGTGTGCCTGACGGTGAGAGTCAGGAAGTCCACTGAGAAGACATGAAGTGGTAGGAAAAAGTGAGCCAGAGCGATGCCAGCTTATGAGCAGCATCTCAAAATTTGCCGAGTGAGTCTGTGGAGTTGGATAAATAAGAATGTTTGATTAAATCTCTAAAGTTGTAATTAACCTTCTGATGCCTTACCCAACAAAATCAGCTACTGCTTAAGGATTCATAGAAGGGCCTTTGAAGTGATGAAGAAGCTGTGGCCGCTCTATGATTGCCTCTTTCCTCCTGTAGGTCCTCACTAAGGATTCAGTGACAATCAGTGTGGATGGCGTCGTCTATTACCGTGTGCAGAATGCCACCCTGGCTGTGGCAAATATCACCAATGCAGATTCGGCAACCCGTCTTTTGGCACAAACCACGCTGAGGAATGCCCTGGGAACCAAGAACCTGTCTCAGATCCTGTCTGACAGGGAGGAGATCGCACACCACATGCAGGTGAGGAAGGCGTTGCTGCCGGCTAGCCCAGAGGGAGAGCAGAGTGGAGTTCATGATCGTTGAGGGTGTTGATTCACCCAGACAGGGGTGGCTGCCCTTTTTTCTTTTTTAGGCTTCCAGATATTATAGAAATGTTTTCAGACCAACACCCATGGGTTCATGGCACTCAGGTGCATGCTGTTTTTAAATTCCTTCCAGTGTTTTATTTTTCCCAGAATCCATATTATCCTCCTCATAGATCATAATGGTTTGGAGGTTATTCTGCAAGAATACTGCTAAAGCTTGAGCCTGTGGACAAGTCCATGAACCCCTGTGTAACTGTCATGCTTTCCAGTCTTGGCTGCGAGGCAGATGTTACTAGTAGTAAGACTGGCTTGTTCCAAAGTTACATACAGTACTATAAATATGAATTCCTGCCATTATGGAGGCTTCCATGGCTAAGTCTGTGACTTGTTTGGGTTTGAAAAGGCTAAGAGCCCAGAGCTCTATAACCTGCTCTGTAGCCCAGGCTGACCTTGCGGTTCTACTTCATCCCTGCTAAGTGTATATGATCTGTGCGACGTCATCACAGCCTCATGAAATAGAGAGTGTGGTTCAATAGGGTTTACATGACATCACATTGACTTCGGGTGGGCACACTACTGATAAAGCAAGCTTAGGCTGACTGCTGTATTTGTAATGACGTTTCACTGGAATACAGCCTCAGCTGTTCCCTTGTATATCACCCATGCTGCTCTTGACCCATGAGAGCAAGGCAGAATGTTGGAACAGTTGCAGTGAGGACTGCAGATCAACAGTTCCTTGATGGCCCCTTAGAAGTTTGCCAACACCTACATTGGCTCATCTGTGATAGCACCAGAGCGGCTCCTTTTCTCTCCAGCCCTGCTTCAGCCACTGACACCAAACCTCATTGACACCACATCCCAGCTCTTAGCATCTGGACCAGGAGCATTAGTGCCTCACTTGCAATCTGCTCTTTTTCCAGAGCACGCTGGATGATGCCACGGATGACTGGGGAATAAAGGTAGAGCGTGTGGAGATTAAGGATGTGAAACTCCCCATCCAGCTCCAGAGAGCCATGGCTGCAGAGGCAGAAGCCGCCCGGGAGGCAAGAGCCAAGGTAATGTTTCCATTGGTTTAGGTTCTGTTTTGTCTTGTTCCCTTCCCTCCCCTCTCCTCCCCTCCCTTCCCTTCTGCTTTGTCTTGTTTTAGTGTGATTTCCTTTTTAAATCCCACAGTAATAAAACACTCTCACTGAAAAAGAGTGAGGAGCCTTGAATGTTTAGTATAAACGCGCTTCCCATCATTTCAAATCCAAGTTTTACTCAGAGGCTGCTACTCTGTGTGTGTGTGTGTGTGTGTGTGTGTGTGTGTGTGTGTGTGTGTGTGTGTGTGTAAAGTGCATCGTGTGCATTCATGTGTGTTGGTGTGTCTGTGACTGTATGCACACATGCACACACACATTTTTGAGACAAGGAGACTATCTGGCCAGGAAGGCACCAGGACCCATCTGCCTCCTCTCCTCCAGTACTGAGGTTACAGATGTGTGCTACCACACCTTGCTTTTACATGAGTTCTGGGGAATCCAAACTCCAGTCCTTACGACTATACCGAAAGCACGTTATCTGGTGAGCTGTCTTGTTGGGTCATTGGCACAGGTGGACCCATGCAGCATATGGCCTCTTGGGATACTGATCTATTAGAAGTTGCATCTTTCTTTCATGATTGTGAGCCACATGCTCTGCTTCCTCGGCTCATTATTAAAGGCAGATTGACATTCAGAACACAGGACAGTTGCCTCAGCTTGCTGCCGCCCATCCCTCACCTGTTCCTGTCGTCATTTTCTCTCCCACCCATCCCTCACTTGTTCCTGTCATTTTCTTGCCCTCCCTTTTCCGGGGTCTTTTCTCCATGCTGCTGCTGCTGCTTCCTCCTGTTCCCACAATTTTCTTCTCTTTCTGTGGTTTCTTTCCCTTTTTTTTTTTTTTTTTTTTTTGTCTTCACTTTGCCTTTGTCTTAAGTCTACATGAGTGGCCCTCTGGTAGTGCTGAGGAAATACTTGTTACACTAACCTCAAAAAGAAATGCATCTTTGAAAGATGATAATTATCAAAATATGAAGGTATCTCACCAAACCCAAGGACCAGAAATAGAGGTAGGCATCTCCAGAATTGAACCTGGGGTTTGTTCCCTGCAAATAGCCCGTGGTGGAGGATGTCTCACTCCCAAGTTCATAGTGTTCCTAAGGGGGCACTAAAGGACAAATGCTTCCTGTGTAGAAGGGGGTTCTCTCTGATAAAACAGGGATGTGGCCACACCCCAGCATGGCCACAAAGCCCCCACCCTGTGAACAGCAAGAGCAGTTTTCATAGGACGGTTTGCTGTGCCTTTGACAGGCATCCTAAACATGGGAACAAGCCAGTTTGTCATCACTAGAAAATAGTGGTAGTTGACAACTGGCTGACCGCAGAACCCTGTCCATCTCATAGGATACCTGTTTCAGCCATAGGCTGGCCTTTATAATTTCTAAGCCAGGCAGTACCAAACAGAGCAGCAGCCTATCGACATGCTGCCTCAGCCAGAGTTTTCATGTCTTTCAGGGATGCTCATGGCATGACATTGCAGAACTCTCAAGTACTTCCTTACAAAACCATCACTTGCAGGAACTAAATATATGTACAGTGTTATTAAAAGTTTCTTCTGACCAATCAGTTGTTTGAAAATTAGGAATTGCTTTTACCTTATTATGTCATTAGCTAAAAGACCATTTTTATACCACATAGAACAATAATTTCTCATACACAGAAAACCAGAGCCTGCACCTTCTGTTCCCATGTCAGTAATTAACTGTGGAGTTTTCCTGAGCTTAGACTTGGCCTCGGAATCCTTTTGTGGCGCTCCAGATATCAACCCTCAACTGCTTGGAGTTAGCCCTCAAAGTGAAACTTATTTGCCATCCTAGTGAGTGAAAACTGAAGCCCAGAAGAGCAGAGTGATTTCCTCAGAGTCCCACAGTTGATTAGAACTCTCTACTCCCCTTTTTCCCTTCCTACTTCCTCTGGGACCCCCCACCATGAGCCTTCTACAACATTCTCAATAGTTCCCGTCTTCCTTTATAACAAGGAACAAAGATAAAGGAGGGCAGTTAGAACTCTGACTACCATGCTGTCCTTTAGGTGAGGCTATCAGGTTTGTCTGGCAGCTGTGACATGAACCTGGGCAATGGCTGACTGTCCTCAAGATTGGGGTTCACACAAGGTTGGGGCCTGCTTCTGAAAAGTACCCTAGTGAAATAAATAACTCAGAAATAGCTGTGAGCTTGCTTACACTCAAGTTCCAATGGGAAGTAGAAGGTATCTGCCTCTTCAGTAAGCAAGTTCCAGAGGAGAGAGTGGAAGTGGGAGGGCCGGTAGACACAGATTCCAGAATGAAAGCCCTCAAGTTAATTAGCCACAGGGAAGCTCAAATTCAAGTCACAGGCAAATGCCACCCTAGAGATATTCATCAGGATGGCTTGAAAACACAGTGTGAGAGGAATCAGGAGTTGGGAGTGGGGCAGGAACTAGAGCCCTTGTGTCTGCTTGGGAATGTCTGTTGGCTCTATCACTTTGGAAGACAGTTTAGTAATATCTACCCAAGCTGGTGTTTGCAGAGCCTGTGGCCAGTAGCTCCACTCCTCAGTATGAATCTCACAGACACACACTCATGTTTACCGGGGTGTACCACAGCACCACTTTACCCCGACCTGGAAACTTTCCAAGTACCCATCCTGAGTTGGATGGGTAAAGGCATAGTTATTCGCAGGCAGTAATAGTGTACAGCAAAACTGAACACAGAACTGCTCCCAAACATAATTGTGGCTAAGGAAGCCACTCAAAGGTGTCCACGTAGAGAACAGATTCTCTAGCCACATGACTAAACGCTGACTAAATCTCATTTTAAAGTGTGTAGACCATGGGCTCAGTCGCCAGCACAGTGGAGCAAATGATAAACAGTGGGCTGTGGAAATGAAGTGTTGATTTACATGGAATTGCTGTACATTTGGCCAGAAAACCCATCCAGACAAAGGAGCCTGCTTTGCTTTAGGATGCTGCCCACAGAGTGCACTTGTCTATGTCTAGACAAAGCCTGTGGCATTGTGTTCGTATCTTTGGTAACTTGTTCAGAGTAGTTTTTTGATGAACTAAATGTATGCCTATCATAATGGGTCTGGCTTCCTGGCCAACAAATTGTTTATTGATTGGAGGTGGGAAATGAAATATCTGTGGTCGATGTCCAGACAAAATGTGCCTAACTGGATATATGAGATGACATGAAGGAAAGTCTGAGCTTACCATTCATAGTAGGGTGTCTTTATGCATTCTCCAGCGACTGTCTCAGAACACCGTTACCCGGTTCTCTGAGTGTGTCTGGCATTTGCCTCTCATCTCATAGACCAAGGTGGGACATGATGGTTTGTTTCAGTTTAATCCTATCAATTGGATCGTTTCTCTCAGTGAGTATAACATCTGGTACCCCCTATCTATTTAATGATACTACACATGCAACCAGAATTTGGAGACTTAGAACTCAGATCCTGTCTCTTCCCTTTCCATACCCATCAGTCTCAATAGGCAGAGGCAGGTGGATCTCTGTGAGTTTGAAGCCAGATTGGTCTACATAGTGAGTACCAGGCCAGCCAGAGCTACATAGTGAGATCCTACCTCAAAAAACAAAAAGGAAAGACAGAAACCATATATCTACTAGGTCTGGGCTTTTTCCTTGCTGTTCCTCTATAACAGTCCCCACTTATTCAGAACTTGATTTCCCTGCTCTGTCTGTGTCACCATGATACCATGAAATGCTGCACATTCAAGAGGAGTGAGTATATTAGCACTTTCCTATTGCTGTGCTAACACACCATGACCAAGGCAACTTACTGGGCATTATTTTATCATCCTACAGCAATATATTTAGGATGGGCTAGAATGAAAGTTTTCTATTGGTCTGAAGAGGATTCTACAAGGGTTTCAGAATTTCTCCTAAGTCACCTCCTAGATACACTTCTCTGAATGCAGTGTGTGAGGGGGTTACTTACATGTGTGTGGATGGTTAGTACTCGTTAATAGAACTAAGAAACTTGATTTAAATGCGTAGGTGGAGCTTTTGTTTGTCATGCCCTTCCTAGCATGCACACAAGTTAGTGTGCTAAAACTCATACTGCAGTCTTTTATCAAACACGCTCTGTCAGTTCTTGGTTCAATAAAGTCTTTCCTTTCCTTGATTTCAAAGAACTGGAAATCCACCTGACTTGCAAAGGGTTTGTATCCACACATGAAGTCAGTTGCTCATCCTTTTGCAGTGCTGTGGGCTGGTCAATACCCTGTTCGATACGACTGTGATACCCTTTTCAATGGGAGTCAGGTAGCAGTAAGAGGATGCCTTGAGCCAGATACATCCTTAAGCAATTCAGTTCCAGGAGAAAGAATATCTGAAAACTGAGTGTGTAGGAGTTGATGGATTCCTGGGGAGTCCTGTAAGCTGCCTAAGGCATATCAGCCCTTACTTGAAGACTGCTGGGTGGCCCATGCTATTTGCCAACTGACTTCTTCTTTCCACTCCATAGGTGATTGCAGCTGAGGGAGAAATGAACGCGTCCAGAGCTCTGAAGGAAGCTTCCATAGTTATCACCGAGTCTCCCGCCGCCCTTCAGCTCCGGTATCTTCAAACGCTGACCACTATTGCTGCTGAGAAAAACTCCACTATTGTCTTCCCTCTGCCCATCGACATGTTGCAGGGCCTTCTGAGTGCTAAACACTGAGCTGGACAGGTCTGTGTAGAGCTGTGCTGACCCTTCCCAGGGTAGAGTGGGGACCAAATTAGCCTTTCACTTGCAAGGAGAGTAGAAAGAAGCTTGACTGTCCCGCCCCCCCCCATTTCTGTATGTAGTTTGAGGGGCTCCTTGAAGGGACAGGAGTCCTAAGAGTAGCTGAGAGACTCACCTTGGAGCCAGGAGTGGAGCTCAGTAGTAGGGAACTTGCTTAGCATGCCCAAGGCTCTGGGTTCCATCCTCAGCACCAAAACAAAACAAAATCACTGGCTTGTAAATACTGAGAGGGCGATGGGTGATTTATGTACGATAATCTTAGTCTTTATCCGAGTCTTTTCTTTATTCTGTGGTAGGCTGAAGCCCTCTTCTAACTTCCTTTAAGTCATTCCCGGCCCTATGTGAGCAGTCAAGCCAGGGCAAGGGACACAGCCTAGACATGCTGCCCGACCCCACTGGGTAAATGCTCTGCAGACTGAAGACTTGTGTCACCCCCTCTGGGCTACCCGTGCCTTCCCTTCAGGGAATCTTAAAGGAAGGACATTTCCCCAGTGTCCATCCACCCAATCTAAGCCCAAACTGTGTTCTAAAATAATCCTCTCCTCCTCCATGAGCCTGTCAGAGAAAATGGTCAGAGTCAACGGCAAGGCTCCGCTGGCCCTCCCAGACCGTCCTTCCCCACTGTGGTGGTCCTTTGGAAAAAGGACCTTTGGAAAAGCCGTGCTCCCCACGACTTGATGACCCCTTTCTGTGTTGCCGTTAAAAGCAGCTAATCTTGTCACAGAAGTGCTTTTTTCTCACGTTTGCCTATTTCAATGTATCACGTTTTTAAATCACTTTGGTTTTTAAAAATAACTTTCTAAGTTCTATAAATAATTGCTGTATGCCCATTTGAATAGCTTAAGTACAGAAGTACTTTTTAAAAAATTCTTAAGAAAACCATTATATTTTGCTCTCTGCATATTATCAACTATTATATACTGTGAAATATTGTGATTACTAATCCTATTTAAGTAGTTTAAGGAATTGCTAACACATGGGGTGTGTGATTTCTGATCTCACGCAGACACCCATGCTGAGCTCACAGTTTTTTGTTTTGTTTTCATACAAAACGTTGATACCAATAGAGGAGTGGTCGGTCCCTCTGGACCACAGTTTCTTACTGTTATATCCTTCCCTTGGCCTGGAAAGCTTGGTGGTGACTTTTGTGACATCTTTGAGGCTTTGAGGATTCACCTAGAGAAGCCAGAAAGAATGTTCCCTGAGTGGAGAGCAGCACAGTTCACATCCACCACTAGCTGTGCGGTGGAGCCTCCCCTCCCTCACCCCGTTGGGTTTCTAGAGGTGTATAGAGCATTCCCGCCCAGGACTCAAGTTACATTTACATTTTGAATTTAAAATGATGGGCTTATCTGTTTGGAGAAGCAACTTGCCTTCCACTGAGGACCTGGAAAACCCATGTCCTGGTGGAAACACCTTCTCAGAGCTGGCAAATGATACACTTGTCCTCTAATTTCTCTCTCCGGACACCAGCTGGCCTTTGCTTCTGTGCCTTGTGAATTAGCAATCCAGTAGGCTGTAGTTGGCTGAGGGGGGAGAAAATCGAGCTAGGGAAGGGTTGTTGGTGTGTGGTTTTCACGAGTCCCCCCTCAGCCATGTCAAATAAAGTATGTGCCCTGTGACCAGTGAGAGTCTTATTTCCCTCAGCGCTGCTTTGAAGATGTTCACTGGACTTTGCATTCATACTTGAGGGGACCTTAGAGCTGATCTCCAGTTTTAGGTTCTCAAACCTTTCTGATTCAGGCAGAGGGGAGTTGGTTGACCATCTGTAAGAACATGTTTACAACCCAGCCCCAAAGAAAAAATAGAAAACACAAGACACAGGGTTTATTGTGCTTTCAAGTACATTTTTCTTGTGAGCCCCCACATTGCCTGTCTTCCCACACGTGGCTACCCACATGTGAGCCCCTACACTGTCTTCCACATCTGGCTACCCACCATGTGAGCCCTCACACTGTCTTTCACACCTGGCTACCCACCACGTGAGCCCTCACACTGTCTTCCACACCTGGCTACCCACATGTGAGCCCTCACACTGTCTTCCCACACCTGGCTACCCACATGTGAGCCCCTACACTGTCTTCCACATCTGGCTACCCACATGTGAGCCCCCACACTGTCTTCCACATCTGGCTACCCACATGTGAGCCCCTACACTGTCTTCCACATCTGGCTACCCACATGTGAGCCCCCACACTGTCTTCCCAGGCCTAGTCACCTACCAATGCTTTTCAGATTTCCTTTTAGCAGCAAACCTTATTTCCAAGAGAATGGTCCCCTGCTGAGAGATTTCAAGTGTCTCTTCCAGGAGTGTCCACATCTATGACACCTAAGTGCTTCAGTGAGGACAAGGAGGATGTTAATCAGCTGCGGAAGGTGGTCTTTAACCTGGGCTCTCCACTCAGCTATGCTTCTTAGCATTGGATTTTCTTACCACTTAAATGGAGTTTGAATCCAGTTTGTAAGATCACAGAAGTGCCTCATAGAATTCTGCAGATCCCAGTTCGAAAATGGTGCTCCTGAGGGTCTCCCACTCTGCACCACAACCTTGGATGGTTCCTGTCTGCTGTCCTGAGGGTGTGTTGAAAGCTGAAGGGCATCTTTGAAAACTGCACACATGGGGGAGCACACAAATTTGCATACTTAAGGAGGGGAACACTGCTCCAGTAACTATGCCTTCAAGACATCAGAACTCCTGGACAACCTTATCCCTATATCCTAACTCTACAAATGAATACTCAGCTCCCTAAAACAGCTTTGTGCCAACTAAAGATTGCCCTCAGGAAACAGTCATTTATCCAGGGTCAAGCACTGGGCACAGCAGGCTGCCATCTTTCACTTCCAGTCATAATCCTACCTAGTGTGTGGACCAGGCCAAGGGGAATCTCTGGATTCATTTGGGCTGTTTGTCTCTTATAATGATGCCCATGACAGGTATAGAGCAGGTCCAGGCTTGGACGAGGCTAATTTGTCTAAAGGAGACACTATAAAGACCTGTCCTGTAACCAGAAGGTTCCGTGAGAGGAAGTTGAAGCCATTGTTAAAAACAGAGGTTCTAGGAATCTAGGACTTAGCACTCATAACAAAGCTGAGGGTCTTCCCTAAAAGATTCTGGAGGAGGGACAGCAAGATGGCTCAGTGAGTAAAGGCACTTGCCTCCAAGCCTGACCATCTGAGTTCTAGTCCCAGGACACACATGACATAAAAGAACCAGCTCCCACAGGTTGTCTTCTGATCTCCACAGATCTGCCATGCCATGCACATGCACCCACACATACAAAACAAAATATCATGTTTTTTTAAAGATTCTGGGGTGAGGGACTAGAGAGGTGACTCAAAGGTTAGCACTTGCTCCTCTTGCAGAGGAGCCCAGGCTCCCTTCCAGTACCCAAGTGGTCATCTCTGTTGAGCCAGACAGTTGACCACTCAGACAGTTTATAACCAGTTGCAAGTCTTTAGTCTGGTCGTCTGGGACAGGTATTTGGGGACCCAGGTATAGCCCTTAGTGTCTGGAGCATGGGGCTTCTGAAGGCAGAAACCACACTCTGCATCTCCCTCAGCTTCAGGGGACAGGCTTTGCAGAAACACTCAATTTGACCGAAGTTTTAACAGTTAGCTGGAGGAGGATCTGGACAAGCAGGCAGCTGAGCGGATACTAAGATAAGTTAGCCAGGACATCCTGACCTTGGGTACCCAGACTAGAGCTGGGTAATTTTCCATGGGATTCCTCATCAAGGAGGAATTGATAGAATTTGATCATTCTAGTTAGAGCTGAAATGGCCTCAGCAAGATTATAAGATGGAGGAACCTCTGCACTGTCCTGCCCTGCCTGTCACGACAGGCAGCTCCAGCCTGCAGCAACTCAGCTCTAGGGGACCCAACACTCTGGCTTCCTCAGGTACCAGACACACATGTGGCGCACATACGTACATGCAGGCAAACGCTCATAAAAATACAAGTAAATCCATTCTTAAGGTTTTGCTGGGGGAGGGAGAGACAGGTTGGAAACTGAACCCTCCGAGAATGGCTATACACCGCAATGCTGTAGGCATCTACTGTTAAGGTTTTTATTTTTAGCATCTGATCCTAAAAATGTCAACAAAATAGCCATCTACTGTGCCCACTTGCCTCCTTCCTGCCTCAGAAGCCCTGCCTTGTTCCCCCAGGATATCACCAAGAATGTTGACTCAGGAGAGGAGAAATTCACCCAGCATCCAGCTGGACCTCACTGCCCTATGAGCTTGATAGGAATGGGCGCGAGGATTCCTGAGAACTGAAGAAAGGCTTGCTGTGAACTTGGAAGCATTTCATCCTCTCTCCCCAAGGAAAACATTTAAAAACAACAAATTTGTCTTTCCCTCAGCTTGCTGATGCATAGTTGAAAGCCAAAATGCCTGCAGACATTTCACTACCACACTGATACTCAAAGCCAACAGAGCTGGTGGGAAACCTAGCCCTGAAGTGGCTTGAGTCAGATACCGAAGACCCTAGACTGGACTCTCCTGGGGGAATTTGGTTTAGGATGGTTCTCCATCATATACAGTCCAACACATCAATTTAACCAAGCACAGGGCAGGCTTACTCCCACAATGCTCTAGGATCTGTACATGTAATTTTACACCAGTTAGCAGAAATCCTACATTGGGTTAAGTCACACCCACAGATTTCCAGGAAGTAAACTGGCTTTGTCTACAGCAACCTCTACCTCCCTGTAGGGAAAGCCCTACTGTGTGACACTGACCCCAAGGAGGTGTAAACAAGTATCCACTCTCCCAGATAGTGAGCCTGCTCTGCAGGAGACCACTAATGGGTCTATTGGGGTCACTTACAGAAGCAGAAATACTCAGAGACAGCTGCATCACCAAAGCCACCCCAGCATGGGTGACAGTGCAGAAAGCTGGGGACCTCGAGCTACAGAGCTGATGGGAGAGTTTTCTCTTCCAGGCTTGGAATATTGAGCATCTCTGGGGCAGTCTGGCCTCTCTGAGCATGTCTCCCGGCAGTCCTTAGCAGCTTATGTAAACTAGTCGGGGAGAGAGCCCTAATGGATCTGGTCAGCTTCAGAGACTTCCTGAAGCTTTTGTGTTGTTTACTTCTGGCACTTAATGGCTGGAGCTTCGTGGTTCCCTCCAAAATGAACTGTTTTGTCTCTGGGAGAAAACTGCTCATGGGCCCTTAGGAACAGTCTCCTATTCTGCTAAGCATTTTCAGGGTGTTATACTTACCGGGTCAATTGCTTTGACTACAAAGAGCCAACCTTTGGAGATAGGCAAGGAAGGCATAGAATCAAGTCCAAGCCCCTTGGCACAGTGTACAAGGCTCCTGCCCACTCCTCACTCACAAGCTGCTCCGGCCACATCTGCCCCCGAGTGAACCACTTTCCCCACAGCACCTCACCTTTGTTACTGCTACACCTCTGCTTGTAATGATCCGTTTCCACCCCCAACCCATCTCCTCTGCACTTGGAAAACTCCTCCTCTGTTACCCTCATCACTCAGGCAATGACTCAGAATCTCTGGAGATAGGGCCCCAAGGGAACCATGCTTCTAAAACGCTCCCTGGACACAACAATGTAAACACACACAACTCCCAGGCTTCCTACTATCCAACCCTCACCCTGGGCCCTGTTTATAGTCCACATATAGAAGCTCCATCCTATAACATGGAGTGGCATAGACCAAGGTGGCCAGAAGAATCCAGAAGGAAAGGGGAGGGACAGGGTCTGTCCCTGAGTTTCTTGTGCTGGTCTGGCACCTCCAGGGAGAAAAGCTTCTGAAGCAGTTCATGGGAGTACCCAAGAGGGAGTTTTGATGCTCTGAATACCAGCAGAGATTCAGGCCTAGAGGGACCATATTTGGACACCAAGGAGTACCTCTCCTGTGTTCCAAAGGCAGATCCAGGAGCCTCTCTAGGTACGGCAGTTGCTAAGGTAGAGCTCTCACCAAAGAGTCTTTTGAGTAATAGAATGAACAGAAGGGACCAGCTGTAGAAAGTGGGTACAGGCAGACACCACAGGAGGTGTCTCTATGGTAGCACACCTTGTCTACTTCCTACTCCAGGGAGTGTAGTTGGCCTTGAACTCCATCAAGGTCAAGCCTCCTAATGACAGTGCACAGAACAGGGGAGGTAAGACTCAAGCTCATAAGGAGCTACAGAACTCATTTGAGAGCTGGCTCAGAACATTCAAAGAATACATATTTTTGCCCTGCATTCACAACAGTATTATACACAATAGTCAAAAGGTGGAAATAATCCAACCATCCATGGTGGATAAATGGATAAATAAGATGAGATATGTACATACAATGGAATAGTATTTACCCATCAATGTAGATCAAGGGTTGCTTTTGGAAGCATAATTGTAAGTCAAATATGCCAGACACAGACAATAAATATTGCATGACCCCCTAGGGGAGGTATACAGAACAGGCAAATTTACTAAGGGCAAAAGAAGAATAAAGATCCTAGAGTGATGAAGAGATGGGGGCCTTATTATTTAATAATAAACACTTAAAAGCAAGGGCTAGTAGCCCACACCTTTAGTCCCATCAATCTAGAGGCAGAGGCAGGTGGATGTCTGTGAGTTCAAGGCAAGCCTGGTCTACAGAGTGAGTCTCAGGACAGCCATGGCTACCCAGAGAAACTGTCTTGGAAAAAAAAAAAAAAAAAAAAATATATATATATATATATATATATATATATATATATATGTATGTATGTATGTTATTAAGCACTTAGATTGAGGGCTATAGGTTTGGATCAGGCTGGAGAGATGGTTCAGCTGCTGAGAGCACCGGCTGCTCTTGAAGAGGACCCAGGTTAGATTCCCAGCACCCACATGGCAGCTCACAACTGTCGTAACTGCAGTTCCAGAAGTTAGCATTCCTTTTTCTCACCTGCTTGGGCACTGCACACACACGGTGCACATATACACATACAGGCAAAACACTCATACACAGAAAATTAAAAATCTTTTTTAAATGTTTTTATAAGTTTGGGTACAGGGAGTGGTTATAGCTTACATCACATTATATATCTATGTAATATCACTAATTGTATGCCTAAGCTGATTAAAATTAAATACTCTGTCATACTCTTGCTTGCTATACAAACAACAACAAACAAAAACTGGGCATGGTGGCAAATACCTAGATTCTCAGCTTGGGGGAGGCTGAGGCGGAGATTTGCAATTCGAATAAAACCTGGACAACTTAGTGAGACCCTTTCTCAAAATAAAATAGAAGAGGATTCAGGAACAGGGAGGTGAGGCTGCTCAGATGGCAAAGGTGCCTGCAGCTCAAGCTTGGTGATCTGAGTTCCATCCCAAGAACCCAGTGTAGGAGAGGAGGGTCTCCTCAAAGCTGTCCTCCGACACTCCCCCCACACTCAGAGTCACACACACACACACACACACACACACACACACACAGAGTCACATACACACAGACACACAAAGTCACACACACACACAGTCACACACACACACACAGTCACACACACACACAGTCACACACACACAGTCACACACACACAGTCTCACACACACACAGTCACACACACACACAGTCACACACACACACACACAGTCACACACACACACACGGTCTCACACACACACACAGTCTCACACACACACAGTCACACACACAGTCTCACACACACACACACACACACACACAGTCACACACACACAGTCTCACACACACACAGTCACACACACAGTCTCACACACACACAGTCACACACACACAGTCACACACACACACACACACACAGTCACACACACACAGTCACACACACACACAGTCACACACACAGTCACACACACAGTCTCACACACACACAGTCACACACACACACAGAGTCTCACACACACACAGAGTCACACACACAGTCTCACACACACACAGACACACACACACAGTCACACACACAGACACACACACACAGTCACACACACAGTCACACACACACACACAGACACACACACACACAGTCACACACACACACACACACACACAGTCACACACACACACACACACACACAGTCACACACACACACACACACACAGTCACACACACAGTCACACACACACACACACACAGTCACACACACAGTCACACATACACACACACACACAGAGTCACACATACACACAGAGTCACACACACACAGTCACACACACACAGTCACACATACACACACACACACACACAGACACACACACAGACGCGCAGTTTGGGAAGTGTAGCTTGGTGGTAGAGCACTTGTCTAACTTGCACAGAATTTGGGGTTCAATTCTGAAAAAAAACAAACACTGACCATACCATCAAATTAAACAAAATGAAACACTTCCTCTCCGGTCCAAGCCTACCTAAAAGCTTTGCAGATACTGCAGGACTAAGCAGTGAGCAGGACACTCCCACTCTGCCTTTCCTTCCTGCCCTTTCCTGGTCAGCCTCTTGGCTGACTGCTTCCTGTGCCCTTTAGTTTTGTCTGCTGGACACAGGCAGGTTCGTTAGGGGAAAGGGAACCTCAGCTGAGCAATCGCCTGTTAGGTGGTGTAGTGGGTGGCTGTTCTTACCATGCCCTGAAGCACCGCCCCTAGAGAGGTAGCAAGTTACACCTGCCTATAACCTTGAAGTACATGCCCCTGGGGCGTGGCCCCTTGCGACCTCCTGATTTTGGATGCTGGGACAGACCAGGGCAGATCTCACCAGAGAACAGCGTTGGACCATGCTTCACCCTTTCAGGATCCTGAGACAAATGCCTTTATTCTGTCTTGTGAGTTAACCCCCAATAAATTCCTTTGATCATTAAGCAGACTCCGTGGATTACTAGCAATATAATCCCATTAAGGTGGCCTATAGGGAAGTCTGTGGAGATATTTTCTTGACTAATGATTGATGGGGAGGGCCCAGCCCACGAGAGGTGGTGCTTGGGTTGTATAAGCAAGCCTTGGGGAGGAAGCGGTAAGGAGTGCTCCTCCACGGCCTCTTCTTCAGTTCCGGCCTCGACTTCCTTCATGACAGGAGAAGCCGGAAGATGAAATGTTCTCCCATGTCTCTTTGGTCACTGGTTTATCACTACAGACTAGGACATTCCCCAGTAGTGTGTGACCAGCTTCTCAAGCTGGGTGGAGTTCATCTGCTGCCTCGCAGCCCAGGGGCACCTACCTCAGCACCTCAGAATCATCAGGGTTAGGAGCAGGTGCAGAGACTATGACACGCCTGGGGAGAACACACTTCAAAAAGCTTTTATTGAACTTAATTCCCAAAGCAAGGATACTTGAGGCAATTTTGAAAAGACCCTGAATTTTCCCAGGGCTGTTTTTGGCTACTGTAAAAAATACACACACACACACACACACACACACACACACACACACACACACACACACACAGAGTTATCCTGCTGGCCGCAAGATCTCTTTGGGAGACAGACAAAGGCACTGACTGGTGACATCGGTGGCTCTGGCCCTTACTCAGGCAGACAGCTCAGCCAGGGCCCTGTCCAGTGGGTCCACCGACCAGTAGTTGTCATCCCAGCCGAGGAACCAGCCCACAAAGGATGGAGGCTCAAAGCCCTGCCTCACGACAGTGATGGGGGTCCGCCTGTCCCGATTAGCTGGGTCCGTCTCGATGTACCGCTTAGCTGCAGACACACATGGAGAAGAAACCCAGGGACTCTTAGTGTCTCCTCCTCGGAGACAGAGTAGGGGTTGCCAGAGAATATGGTCTCATATTCTGACCACCACCATCTCGGATTGCCCCCAACACAGGAAGAACAGGAACTTCCACTTAAATTCCTGCTTCAAGGAGTTCTTCTCAGCCCTTCTCTGAATGTATCATTTCCCCCTGGTGATTAAGATATTAAATAAAGAAACCAGTCCTAGAGCTCAGTCTCTAGATTAGCTACCAAGATAGGTTCCCACATAGAGAGCCTAACAAGGGAATCTCTAGGGCATGCTGGGAATTGGACATGGGCTTGCCTCTGTTCCTTCCTTCCTCAGGCATTTTGAAGGGACACAATTATCTCTTCACACCGGCAGTAGCTTTTATATAGAATGTCCTCAGCCCCCCAGGCAGTGAGAACTCTAAGAGGTGGTGTTTTCGGCTGCTCCAGGCATTGCCCTCGAAGATACCCCAGCCTTTCCTCGCCCTTCCCAAGTCCATGGCATTACTCTGTACACTCTCCACCTCAGTACCTCACCACAGGCTCAAAATCACCAGAGTCAGTTGACCTGGGCTGAAACTTCTAAAATATGAATATGACTGAAATGGGAAACATCCAAAATATGAATTATTGCCTCAGGTAGTCACTAAAAGCCACTGGGACATCACCCCAAGCAGAGTTCCAGAAGGTCAGACTATGAGCAGAAAGTTCCCATGCCCATGGAAGCTAACTCCTAGAACATCAGAAGCTGCTCCTATCTCCCTACAGCCAAACACCCACCTCCAACCCACAGCCAAAGACCCCACCCACACCCACCACTCCCCCCCACAGCCAAAGACCCCACCCACAACCAAAGACCCCACCCATACCCACAGCCAAAGACCCCACCCACACCCACAGCCAAAGACCCCACCCACACCCAAAGACCCCACCCACACCCAAAGACCCCACCCACACCCAAAGACCTCACCCACAGCCAAAGACCCCACCCACAGCCAAAGACCCCACCCACAGCCAAAGACCCCACCCACAGCCAAAGACCCCACCCACAGCCTACAGCCTAGGTCCTCACCAGAGGTCAAGGCTTCTGTCTTTTCCTCTTCCTGTGAGTCCTTTCCAACCCAGACAAAGACCTATAGGTGAGATGTGAAATGAAAAAAATCACGTAAGAGATGCTGGTGACAGTCACTGCTGGATAAAAACAAGGGTGGAGGTGGGTCCTGTGTATCAGAAACAGACACAGCCCCCCACAACAAACAGCCTTTAGACAGCAACTGGAAAGGCATGGGACAGAGACTGCGGATCAGTGACCCACACACATGCTTGCCATTAACATGTGTTGGCCTGTAATAGCACTGTCTTTGGATCCAGTTATCAATGATGGCGTAAGAGTCTGGGTTTCCAACTTCTCCTGAAGTGCAGGAGTGTTGGGGGATATTTGATCACACTGTGAACCCCAAGTTAGCATTTGCATTAATTAAATAAAATTAACCTTGGGTCAGGAGGCTGAGTTAGCAACCAGTTGACAGAAAGTAATCATAGAGCCTCAGAGGGTGACTGGGAAAGACAGAGATGTACTAGAAGGGGTAGGGAGAGATTTGGAGTGGCATGGCCTTTTTTGTTTTGGTGGAGAGAAAGGATGGGCTTTTGGGGAGATGCCAGGGAGGAGAGAAGTTCAGCAAGTTGCTACTCAGCCTCTCTGAGCCAGCAGGTTTTCACCCTGCCTTTCAATCTCGTCTATAAGTAGAGACAGAGATTAGTTAAAGCCACCTCTAGTGGCAGCGACAGTCAGTGCAGCCCCAGCAGCCAGCCACTGATTCCTTTCTATTGCCAGAGAAGGAGGCCAATAACTGCAGTCACAATTACTGGCTGCATCAGGAGTAGATCAAGGTGCAGCCACTGTGCCGACAATAAAACAATACAGGAGGATCTGGAAGCTGGGCCATCACCTTCACTGGGATGAGGCTGAGAGGTGGCACCTCTGGTGACAGGTCCAGTTTGCCTCAGGCTACACCATTCCTCACATCTCATCCCAGCCTACTTCACTCATAATCATTGCAATATGGGGGCAGAGTTGGAAAACCCTCTTTAAGAGTTCAGAGTCACACCTTTAAGGGTGTGGTGGATTCACTCAACAAATGGGTGGACAGACGTTTTTAGCCTTCATCCAACAAAGGCATGCTGAAAGGCTACCAATCTCTACATCTTGACTGACACATGTCTAAAGCTTGTAATAAAAAGCTCATGTCATTGTGGTCCTTATGACAAGTTTGGTCCCACATAAAAACCTACTCTGCTGATTTTTACACATCATCTATTTTAAATCTTTGTATGTATGTATGTGTGCCTACTTGTGCCACAATGCACATGTTGAGGTTGGAGAACAACCTTGGGTGTGGGTCCTCACTTTATACTTTGTTTGAAGTAGGATCTTCCTGTTCATAGTGCTGTATCCAGACTAGCTGGACTATGAGCTTCCGGGGAGGCTGTCTGGTTCCCCCATTCTCCTCTTGCCTCGGGAGCATGGGATTGAGGACACACCTTATCACATTGAGCTTTTCCTTGAGTTCTGGGGACCTGAACTCGGGTCCTCACACTTGTGTGACAAATGCTTTATCCACTGGGCTGTCTCCTCAGCTCTGACACCTATTTTTATGCATCTCTCAAGATAATCACATTTAAGAGCAATTGCCATTTACTAATGACAATCAATATTGTCAATGCCTTAGACAAGAAAACGCCAGACTTCATGGCTATTTACAAGCGTGTTCCTTACAGAACCAGAAATCCCACTGAGTTGGTACCGGCCCTGTGTCCATTTGGCTTGTCTCGGGATTCCTAGCACTTGACATTTTGCCTGGAAGACAGTGATGCTAAGAAACACTGGCCAAGGACGGCCAAGGAGAAGTATAAACAGGTGAAGTCACAGACAGCTTAGTCAACAATGACAGCCGGATGGCTCAAGCTGCAGACCATGGTCTTCCTGCAGGGCTGCCCCAAAGCCACCCATGGGAGAAAGACAGACTTGGGCCTTGTGTCTAGCCATTCTATAGCCTGGAGGATGCTGGGGGCAGGCACTTGACAGAAGGGGTTAGTGAGTTGACACTCCCATGGCAGCAGACCCAGGGGGAGTAGAGGAGGTCAACTTGATGCAATCCTTCATTCCCAGCATCCCCTAGAGAGCACTGTTTAGATGCTCAGTTGATGCTAGATGAATGTCATCCATGCTGTTTCCTCTATAGCAAACCACCATAGCAGATGACATGAGAGATCCCAGAGCTGGGGAGGGACATTTCCAAGCCTCCAAAGGACACTGGGCAACTTAACCTGCACATGACACATTGCTAAGTTCAACTTTCTTCATACAGATTTAAAGCCATAATTCACACTCCCCTGAGGCTAAGGGGAGAAGGGCATGGTGCAGGGTCATGTCACCTGGGTTTCTAGAGTGCTTTACAGTTTCCAATGGCCATGCATCTGCCAGGCAGGTAACACCACTTCCATCTGAGGAAAAGGAGGCTTAGAGAGAGGAGACGTGGCTTGCAGTCATTCAGGACCTCCCTGAAAACACCTGGTGTTACGTCTTTTATGCCCTCCTTGTGGCTCATCTTGGAGCTAAAAGTCCAGCTTCCCCCTCTACCTCGGCCTTCTCCTTCTCTCCTTTACTTACCTGGTCCCAGGTGTCCAGGAGCATGACATCGTCAGTAGCCAGGTCTTCCTGCATAAGCTCTCCAGGAACCTCTTCGATCTGGGGAGGGTCAGAGGAGGTCAAGGAAGAAGCATCATTGCCCCATCGGTTACCAGGATGAGTGCATGGCCGGTCCTGCCTTCAGAGGCCCTTCCCCTGCACTGGGCCATCAGACTGTGTCTCTAGGCCCTGAGGTCCAGTGACCCCCAAACCTGCCACAAGCAGAGGTGTCACCCTAGACTCACCACAAAGCGTCCGATCCTGTTGGAGCAGGCAAAGAGGCGAGGAGGATGGGCGTCCATCTTCTTGTCTTTCAGCCTTGGGGATGTGCGGTAGACAGTCTTCCCACCCAGAGCCTCCCAGAAGCCATCTATGAGAGGAGATCGCATCAGTCACCCAGGGAAACCATGGCCCCATGAGTACAGCTCACCAGACCCCAGATCCAGCAGGCTGCTCTCCACCTGAAGATCCTAAGGGCTCGAGACAGATGGGAATGGAAAGGCCCGGAGAGGGTAAATTGGCATAAGACCCATGGCAGAGACAACAGCACCACAGGATGGGACTAATTATCTCCACTCAGCACACAGAGGCACAGGGGTAGTGATTCACCTAATTCACACATCCTGGGAGTGGTAAAACCAGGAGGTAAATCGTTTCTAAGTCCAATTTACATGTTCTTTCTACAACCTGCTCTGTCTATGTGTGTTCTGTCTGTGTGTGGCCATTTCTATGGAAATGTACCACAATTAAACAGTAACTGTTATCATTCTGAACCACTCCTTGGGGACCCACCCGGCATCCTGAAGTCATCTTATGTAAAGTCCCCTTTAAGAAAAATACAAACCCTCCCTTCTTCTTCTTCTTCCTCCCTTTCTCATCACGAGGTGGTGCACACCTCCACTCTCCCTCTTCCCCCATCTCTCTCCCTCCTTCCCTCTCTTTCTCTCTCTCCTTCTCTCTATCCCATCTCCCCTCCCCCTTTAATAATAAAACTTTCCACGTGGATGCGTGTCTGCATAGTGTGAGTAACTTTCCACCATGCCACACTGCAGACCGCCACATCTGCATGGCGTACCGCCACATCTGCACGGTGTGTCTCCTTCTCACCAGTCGTGTGGCACCTTGGCTCAAACAAGGCCTCTCGCTTGCCATTTACAAAGGTCACACTTCCTCGTGTCCATTCTTTCCCACGCTTCAAGCACTTGAAAGCCACAGTGACTATCAGCCACCACACTGCGGCTGGGGACACCGGACATTCATCCTAATGGCGTTTTCTGCTGGGCAGAGGGTGCGGACCAAGTCACCCTTCACTGCTTCCATGAGATACCAAGAAAGGGGGGGGGGGGACTCTGAGCATCAACAGAAAAGACGGTGAGGGCCGACACCTTCCTCTGTGTAGCTATGATGGTGAGGAGGCCCTCTCTGACATGTCACCTCTGTCATCATCTCCCGAGGCCCTCACAAGTTTTCCTTCCTTAGGTGTCTGGAGACTACCCTGTTGTTGGCCATCATACTCATTTGATCCTCCCACTTAACACGAGGTGAAGGCACCAGAGAAGGGTGTGGAGGGAAGTGATGGGCCCTGGCTCCCACCTGGCTCACTGCCTTCCTCCACCTGCACAGGCTGGGCTCGCAGCACCCTCAGCAGCTCCTGGGCCCCGGTCTTCTCGGCCTCACTGGCTCCTGCACCCACCCACAGGTATGCAGCTGAGGGGGTTTTCAGCACAAAGGCATCGTTGGAGTTCAGAGCACCAGCCTTCGGCATCACCTGGAGGCGGGTGGGACAGGAATAAGGAAACACAGCCTAGCCCCTCATGACAGCCCAGGGACCCTGCAGCAGACAGAGAGCACAGACTTTGGACACTGAGAGGTCAGGCTAACCCCACACTTCTCAGATGCACTCTGAGGAGTGAGAATGATCTGGAATTTGGGGCTGCATTAACAAAAGCTGAATGTTCAAAACAAAGAAGGTAACAGAGTAATTCTCCACAGTGCTAAGACCATAGTGGTCTACTATTGTGGAATCAGAAACACAATCCAGGCTGCATAGAATGAGTTCTAGAGAAGGTAGTGAGCTGCCTATGATGGAAAATGTGTAAGGAATCCTGATGGAGCAAGGGGCTGCCAGGGCAGGACGCCCTGAACATCTGCTTCCTCTTCCCACCCAGGCCCATTCAGCCCTAGGCCTCTGGAGGTCTACTCAGTGGGCTTCGAAGACTTCAGGAGGGCAATCCTGCCCATGTTCTGGGACCTGGCATTACCTCCACAGCCCTGGTGGCTCCAGAGCTGCTGGCTCGGACTTGGAAGAGGCGGGTACTGGCAGGGGTAGTCTGCCCACCATCTCGGGAGGTGCCACCCTTGTAGATTATCATCGGCTTCCCACCAAACAAGCTCATGAGGTGTGCGGGCTCCTTGCCTTGGACCACTCGGCTCTGGCAGTGAGAGAGGAGAGAATCGGCTTTGCTTTTTTCCTTTTTTATAATGGTTTTAAATTTTATATGCATCAGTGTTTTATCTGCATGCATATCTGTGTGAGAGTGTTGGATCCCCTGGAACTGGAGTTATAGATAGTTGTGAGCTGCCTTTTGGGTGCTGGGAATTAATCCTAGACCTCTGGAAGAGCAGTTAGTGCTCTTAACCAACACCCCAAAACCAGCTTTTCTACGTGGTCCTGGGCCATTCCCTCCAGAAAGGCTACCACATCTGACTACAGCAGCGGCTCGCTCTGTCGGTAGCACCAGAGCGCTGAGTGGAGCAAACTGGAGACATCACCGCCAAGGTCCGCGGTTGCTGTCTCGGCTGTTTTCCCACCCTCTGCCTGAGCCTGGTCCAAGACTCAGGGGAGCCCAAGTTTGCAAATATGACCTTAAAAGGAAGGACAGATTGCCTGAGTACGTTCTTCCAGAATGCTGACATCAGTCTCAGACAAGTGAGTCGGTGGAGGGTGTAAAGAGCCTTCCAGATCTGGAGGCACTGCTGCACCCACACAGCCCCAACCTCCCAACTCTCTCCTGTCCCTAGCCTGTCTTCTTACTTAGACCTAAACACAGCACATGAATCTCCCTGTCCTAAATGTGCCCTGCAGGAACCAACTGTGTCATCCCTCCTGCACAGCCAAGAAGGGAGGGCATGGAGACACTGCCCAGTAAACATAGTGTCTATATAACTGGATGCAGACACTAAGCCCAGTACATAGAAAACTCTGCATAAATGTTTGTTGCATGGGATGGATGGATGGATGGATGGATGGATGGATGGATGGTGAATAGGCAGATGCCTGGATGAGTGTATGAATAATTAGGAAGGTAAGTGAGCTGACAGGTGAAGCCCTGGCTGAAGCCCTAAGAGGCACTGTTCTGGCTCACCTGGACAGGCGTTCCCCCCAGCTCCTCATCCAGCTGGGCAGTCAGGATGGCGGACGCAGCGACCTCATCCTGGGTAGACTGGGCGCCCTGCCTAGAAGAGGGAGAGAGACTCAGCACTAGTTTACATAGAGTCCTGGGCCTCTTCCTTGCCCTGAGCTCCAGTAGTCAAGGGGATGGAACTGGGATGGAGACGTGCAGAGAGAACCAGAGACTAGAGCCTCACCAACCTGCCCACCTCAGTTCAGCAGACTGTCTTCTTACTTAGGGCCTAGTACAATAGGTAGATTTCCCTGTCCTAAATGTGCCTGCAGGGAACTCCCTGGGTCATCCTCTGAAGGACAGCCAGGAGAGGGTACTGAGACACAAAAGCAAAATGTACAGAAGTAGTCAGGGCATCTCCTTGTATAAAAGGAGGGGTCAGAAACAGCAGGTGACATGTGCCATCCGTAGGGAAAGACACCAGACATAACCTCATGAGCACATGTGTGAGAGACTGCTGGATGTTCACTGAGAGATGTATGGTAACTGCCCTGAGAGGGAGCGCTAGGAGATGCAAGGTCCCCTGCCTCTGCTTCTCGCCCAGGCTGGGCCTTGTAGGGCTGTACCTGGTATGGCTGTACCTGGCATACACCATAAATCAAAAAGCCTTCTTAAGAATTTTGTATCAGCCAGGCACAGTGGCCCATGCCTTTAGTCCCAGCACTTGGGAGGCAGAGGCAAACAGATCTCTGTGAGTTTGAGGCTAGCCTGGTCTACAGAGTGAGTTCCAGGGAAACCAGAGCTACACAGAGAAACCCTATCTTGAAAAAACAATATGTTGAGCATAGTAGTGTAGGCTTGGAGTCTCAGCTACTTGGGAGGTTGAGGCAGGAAGATTGAAAGTTCAAGGCCAGCGTGGAAAAATTAGCAAGACTCTGTCTCAAAGTAAAAGGCAAAAAGGGTGCTGAGTTTATAGATCAGTGGTAGTGGCTTACCTAGAATATATAAGGACCTGGAATCAATCTCCATCACCCTCCATAGCCCCCCCAACAAGAATATGTGTATTATCTAGTTTATAAATGCAGCTGCTTTAAAAGTATGGGGTTGTCAAACTGAGTCTGAGGACATGATTCCTGAGCATCACTCTTCAGGAGTCTATGGTCATGAAGGAAAAGGGTAGGCTGTGTCACAGATCCCAAAGGACTGAGGGGACACAAGGAAGAAATGCCTTGTGGGGCCCTGGGCGCTAGAGATGTCCCATGAGGCCTTAGGTTAGGGCCTGGGCCAGAGAAGACACAGGATGGAGAGCTGGTGATACTGGAGTGGACACAGACGACAAGAGCATCTGCCGGCCACAGCTGCCAGGGCTGTGATGGGAAGCAGGCACGAGCTGGCTGGGTAATTGGATTTTTATCTTTGCAACTTTTCAGTGGGTCTGAGACTATTTCAAAATGAAAACCTTAACAAAGAATAAATCTAACAACTATTAGATAGAATTCTGAAACTGTCTAGTAATAGGAACACCGGAACACTTTTTTTTTTTTTTTTTTTTTGGTTTTCCAAGACAGGGTTTCTCTGTAGCTTTGGAGCCTGTCCTGGACTAGCTCTATAGACCAGGCTGGCCTTGAACTCACAGAGATCCGCCTGCCTCTGCCTCCCGAGTGCTGGGATTAAAGGCGTGTACCAGCACCATTTTCCTAATGTTTGTTTTTCAATGCTATTGCATCCCCTAGCTACCTGCATCCCTGAAGTGTCTGCCACTGAGCCACACTCCTGACCCCAAATGCAAATTTAAATTCTATAAGATACCACTTTATAAACTCTCAGCCTGGCCAACATCCACGAGTCTAACAACACAGTCCACTGAGGTGGAGCTCTTGCCTGTAGCTGGCAGGAATACAAGAGTTTGAGAGGCTCCAAGCACTAGCTAGAGAAACTGGGGCTGTCTATCAAAATGACAGGCCCATTGACTCTGATTCTGCCAATCCGTTTCTGGGAACTCACCATCAAGAGATGTTTCTAAACACCTGACTGTCTGCTAACATTATTAATCTTGATAATGTCAATGAGGGCAGTAAACAGCACATAAGCATGTATGGGTGTGGGGAGTTTGTTGATAAATGGCAATATGGCAACCCAAAGGAATGGGACAATTGTTAGACACACCACCTACACCAAAAAGCTGTCAAGTTTCTAGGAAGTCTGTATCCAAAAGGCAAGCCACAGGTCGGTGCACTTAGCATTTGTTTACATTACATATCCTTCCAGTAATTATGCAAAAAGGATAAATAAAAATTGCCAGCTGGTCAAGAGGCAAGGGCAGGGCTTGGTGGATGAGTCAACAGCAGTACAAGTGAAAAGTTCAGAATGACACCTTTGGACTCTGCTTTGGGGTCGGAGCAATGTGAGTATATGCTGTGCTTTGAGACAAATTTCAATAGTTATTGTAACTGACACATATAATAATACTACATATTTATGTACTAGAGAATAATCTGTAATTATTACAGTGGAAGCCTTGGCATTGATTGGCAGGAGCTGCTAGGTTGGTGTGTCTCTATCCCTAAGATGGCATGTCATATTCTGATGGCAAGAAGCTTAGAGTTGTGACCAGCAGGGTGTGGTCATCCAAATTTAGGCCTCTATAATCCAGATTCCCTCAGGTCAACTCCCTCCCTCCCTCCCTCTTTTCACCATATTCAGGCACAGTCAGGTCCCCACACACTCCCGCTAACACCGAGCAGACAGCCCAGGTCCCTCACCAGTTGTAGATGATCTGTCCCTGGCGGCCACCATGGCGATAGTTGTACAGAATGATGTAGCTGTCACCTCCATAGAACTGCCCATATGTGGCAGGGTCCACTGGTACCTTGTTGGAGCCTTCGATTCTCCAGATCTGCAGGGGTAGAGCTGGGGTCAGACACCACAGTGTGCCCTCTGTCGCCTCAGGCCAGCTGGAGACCCCAGCACAGCAGACAGGACAAGCCTTTCCTGAGTGCACAGTGCCATTCAGGCCCAAGCAAAGTTAAAGAATTTGTCCCGCTCACAGAGCTGTTGAGAGGCACGGTGGGGTGATGACCCCAGGGTTCCTGCACCAGCTCTTCCCACCACATTTTAGCTAGCCCTGTGCTTCACCCTGAAAGGTCTAGATTAGAAGACAGAGGCAGGCCTGAGTCAAACCTAAGCCCCACCCCTTGAGAGGTCCTATGACTTCGGACAGCTTCACCTCTCAGAACCTGATAGTGGTAACAACAGTTAAGGGAAGTCCTTCAAGCCTTAATTAAACCCTAACCGTGAAGATGGCGTGATGCCCTGTACCACAAGCTAGCTGTCAGCGTCAGCTGCTATCGGTGGACTGTTGTTACATCTCCAACATTTCCATTCTCCCCATCGTTAAGGAAGCACTAGAGTTTTATGGGTCATCTCACTCATCAGAGCCATAGTTGGGTGGCCTCAGAATGACCCCTGCAGGCAGCTCTCTGTAGAGATCCGGTGACAGATTGTCACCGGGAGGCCCTTCGGTGACACCTGGTGGTGAGGTGGAGACACTGCGCAACCCCATTTTACAAGAGCGAAAGTGAGGCTTAGAGGGACTGAGTAATTGGCCCCAGGAGACTCAGCCAGGCTCAGCCCTTTGTCTACTAAGTACTTTCCCTGCCTCTTCCCACACCCTGCATCCACGACAGCAATGACACCAGTCAAAGATGACCCTGCAGATGCCTCCTAGGAAACAACGAGCACCGGCCTGAACCCCACTCCGGGTCCTAAACATCTCTGAACTCATCTCCGCCTGTACTAGTCCCTCGTGCCTCATTGTCTCTCCCCTAGACCATCACAGCCACTCCAGCCCTGGATGTTCCAGCTTCACTTTCCACCCCTACCTATTTTTATGGTGTGCAGAACCAAATCCGTCATTCATCTACTAAAAACAAAAGAAAACCCAAAATACTTTATTACTGCCACACCCCATGAATGGCATTCATGGTCCCTCCTCAGGATGGCATCAGCACCAACCTGGGAGAAGCACTGTCCTCCTCAAATAGTGGGTCACGCCTGGAATGCGTCCCCGCACTCCAGCAGCAAACCCCTCCTACTGTGACAGCCAACCCAGCCAACCCTTCCCCACTGCCCTTCCTGCATTTCTGCAAAATCCCCCGTGCTTCCTTTCAGCTCTGGGAACAACAGAATCTTGAAATCTGCCCTCCCATTCAGGCACTCCTAGGGAAAAGGATGGGGTCCTGAGCCTGCAAAAAGACTGGCACATGGTTGATGCTCAGGGGATGTTTGTTGCCAACAAACAAACAAAGTGAAACAAAAGGATCTCATCCACAGTAACTGTGGTGGAAACATGAAACATCCTCAGGGAGGCAGAGGGTGGGGGCAGGAGCCGCAGGAGACGGGGAGTGGAGGCATCCAGCCGGAGCCCGCCCAGGCACAGCAACATTGTAACTGTGGAATCTGGTGGAGCCAGGCCTTTGCTCTAAAACTGTGGTTCCAATACCTGTTTCTGGCCAGTGCCATCATCGTCCATGCCATGCTGGGCGGCCATGGCCGTGGAGGTGTGCAGTGTTGCAGCATCGAAAGGCACGCGCTCCACGTTGGCAATGTGGCTGGAGAGGTAGCCCAGGCCAGGGCCATCTGTCTGGTCTGGGTCCCGCCAGTTCTTAAAGAACTGCTTGAACAGCGGTGTCTCGCCACCCTCTGGAAGGACTGAAACCTGGGAAGAGGAGGAGAGTAGGGTGTGGCAAGGCTGCCTAGCAGGCGTCTCAAAGGGCCTCAGGCGCCCATCCAGTCCCGAAGGAGGATGGGGGACCCCTCCATCCTTACCACCACTGAACCTGCCTCTCCCTGGCCTCAGACCCTTACCTGGGTCTGCCTGGGGTATTCCATCTTGGTGATGAAGTCTGAGGCTGTTTTGAGGGCAGCCTTCCTCTCCTCCATGTTGGCCTGCTTGCCTGCCAGAAGTCAAAGAAATGATGTAAGGTCAGCAGCTGTGGTGATTTGAATGAAGATGCCCCCATAGGCCTTGTTGGACTCTGAGGTTTTAGATGCTCAAGCCAGGCCCAGTGTCTCTCTCTGTTCCTGCTGCCTGCAGATCAGGATGAAGAACTCTCAGCTACTCTCCAGCACCATGTCTGCCTGCATGCCGCCATGTTTCCTGCCATGATGATAATGGACTAAACCTCTGAACAGTAAGCCAGCCCCAGTTAAATGTTTCCTTAAAATAGTTGTTGTGGTCATGGTGTCTCTTCACAACAAGAAACCCTTACACAGCAGCTCAGAAGTCCCTACTCTCCTTAAACTTAGACCATAGATAGCCAGGGAGCACCACCCCTAAGAGCTGAGGGCTTCTAGTTCCAAGAGATGCCCCTCTGGGGTCCTTGCCAATAACAGCAACCATGACAACCACTATGATCATTTACTGAACACAGATTTGGTACCATAACTACACACAGATCGTTTCATTTAATCCACATAACAGCCTTAAATCATAGAGGTTATGGCTGTCTTGGCCCCTCTCCTATAAAAGGAAATGGGTGTCTCAGAGAGGTCACGGAAGTTAGCCTGCTGCATCGGTACAAATGCCCAGGCTGTACACTTGACACAGAAGGCTCCTTCCAAGGTAACGCACTCCTCCCTCCCGACAGCTCCAACCCTGGAGAGCTTCAAAGAGTCAGGTGAGGCCCTGGCCAGTCCATGCCCAGATCCCTCTGACAGACAGCCCAGCAAGTTCTTGCTGTCTCCACCCACCACCTCCCTCCATTTCCCAGCACCAGTATCCAGCATCTGAGGAAGCACTGAGGGTGGGGCAGTGGGAGGGAGACTCTCAGATGTCTCTGGGCTCTCAGAAACAACAGGCCCAAAAGCCTAACAGGAGACACTCCATCCACAAAGATTTCCCTGGTGCCTCCTGTACAATCACCCTCACAAAAGGCTCCCACCCCCAGCAGAGAGCAAGCCACACAATAACATACTGCTGACCCCATTCAGTATGCAGGGGCTCAAGAGTTTTGGACCCACAAAGCTATACCTTTTAAAGTTATACATTTTTTACACAGTGTCAATTAACTTCTCAGAGGAGTGATTTCATCACACATGGCAAACATTCATTTGAATCCAAACAGGGACTCAGGCTCTGCAAGGGCCTAGTACCATACAGTGAGCCAACTGCAAAGCTAGGCATTAACTTAGGATCCTGATTGCTTTTCATTGTTCCAGCAACCTCCAACACTGTTCTCCCTGGGGCTGAGGTCCCAAAGCCTCTAGAGACCAATGGAACCTAGGCACCTGCCCTGTACCTTTCCAGACAAAGATTTTCCCATCTCGGCCATGGTCCAAGATGAAACAGTCCTCAGATTTCAAGGCGGCCTGGGCGAATGGGTTCTCATCAGCCACGAGGGAGACTGACATGCTGCCTGCACCGTTGGAGACCTGTGGGGATGGAGAAAAGGCATGTGAGCACCTAAAGGCAGGCAGAGATCATTGTCCAGGCCCATCCAGCTCTGCAGCACAGTCAAGCATGTTATCTAGCATGTAACATGGCTGCTGCACCTGGAATAGGAAGGTGGATAAATGGAGCAAGGGAGGATCCTGGGGTTGAGCATGTAGCTCTGCTTGCCTAGTATGCACAAAGCCTGGGGTTCTGTTCCCCCAGCACCCCACAAACCAGGTGTGGTATGCACACCTGTAATCCTAGAACTCAGGAGGTGGAGGCAGGAAGATCAGAAATTCAAGGTCATCCTCAACAACATAGTGAGTTCAAGGCCAGCTGTCTTAGGAAAAGGTGTAGGGCCTCAGAAGTTGTAAAGAGTTTGCTAAGAAGCCTTTGAGATCATAAATAATGAGAAGAAAAATGACAAGAACCAGACATGGTGTGTTGCTCCGGACTGCACTTGGAACGAACTTGGAGAATGAGAATTACGCCGTAACTGGTTGTCAGCATTGGCCATACCGCGATGCTTAGCTGAGAATGCCTGATCACATTAGGAGGCTGAAGGGAAGCTGGAGGAGGTTATGCGGACCATTTCTACAATACTCTTGGAAATCTAAGAACTTCTAATACGAAGAGTTCATTCAACTTCAAAACAAGGTGTCCACCAGACAAATTTCACAAGACTGGCCCTGAGTAAGCGGAGGATCCTGAGATCCTGAGGAAGGAGATGTGGGAGCTGGGGACCATCACATAACAAAGCCCATGGGCCTCTCCTGGATTCTAAAATGACAGGGAAAGGATGAAGGCTGGCACAAGCCAACGCCCTGGGATGGGCCCCAGCACTGGACCCAAACCAGAAATGTTAGCCATAACCTTCGCCCTCACCCCAGTCCAAAGGTGCCTTCTCATCCCCCTCTCCTGGACCAGACTCCCGGAAATCCTACAAAATTCTGCAAAGATGACCCTCTGGCTGGGCGCAGTGGTGCCCACCTGTAATCCCAGGATTTAGATGGCTGAGGCATGAGGCTCAGGGCTAGCCTGGACTATACAGTAAGACAAGATCATGTCAAACAAATAACAAAAAGCCCAAACTCAAACCAAAACAACAAAGTTTGTTTCTTTTTGTAGGGAGGGGGGAGGAGCCAAGCTCTACACACCCAGCAGAGCCGCCCTCTGACTCTCTGGCTTCAGGGGAAGAGACCCACAGGGACCTGGGGTATCAGTCTCCGACCCAGGGCAGCTGAGGAAGGCGAAGCCTCCTGTCTACCTAGCCTGACCCTGTTTAGTATGGAAACTAGTACCCCTGGGGCTCACCTTGTAGAGCTTGGCCAGCTTTCGATTGGCTGCATCCTCCTTGGCTGTGTCCTCAGTACCAGCAGGCAGAGTTGGCTTAGGGCCCAGCACCTGGAGAAGGTGTGGAGATGGGGTGGAAGGGTGACCATGAGCATGGAGGCTTTTGAGAGAGCTCCCCAGCAGGCCGGAACCTGCCTGGCCCTGACATCTTAAATCTACCCCTTCTGAGGAAAAGTTCCCATGACCTGCCTGTCAATGCCCTTCCCACTCTGCGCCCCGAGTCCAGGCTGGACCTTCCCTCAGTCATCTGCTTTGCACTGGTGCCCACTGCAATGGCCAAACATCTCACTGGGACTGGAGGGGATCTCACTTACCACTCTCCATTCACAGCAAGAGGCGCCGGGAGCTGGAGAGACACGCTTACTTGATCTCAACACCTCTAGGAGGCTGTCAGAATTGGAACCTCAACTGCCATGACTCCAGGCCTGTTTGCTCTGTTCCATTCGAGGCCTTAATCCTGCCTACTGTCCCTGATGTCTGGAATCTTTTTCTTTCTCCCCATAAAATCCCTTTGCTCTTTGCAAACATCAGAACTAGATGCCCCAAGCAAGTGGGAGCAAAAGTGGTCCAGTGCAGACATTCCCCTCCTCTTCCTGGGACCTTCTCAAAGCATGGCAGCTGACAACCCCATCATACTAGTAACTAATAATGTAAATAAACAGGAATGTCAGCAGAGGGCATTGACAGCTGGGTCTCAAGAGTTTCAGGTAGTCCTCAAAAAATGTTGGAAGGACCTCTTTCCTAACCTGCTCCTTTGGAAGACTGGATCCTCCTCAATGGAGGGTGTGACGTGCACTCCCAGCATGCACCACACCCTGATTCCAACTTAGTTCTCAGGGGAGTTAAGAGTTGCAGGGAGATACCTAATCCCTAAATGTTCAGGCCAGGTTAAAAACAAAACAAGGTCTTCAGGAGCAGGGTAGGGGCTTTACTAAATAACCCTTCATAAAGAAGGCAGGAGTAGCCTGCCCCCACCCCTGTACACCCCACCCATACCCCACAGATACCTGGAGCATCGCTTCTGGCTCTCCACCCTCTTCAGACACGTGTACTCGGGCACGGCCACTCCTCTCATTGTCCCGGATGCCCTTGGACACCTGTGTGGCCTTCAGCCTTTCAAATTTGTTGCTGCTGGAGCCACACCACTGATAGATATCCTGTAAGACAGAGCGCCCAGGAGGTCAGGGCCCAGCCTTGGCACAAGCCTGCCTGGAAGGATGGCAATGAGCAGGCTGTGGCTATGTTCAAGTTTCCTTTGGCCTGTGCTTGCCCACGTGCATGTCACCTAAGGGCAGTGAGTGATCTCTGCATTAAAGGATACTGTACAGCAACATCTTGATTGCTGGCTGGTATGGACTGCGTATAATTTGTTCCTCTGACATTCATGTTAAAGTTTGATGGACACTGTGGCTACGTTGGGATTAATATTTTTCACGTAGTTCAGTTTTTCCTACTCCAGCACAGGTCACATCTGTCTCTCAACTGTTTTGCACAGGGCCATTTGCCTGTCTACAGCAGCCATTTTGTAAAGCAATTTACATAAGTAATCTCCGAGCTTCTGTTATAGAGACCCCTGCTGGTGGTAAGCAGAACTGCAAGCATTGTTTACAGCTCCCTCAGCACCTCAGAAACGCAGGGCAGAGGGGAATTCAACACCAAAGAGGAAGGTCTCCTGTACATAATTTCAGAAATGTGCAAAGCGAGTCTATCCTGTTGAGAGAGTTCCAGATGAGGGCTGTCCTCAGAGATAAAGACTGGGAGGGAACAGCCCACGCTTTCCAGGTAACTGTGATGTTCTGTTTCTTGATCTTCAATTAGATAGGAGTCTCACTGGGTGAAATCCACAGAACAGCAGTTGGGATTAGAACACGCCACGCCATTTTACTTCAACAAAAAAATACACTGAGACTCAAGATGTGGCTCAGCAGTTAAGAGCACTGACTGTTCTTTCAGAGGACCTGGGTTCAACCCCCAGCACCCACATGGCAGCTCACAGCCACCTACAACTCCAGTCCCGGAGGATCCAACTCCCTCTTCTGGCCTCTGTAGACACCAGGCACACACACACAGTACACAGACATATATGTAGACAAAACACCCTTACACATCAAATAATTTTAAGACATTTTTTAAAAAGCCTATGCTAAGTCAAGATATGATTTTATACTATAGGTGCATATGCACAGAAGTTTTGGGGTGCAATGTCTGGCTATGACCATTTTCAGGTTTGTGCTCATGTGGAGCTATGAGGCAAGTATGTAGGAAGCATCAGCCATGCAAGTGGGTATAGGTGGGTCTGGAGATATGTGCATCACACACATCGTCACATACCAAGTACATATGCAACCAATGATGTGCATGTCATACACTGTGGGTCCAAGTCTGGGTACTTGCTGCAGTGTTAGTGTCCACAGTGGACAAGAGCCTACAGGTTTTGCCCACAACTGCCATGTGCTTAGAAATGAGTGTCTATGTTTTAAAAGGTATATCAAGAGATATCAGGGAGTCTGTGTATCAAAAACATTGTGCAAATGAGGAGGACCCAAGATCCATGTACACATGCATGACATTCTTGGATCTACATGTGGGAATCTAGGCATACTAGCCTCATCTGTACTGGGTCTGTGTGCCCAGCACCAGGCTATCTGGTGCCTGTGGCCTGCCCCCTGAGTGTTCATGCACCTATTCACGAGTGTTTCTCCTCCCCAGAGTCAGACCTAACCAAGTTCACCACAGCGACCCTGGAGAAGGGCAGGCAAGACTCACGTTTCCCAGGTCCAGAATGAAGCAGTCACCATTGTTGAAGCTGTCCCAGGACACAGGCACCTCGGTGGCGCGGACTACACGGCGTCCTTTGACCTGTAGGAGCCTCTGGACCACCACCTCATTGGGTACCACATGCTTGAACCCAGATGCCACGCCTCCTTTCTGTCAGGTCAAGGGACAGTGTTAGTCCAGGGCAGAAGGTCCAGTGAAGTAGATATGGGGGTTGGGCATAGGGCTGAGGGGAGGGAAATTCTGGCCAGTGGATGCTCAGCTAACCCAGGACTTCCACTGTTACTGGGTCTGATACCAAGACATTCTTTTCTGAGGTTCAGAAAATGAGTAACATTTACCCAAGACCACACAGCTAAGAAGTATTAGATTCCCTACCCACGACACCCACTGATCTCTTGGAGTCACTTCCCTGAACCAAAGGACTGCAAACATTCCTCTCTCAAAGCCAGTATTCCCCAGGGGACACTCTGTGGCACCTATTCAAGATATTCTTCAAGGAAAGGGATCCGTGATCAAAGTGCAGGGAATGCTCCTGCTTACTCACTCACCCTGCCTATTACACAGTGCACACGAATGCAGCGAAGGCTCCTCGGGCGAACACACCTGCTTGCCTTCTGTTTCACAGAGCCCCTCCCCAGCTCACCACTTTGCCCCATCTCACCCTGTTCCAGCACCTCTTCTGAAAACCACATGTTGCTAAGGGCTAACCCACTCATCCCAGTGCTTCCACCCTCCAAGGCTGATGGTCCTCCTGGACTTCCCCAGCCCACATCATCCATCCTCCTGTGGTGTTGAGTTCACCTGGGCCTCCAGAGGCAGGCAGTGGGAAGGCACAGCCCTCCACCACAGTGCCAGATGACTCTGGCTAATCGGCTTCCCTCTCTCAGCCTCAGGTCTCTCCTCCACCCTTCAGCCGCCACCACTGCTGAAGGAACCGGCTCACGGGCTTCCCTGCCACAGTTGGCTCACACCCGTGGTTCAGTAGGAAGCCAAAGGAAGGTGGGATTTCTCCAGCTGCAGGTACTCACAGTCCTCAACCTTACGCTTCCCTGGGCACGCTCAGCAAGCCTGTGGCACAGTCAGGGCTTACCGCCTGCTATCAGGCTTCTCCCTGTTCCACACACCACAAGGAGCCTGAGACCACCCCGGCCAGGACCCTATCTGCCCACCTCCCGGCGGTGCTGTCCGACCCTCGCCGCCTTGATGGAGGTAAGGAGGGAGGGGCAGTCATTTCAAACCAGGCTCCTGTTATGCACAGTAACAGTAAGCGCTGTGGACATGTTTGTCACGGGAGCACACTCACTATGCTCACATTTCATACGTATCTCACAGGTGGGGAGCAGAGCCCACACATGCAGAGACTTGCCTAACCGCTCACGGTTGGATGGATGGCAGAACCTTGATCAAAACTCAGTTTGTCCAAATCTACAAGGCCATGTTCTTCCTCCCAAACGTCCCCAAAGGGTCTCTCTCATCTAGTACAAGCAAGTTCCCGTTGCTGGGCGAGAGCGCCCTCTGGTGTTCCTTCTTGGTGTGGGCGTAAGGCCCAGCCAGCTTTGTCCAGGCCTAAGGCAAAGCACTCAGTTCTGACTGACTTGTCCTCCCTCACACTGTCAGGAGCACTTCTGGCAGAGCTGTGGGTGCCACCAGGTATGCATGACCTCAGTATGGAGCAGGGCTATGTCCAGAGTTTCCCCTCTTGACTCGGGAAGTCCACAAGTCAATAGCAAGTCAGGAACTTTTCCCCTCATAGAAAGAATAAACCTAAGTTCTGACAAGGGCCCAGGTGGCCATGATGCCTGAGATCAAGAAAGTGAGCTGGGGCTGGGGGAGAGCAAGGGTTGAGGCAGGATGGTCCTAAGAGTCACCAGGGACCAGGTAAGGGAGACCTGGGCAGCACACCCTAGCACCCTGTGCTCACTCCACAGTGACCCACAGGACCCCAGGGCACCATGACTGACAGACAGCAAGGCGGGGCACCCGCTGTCCATGCAGGACACACAGCCTCTAAGGTAGGACAGTTATTGCACCAATTCCTAGGCAAAGACTAGCAGTCCTGAGGAACTAGGCAAGTGTCCAGGCTCCCCCACCAGGTGGGGCGCAGATGGGTTCCATGTTCTTCTGCCCTTTACAAACCAGCCTCACTGCCATCAGCCCTGGGGCTCCTGAGAGTCTGTGGGCCTTGCTCAGGTGGATAGCAAGAATGAGGGGGTCCGAGAAGCTTTCCCAATAAGTGGGTGCCAAGAGGACCCATGGTACTGGTTCCTCAGACACAAAGGAGTGTGGGGATAGGAGAGACTTTCTGCTTGCTTTATACACTCGAAAATAGTTTTACTTGTTCAAGCAAGCCTTTTCTTGTGCTTTTTATAGTAGGCGCGCCTTTAATCCCAGCACTCAGGAGGCAGAGGCAGGTGGATCTCTTTGAGTTTGAGGCCAGCCTGGGCTACAGAGTTCCAGCATAGCCAGGGCTCCACAGAGAAACCCTGTCTCTAAACGAAAAACAAAAACCCAAAAACTCTTTGAAGCTTTGTGTCATAAATCTCAGGCATCAGGAATCTGGAATCTGCACGTGTTAGGCAAACACCCTACCACTAGGCTGTATCCTTGGCCTTTTGTTAACTTCTTACTTTGAGACAGCCTTGATATATTACCAAGGCTGGCATTGAACATGCAATTCTCCTGCCTCAGCCTCTCAAGCAGCTGGGATTGCAGGCCTGTGCTGCGAAGCCCAGCTTCTCTTTCTTTACAAAGTTTATAAAGTGGAAAAAATACCTGATTTCTTATGGCTGGAGGGCCTGAGTATTCTGAGGTACTCTAGTCACAGCTCCTGACCCAGGAAATAACATTTGGAAAGACACACACACAAAACACACACACACACACACACACACACACACACACACACACACACACACACTAAATGCAGCAAGACACCAGTGGATGTACAAAGGAAAGGATGGGAATTTTTAGAATTTTTCTATTACTTTTTAAAGGATTGATTATTGCTGTCTAATCTAATCTTTGGGTGGGAAGAGATCGGCATCAAATTCTTCTAACAAAATCCCACAGGGTGAGTTGTTTAAAGAGCCATTCTCCAAATTAAAGACACAAGGCTGACAGGTTTGTGGAAAGAGCCAAGGTAACCAACCACCATTGGTCTGTGCCTTCCGGGATGGGAAGAGTGCTCCTTAGTATTGGCTAGTCTGTGTTCAGCTTGCCTTATTCAGCTACTGGGGGTGGGGGTGAGGAGGGGCCCTAAAATTCTCATTAAAAACAAACATAACCAACTAAAAACCTTCTTGCTGGGGCTGGACCCACCCATCCTCTACCCAGAGTCCTTTCCTAAGACAAGGTCCCAGGAGCTGTCTGGTCTCCAGCTGTCTCATGGTCTAGAGTTCCCAGGACTGATAGGCCCAGATTCTCTTCGAGCAAAGGACTTACAAATAACCCAGCCATTGGGGGGTCCCCAGGGTGGTGGGTGAAGATGAAAGGGGAGAGCCAGAAGGGTGAGCAACAAAGGATCAGAGCCCACCCACCCTCACCCAGGACAGTGACAGGAACAAGTGACCAGGGTGACAGAACAATAAGACAACTCTTCCTGGCGGCTCCGTGTCCCCTCACTGCCCCTTTCCGTTCCAGGACAGAAGTGGCTCCCAGGAGGCTTTCATAGAAACAAGTCTTGTGTAACAGGCCCGGCTCCTCGGCATCTATAATGGATGAGGGTGGGGAGGCCGAGGACCTCAGTCTGGGCCTGCCAAGTGCGGGGGCGGGCTGCCTGAAGATCTGCAGGAGGTGGTGAAAACGGCTCACTGCGGGCCTCCCATGTCCTCCAGGGACCAGGTTCTTTCATGACTAAAGCCACAAATCTGAGCCCTAACTGGGATCTGCTCCAGTGTTCCTCGGTTAAGAACACCCCAGAAAGCCCCTTTGATAAAGGAGAGGCTAGTTAGATAAGCAGTGGATGAGCCCCACAGAGCTAGGGTGCAAGGTCGGGGGCTCTGGAAACATCCACTCTGGACTAGCTCTCCGCTGTGCTACAGCTTCACACTTGAGTCTGCATCTCATCCACATCACTCCCCAGCTGTGTGACTTGGGCAGGGTGCTTAGCACCCAGTACTTCACTTTCCTCCTTCCCACAGTGCGGCCAGTACTGGCGACGACCTCACAATACAAAAGAAACTGGGTAAAGGGCATGCAAATGATGTGAGCACATTCTACTAGCCCGTAGGTTCATTCCACAGAACCTCAGTTTTCTCATCTATGAAATGGGAACACCACTGTCACCCTAACAGCAATGGTGAGAATGAAATGGAATTCTATATAAGATCCTTAATATAGTGTACCTCTGTCTCCAAACCTGGGTCACCCATAGCCTACTCTGCAATGTTATCTGGCCTGACAGGTAACTGAGGCAGATGGATGACCGTGCTCCCTGTGAATCCTCTGACTCCCCCTCTTCCTTGCTGCATTCAGTGGGTCGACTCTCTGAAGACTGCCAGTCCTCTCTAGTCTTTAGAAAGGAGGCAATCTGCCCCGCCCGCCCCCACCCCCTGGACACCCAGTGCTCAGTGCAGAGTCTGCCAGAATGGGGAGGGGGGCAGGCTGGGCCTCCACCACCTGTTATGTGACTCTTCAGAACCTCGAGGATAAAATCTGATCACACAGGTTCCCAGTACCACACCTGCACTGCTGACACGGTCTGCCTTCCTTCTCTCCTTCCTTCTCCTTATTCCCTTCTATCAAGTGTTTAGAAAAGACCTCCTGAAGCTCAGCTGGGCTGTGGATGTGCCAGTTAGCAGAGGATGACCTTGAACTCTTGACCTTCTGCCCCCTAAATTCTGGGATCAGAGTGTGCCACCACACCCAGCTTGATCTAGGGGCCTGAAACTGTCCACTGAGTGAATGCTCAATGGAGAGACTATGCTGGTCTTTCTGCAGCAAGACTTGGCTCCCCACCTCTCCTTCCTCAGGATTTGAGGACCCGGAGGACGGCAGGAGGGCAGAGCTGCTTAGCTGGGCAGTGGAGGAGCTCAGCCACAGTAACTCCTTAAATGTGGCTGGGTACATGCCAGGAAAGCCAGCTCAGCCCCACCCGTCCTGGGCTGCTGGTCCAGGACACACCGTCTCTTGTTATCTAAGTGTCCCAGGTCCTCTTCCATCGCTCAGTCCCTGTCCCTCACCTGGGGATGAGGGAGACACTTCTGCATTGACAAAGGGGACTCTGAGGGTCAGAGAGTGGCAGAGGCATAGGTAGGGTATGTCCTCCCTGGAACCCTGCCATAGGAGACAGGTTGGTTTAGTGGAAACTGGGAGACTGACAGGCCATCTGGGTTCCGGTCTTAACTCCACTTGAACTAACTGTGTGAGCCTGGTCCAATTGCTCAACCTCTCCGTACTTCAGCTGCCCCGGCCCCCATAAAATGAGAGCTCTAGACTCGTCTCATTCATAAACTTGTAATCCCCTCTCTATCCTAAACAATACGTGGTTTCTCTTGAACTCTTCAAGGAGCCAAGCTTTGGGACATTTCCCAGCCACCTCTGCCCCAAATCCTCTTCCTGAAACTGCAGGGCAGGCACAACTGGCTCTCTGACAACCAGAGACACAGGCAGGCTCTGGTGTCAGGGGGTCCTGGAGGCCACACAGCATATTGGGGTGCAGTTGCCAGGGTTACCAACTTGGCTTTGATCCTGTCTGGCCGAAAGCTTAGGGACAAACTGTGGTACAGATGTATAAAAGTCCAAGATGGAGGGGAAAGATGTGTGTGAATGAAAGGAGCCTGTCAAATACCTACAAAGCCCTAACAGGGTGCAGGACTGGGACTTGGCAGACCTCGGGGCTGTGAGAGACCACCATGGCTCCTGCTGATGTGGGAAGAAAACGCTCCAAAGATGTAGAGAACCTTCTTTTCATTGTAAGACAAGGAATCAGAAGCTCAAGGAGGGAGTTTGGCTTGTCCAAGGCCACCACACTGAGAAGACAGACCAGGGTTCAAACACACGCTGAGACTCCAGAGCCTGACATGTGGCTTGTCTGTCCATCACTCCACAAGGCTGGGAAACCGTGAACCCTGGCCAGCCAAATAAAGTGGATGCCAACCCACCTTGTACTTCAGTCCGGACTTGAAGTAGCCGAGGAAGGTGGACGACTCAAAGCCCTGGACCTCACGGTGCTGCACAGCCCGGCCATTCAGATAGTCATCCAGCTGCACAGTAAAGATGGCGGCTGCCCCACTCTCGTCCTGGCTGCACTCGTTACCTAGGGACATCAGGGGACGTCAGGGGACGTCAGGGCAGCATGGGACCAGCGTCTGCAAGCCTTCGGGGAGGAGGCATCCAGAGCCAACAGTTCTACTCTGGCCTGGCTATAGAAACTGAACGAGTCCCTCCCTGCCTTCCAAGAGCCTCAGTTACTCCATCTGTATAATGGGGTAACCCTAAAACAGACCAGAGCCAATGTTAGAGACTCTATGCTCCTAACTGTGAAGAGTAAATGAAGGCGTGATTGGAGCTGAGCCAAGGAAGTGTAGGGGACCCAGGGTGCCCAGTCACCCAGCATAACTTGTTTTACATCTTGTGAGGTAGTATAGTCTGCTCTATAAAAACACTGGGGAGTTACTGAAAGGCAGATCACAGGTCATGGGGCAAAGCTGGGACCTGAACGCAGCCAGGCTGGCTCTAGAGGGTAGTGGCACAGATCACCGAGTTCGAAGTGTCCAGGTATATCCACGCTTTGGGTGGTGGGGGTGGGGTGAGCAGGAACACTTACTCACCCAGCCAATAGTGGAGGTCATACTGCAGATTCCCATTCCTCAACTGTACTGTCTTCAGGATGACATACGCATCACCCGTGAAGAAGTCTCCATAGAGGTTGGGGGGTACAGGTACCAGGTCAAACTTCTCCACACGCCAGATCTGCAGGCCAGGCTCCTTCCCTGCCTTGAGGAACTCGGGGTGCTCCACCACCATGGTGCTGGGCTGCAGAGAGACAGGGCAGAGCCTGAGCAGGGGTGTGGGTCTCAGCAGGGAGAGACCCCAGGCAGAGGGAGGGCAGGTTCCAGCAGCAGGAGTGACTCACTTGAGCCTCCTGCTCTCCTGTAGTGGAGGAGAAGCAGCCCCTTTCTGGGAGTTGAGTGTACTAATCCTCAGCTAGGCCAGTCTGCCTCCCACTCTGCTCTCTCGCTTGTTTATTGTTATGGAGGAGGCAGAGAGCTCCCCTCCCTTTGTTGCCAATGGGACAGCTAAGGCACAGAGAGGCAGGACCCTAGATTAGGGAACATAGAGAGTGTCCCTGGGCTCCTGGATGGTGGTGACAACTCTCCCTGTCCCCAGAGACTCTGCTCTCTGCTCGCTTCCTTCCAGCACCTTCTTGGCTTGGAACTCATCATTCATCCCTACTCAGCAAACAGGTAAACTGAGGACCAGAAGGAAGGGGGCCTGAGCTCGGGTCACATGGCCTATTTGAGTTTGCTCTTTGAAACAGGGAAGATCACTCAGTCCCCTCCATCTTCTGTCATACCCGGAGAAAGGATTGGCTTAGTGGGCCCAAGTGGCCTCCTGCGCTGTCTGCCTCCTCCCTCCTGCCCCACCCCGGAACCCACCCCGTTTCCACGTCTCGGAAAAGGGGGAGGGATGGAGCCTGAAGTCTGCAGGAACCTGTTAGGAAGAGAAGGTTGAGGGTGGGAAAGGCTGCCAGGCATGCTCTGGGGTGGGGGGCGGGTGGGGGTTGATGGCGGGTGGCGACGGACAGAAGGTTAGGCTGGCGCCTAAGGATGGAAGTCAGCAGGTCACCTCGGCCAGAAGGAGGTCTGGTAGGAACAAAAATCAGGCCGGAGAAGTTAGAACAGACTCAAAAGGTAGAAAAACTCAGACAAGTAGAGGAGAGCGTGAAAGGGGACGGCAGGTGGGAGGGGCGGGGGAGGGGCCACAGTCAAGGTTGAGAGAAGAGAAGAACAGTCATGTCCATAGGTATTCATAGGGAAAACGGGGTGCGGGGGGGGGGCAGGCATCAAATAAAGAGGAATCTGAGAAGAGACCAGCACGGAGGGAAGTAGGGCAGACACAAGAAATTAGACATGGTAAAGGAGATGGGAACCGAATCAGTAGTGGGGGAGAGGTTAGCCTGCAGAGAGGGAAACAGCCTTGGCCCGGGGCCCCCACCCCCGCCCCCAGGAGCCCCGAAGCAGCAAGACATACTTACAAAGCAACAAAACAGTTTTTCCATGCTACACCTGAATTACTCCCCTTTTCCTAGCGCTGTATCTGCAAGAACTTACAATAGACAATTACTCGGGGAGCCCCGCGGAGCCCGGGCACTCACCCGCGCCTCAGACGCCCGACTTTGGGGCGCCCTCACTCCAGCCGCGCCCCGCAACCCGGTGGCCGCACAGGACGGCGAAGGTGCGCACAGCACCAGGACCAGCGCGCAGAGCAGCGAGAGGTTCGGAGCCATGGCGACGGTGAGGACCCAGGCTGCGGCCGGGGCCCCGCGGTCGCCCCAACCTTTAAGTAGCCGGCCGCCCCATCCCGCCCTAGCTGGGGACCGCCCCGCAGGGAGGGCCTTGTGGCCCGCGGGGGAGGCAGGGATCTGTCCTGGATCTCCAAGACATCTGGGTTCCCACACCGACCCGAATGGGTGTGGTCGCCCCTTTGACCCTAGTTTCCAAGCGAGAGATCGGCATGTGGTGGACGCAGAGCAGGTGCTAACTCAGGAGAGCTGTTTTTCTGTGACCCGTGCAAGCCCCTCTTACCGTGCTATTAGCAGGTTCAACAAAAACTAAACAAGCAAAACAAAACAAAACAAAAGAACCACCTAGCACGAACTAACCATTTGTGGCGCTTTCTACCCAAAGGGTCACTGGAGCATCTTTTTCAGAGTGGACGCTCTAAAGAGAGCCCATTTCACAGAGGGGAAACGGTGCAGGAGTTCAGGACTGGCACAATGCCATGAAGAGGACAACTAATACTGTACTGTCAACCCCGTCTCAAGTAGTTCTGGGTCTGGATTGGACTGGGCTGGGCTACATGGAAGAGCTTCAGCTCCCCATCAGAATTCTTAACCTCTGGTTCTACTTTTCTCAAAATAGCATTTGTTTTGGTTTGGTTTTTTGTTTGTTTGGGTTTTTTGATATTGTTGTTGTTGTTTTGGTTTGGTTTTTGATTTTTTGGTTTTTCGAGACAGGGTTTCTCTGTGTAGCTTTGCACCTTTTCTGGAACTCACTCTGTAGGTCAGGCTGACCTCAAACTTGCAGAGATCCACCTGCCTCTGCCTCCCAAGTGCTGGGATTAAAGGCGTGCGCCACCACCGCCCAGCCAACATTTTTGTTTTTTAAAAGTTTTTTGGCAAACCTTAGTCACTTCGTTATACAAAGTTGTTGCCTGTTGACCGGACACACTTGCCTCTGCTGGGGGCGACACTTTTATCTACCCCTCTATGCTGATGACACCTCCATCTCCTATAATAGTTTTTCTATTTTAGGTTCTCTATCCTCTCCTGGGGAGCCAGGATTTGAGTCTCCCCCACTCTTCAGCTTATCACTGGGAAGTTAGAGACCTAGGTTGGACTCCTGCATACTGTGCCTCAGTCTCCTACTGGCACAGAGGTTGCAGAGGGTTAGATCAGGCCTGCTCAGATAGTCTGGTCTGCAGGTGACAATATTCACTCACCCCAGCTCCCTCTGGAGCCTGCACTGCATGATTTCTTATTGGATAGGGTTGAACTTTGCCCTCTCCCACCCCAATTTCTTCCCACTTAAGGGGATAGAGGTGAAGCCTAGCGGGACAGAGGGGCCGTCAGGACTGAGAACAGCATTCCAGGGAAGGAATGGGCAAAGGGCAGGCGAACATAGGTCATGCCCAGTGAATAGCAAGATGACTTAGGGGCAAGCTGTCGAGGAAGGAGATGCCTGGGGCCTTTGTGTAATCCTAAAAACTCAGGATTTTATCAGGTGTCTGTAGAAGCCTGAGTTCTCTGGGCTCCATGGTGTAGGAAGCCCACCCTCAGGCCTGTGGAGCCCATAGTGGGCTGACTTAGACTCAACTCAGAGTTGATTAAAGCCCACACTGCTCAAGTGAACATTCCTGATGGCATAAGCCATTTTAACCTCTCCAGATAACAATTTGACCGTGCATATTCAAAGCACACAATACAGCACTCCCGACCAATTGCTTGCAATGGACAAGGATATTCATTGAAGCATTGTTTGAAGAGAATTGGAAAGGACCCGAAATGTGCTGGGGAAGTAAGTGATGGAGCTGTCACACAAAGGACCACAATGTAGCTGGGGGTGGGGGGGTGTCAGAGCCAACTGTGCCTGGTGGCACATAGTAGGCACTCAGCAGTCATGGAGAGAGCTCCAGGTGCAAGAAGCAACTTGCACAATGATGGTACAGAGTGGCCCCCCTCTTCCTTCCTATAAGGGTGGAGCTGATGCAGAAACCCTTGCAAAGTCAGTAAATGCCCAAGTGTTAAAGCTGTATGCTTGGAAGTGATGAAGAGAGAGATTGCACTCTGGACACTACCATGGCTGCCTGAGGCTGGAGGAAGTGCTGGGATCACTCACTGTAATTGGCACAAGGAACCTTTTTAATTGTTAGTACTACACCATAATGATGATCACGCAACCATTTCACACCACTGAAAATCCACAGAACCGGATACTTCAGTGAGTGAACTGTGTGTGCCAGCAAATCACATCCTGAGACACTCCCTACAAAACAGTGTGAAGCATAAGATCTAAAATGTGATGAGAATGTATCCAACATGGTTATTGGTTTTGTTTGTTTGTTTGTTTAAGAACTGTAGTCTACAAAGAATGCTCTAAGAATATGTGTAAAGGGATACTTGCTCCTTAGCCGACTTGGGAAATGACAAGGAACCTGAGCCAGCAGCTGAGCTGGCCCCTCAGGAGCAGCGGGAGCAGCGTGGCCCTAGTTTGTCCAGTTCGTGATTAACAGAGGGCCCTTTATAGCTTGGCCTGGACCCCTGGGGTCAGTGACCACCAGCCCGGAGTTCCTGGCCCCAGGTTAATGATCACAAAGGTGGTGTAGCTTTGCTGGCCATGTGGCTATGGAGTTTGGGCCACAGTGACTAAGGCCCAGACTCTGCCTTCTGGGACCCTAGAGCCTAGAAACCCTCACTCCAGGGCATCAGTGAATGGAGACTGGAAGGGCAACTCTCTAATCTATTCCCTGCCTGGAAGAGGTGTGAGTCCAAGGGAACAAGGGGGTGGAAGTGAAGGTGAAGGGGATGCTCCAGAGTTAGGGAAGGCTCTGCCATAGACAACCTGGATGACTGGGTCTCCTCCAAGGCCCATTTCTAGCCCCAGCATCCCCAGATCCTGGCTGTACCATCCTGCCCAGAACCTACTTGCTTCTGAGCTTCAAAGTTCCCATCTGCAAAATGGGAACACCAGAGCAGGTCACTTTGACAGGTCCTTCTGAATCAGACCACCTAGGACCCCTGATGTAAGAAAGAGGCTCTGAAATCAGTAATAGCATGTCAGCTCACCTCGGGATCCAGTGAGTAGTCAAGCCCTGACCGCTGCCCTACAGGACCCCAAAGCCTGAAAACCCTCACTAAAGAGCACAGGGTGTGGAGACTCTGATGGGGTAACCCTGCCTTACTCTGTTTCCTGCTTGGAAAAAGCTGTAGGAATTCAGGGGAGCGAGTGGGTACAAGTGCCCAGAAAAGGAAGATGTGCCGATGACAGAGAAACCGAGACACAGGCCACTCACGTGGAAGGAGGCATTGCTGAGGTTCAAACCCTCATCTGGGGCTCCCGAGCTCCAGTTCTGTCTGGGAGAGGAAGCAGGAGCCCAGGCCCCACCTCAGCAGGGAGCATCAACCCTGTGCAGGAAATGGGTTGCTGTTGCTAAACCAGTCCAAGCCCATGCCAGGCAGTCAGTCAGAAGTCTCTAGAGCAGCTGGCACTACCACATCTCCTAGGCCGGGGCAAGAGAAGGTTCCAGAAAAGCCCTCGAGCCCTCCAGATGCCTGATGTCATCACCCAGGAAAATCACATATCTAAGAAGACCCCAGGCCATGGCCACCATGTGGAGAAAGACCACAGTACCTCCATTTATTCAGGCCTGGGACAGTTGCTCTGACTTGAATGTAACACTGCTATCCATTGATTGTTTGGTGTGTGCACCCTAGTCCCTGCTCTTTACTGCACCTTAGGACTGCCTTGATCACCCTTCTTGGCTGTTTGTGAGTCCTGCCCAGTGGCCCTACATCAGGCACCCTCTCAGTATCTGCCACAGGATCAAGTGGCACAGCCCATGTCCCTCTATGGCCCCCTCCTTCCCTGTGGTTGGATCTAGGCCGCCATAACAATCTCTTGACCCGCTTTTCTCCCTATAACTAACTTAAAGTCAATCTCTAGATCTCTGTGGGCTGCCTGGGGTGACTACCAGATGAGATGTCTCACCCTCGCCCTTGGCAACAGCATACAAAAGGCCTTGGCGGGCTGGGAAGACACCTCCCTGTTCTGTTCCCTCACCCCAAACACTGCCGCTCTTCATCTCCCAGGCAGCTAGCCATCACTGGAAGAGCTCCCTCTTTTCCTCCCAGAGCCTGTTTGCTTTTGGCCCACTGCAGTGCGCTGGTCCTCCTGGGAGCACCGCCCTCCTGGTCTAGGATTTTGCCAGGAGGGACAATGATCAGTAAACAGAGAAGGCAGTTGTGAAACCCAGAGAACCAGACAGGACCCGCACATGTTCCGGCAGGCCTGCACGGACTTGAAGGCACCTGCAGTCAAGGCCTCAGTTCCCTCGTTTTTAAAATGGAATGGAGTTTAAGGTGCCAGTCTCCTGGAATAGCAAGGGACTCCAAGGCCTGACACACAGCATCTCCCAAAGGGTCCCCGGATGGCCTGCTTTCTTCTCTCAGAGGCCTGAGCCCAGTGAATTCACACCTACTAAATGGCAGCAGCCTGGAGCAGTAGAGTTAAGACTACAGATTTAATGGGACTTGGCTCGGGTGGGGCTGTGCAATCGGGAGTGGGATATTTCCCTTTCTGGGCCTCCAGGCACTCATTTGTGAATAGGGACAGTAATACCCACCTGTAGAACTATGGGAGCAAGCCGAAGGACTGCCAGTAGTAACGACCACTGACCTCCCATCTCTTTGTAGATAACACCAAGCAGGAGAAAGTGATGTCTCCAGGCCATTGAGCCAGTGTCCATAGCCTAGACTTAGAACTCAGGTCTGTGGGCAACCAGGCCAGGGCAAGGCCTGGGTCTCATGGACCAGGATTCCCTGACATGGCCAACTGGGCCTCTGCCCTGGCCAAGTCTGTTCTGGGTGTGAACAGCTATTGGGAATATGGCCAGTGGGGCTTGGTTGAATCTATCTCAGGGACTGAAGCCACTGACCCTCTGCAAGCTCCCAGAGCCAGCCCCACCTAGTGTTGTGAGGACATTCTGAGGAGGCCTGGCCCTACCACTTCCTGGCTCTGTGCCCTGGAAGCAATAAGATTTGGCCATGCATGAGTAACATCAGTCTTTCCTCCCCTGAGACACACACTCTAGCTCTGGGAAACTTGGGATTGCTGAGAAATGAGCCCTAGCCCCTCATCCTGCCCCCCACCCTAGAACTGTGTAGCAACTCCTGGGGAGCCCAGACACAAACATAGGTTAATGGCAGGATGAAAGAGCCGAAGCACAGGCTTGGTGGCTTGGGGGAAGGATCAGGAGGAGACTGGGTGGGGTGCAGACAGAAGGCTGTGATGCCCCAGCCAGAGCAGGAAGGGACAGAGATGCTGCTGCAGGCGGCTGTTCCGAGGAAAAATTTGGCCAAGTAATTCAAAAGAGCTCCCATTAGCAAAGTGGGGGAATAAGGTCTACCCCTTACCTAGCTGACAGCTCTGAGCAAGTCACCTTGGCACCAAAGCCTCAGTTTCTCTATCTGTAGGTAGAAATTGCAATATCTTCTTCCCATGAAAAGTGTAAGAATTTAGTAAGGGAACAGCTGCCCTTGCAGAGGACCTCAGTTTGGTTTCCAACACCCATATCAGATGACTCACAACCACCTGTAACTCCTGCCCTAGAGGGTCTGACACCCTCTTCTGGCCTGTACAGTTACCTGAGCTTACATAAAACACACACACCACACACACACACACACACACACACACACACACACACACACACACACACAAATGAAAAAGAGTAACCTTTAAAAACTGTAACCAGGTGAAATACACCAGGGCTCAGCATAGCCTGATGCAGGTGAAACCTGTAAAGAGAAAGCTGCAACTTTTGCTGGGTCAGTTGCTTGGGTGAGTTTCTGTCTCTCTAATCTTCTTGTGTGTAAATTAGAGGCCACATATGATGGTGTGTACCTGTAATGCCAGTGCTGGGGGAGAGAAGCAAGTTTGAGGTCAGCTCGGTTTGCATAATAAGTTTCATAATAAGCTCACCCAGGGCTAGCTAGCAAGACTGGATTTCAAAACAACAAAAGTGTATGTGTGTGTGTGTGTGTGTGTGTGTGTAAGGGGGAGGGGGGGAGACAGGCAGGCAGACAGACACAGACAGACAGATAGGGTTTTTCATAAAATAAATGTTCAAATATATACTGGTTTATAAAAGTGAGCTGAGACATTTGCATGTCCACGTTCATAGCAGTACTGCCAACAACAGTTACAACAGGG